>NW_028229535.1:0-338583 GCF_053477565.2 Lygodium microphyllum | reverse complement strand
TTTCTCCAGCCTTCCCCCTCTAACCTACGGTAGTGATGACACGGGAAATTCCCTTGGCTATCTCCAATACCACTTATATAGGTGAGGGGAGGGGGATCCTCCCTCCCCCACGCAGCATCTTGCATGGCATCCAACCGCTTGCGAGCTCCAGCAAGGAGCTTGGTGGCCATTGCTATTCCCTTCTCCTCCAGCACGACAGTTGGCTGGAGGAGAGAGGGATAACTATAAAAAAAATTCCATTATCCTAACCTTTTGGCCTCCTAAGAGGAGATTCATATAAAGAATTTGTGTTTTAGATTCGGGAATGCTACATTCTCTCCCCCTTGGAGAAATAGAGATGTCCTGATCTCGAGATAAACTGGGGATATTGATGGTTGAGAGTGCTTTCATCTATCCAAGTGGCATCCTCTTTGGGATAATCTTTCCACTGGACAAGGCACTCTCTCAAGGTTCTGGATCTTAGTTGTCTCTTCCTAACATCTAAGATCCTGTCAGGCCTTAGTTCAAGGACTCCTTGACTAGGCATTACAACTTGTTGGTCATCAAGTACATGGTTAGGATTTTGTACATACTTCTTCAATAGGCTGATATGGAATACATTATGAACCTTTAGGTTCTCAAGGGGTTGCAGTCTATAAGCATTAGGTCCTAGGCACTTAAGGATCTTGTATGGTCCACAATACCTTGGACTTCGCTTTTTGCAATCTCCTAAGGATAGAGAACTCTTCTTTGGACATACGCGAATGAAGACCATATCTCCTTCCTCGAAGATTCTATCTTGATGCTCCAAATTCGTATATGTCTTCTGTCTATCCTTGGTGGCTTGGATGTCCTATCTTATTGACTTTATTTGGTCATCCATCTCTTCCAACATCTGCCTTGAAGTTTCAACCCTCAAGGTTGAATCTGAGAAGTTTAGGGGGCTTCGACAGTCATGACCATACAATGCTTGGAAAGGGGTCATTTGAATGCTTTGTTGGTAAGAAGCATTGTAGGAAAATTCAACCAAAGGGAAGTATTGAATCCACCTTTTTGGCTCACGACAGTAGCGTGCCCTAAGCATATCCTCGATGACTTGATTGACTCGCTCTGTTTGGCCATCCGTTTGGGGATGGTAAGCTGTGCTAAAATAGAGTTGAGTCCCAATGGCTTCAAAGATGGCTCTCTAGAAGTGTGATGTGAAGAGAGAATCACGATCACTAATGATTCTTCTTGGTAGCCCATGTAGCTTGAATATCTCCTTGATAAAAAATATTGCAATGTCTGAGGCTTTATAGTTTGTCTTTACTAGAATAAGGTGTGCAACCTTAGTCAGCATGTCAACCACAACAATGATGGAGTTGTATCCTCCCTGAACTTGGGGTAGGCCAACAACAAAGTCCATACTGATGAATTCCCATTTCATTTGGGGAATGTCAAGTGGTTGTAACTTCCCTGGCATCTTGACATGTGCGGCTTTGATACGTTGACAAGACAAACACTCAATGACATATTTGAGAATGTCACCTTTAAGCCTCTCCCAATAGTAGCTCTTCCTAACTACATTGAGGGTTTTGGCATAGACAGAATGTCCTGAGAAAGGGGAATCATGAGCTTCCCACAATATCTTCTGCTTAAGTGACTGGCTTGCCGGTATACATACTCTCGCTCTATGGTAGACAAGTCCACTATTGATAGAGAATTCATGATACTTAGCATGCAGCTTTTGGTCCTGATCCTTGATAGATAATTCATGATACTTAGCCTGTAGCTTTTGGTCATGATCCTTGATAGAGATCTCCCTTAGCATCTTTTGATAGGCTGGATCATGGCATGCTTCCTCTCTAGCTAACTCAAGTATTGGGTTGTTTGGCATAGATACCTTTATGGCTAGAGATCTAGCTGTGGATGGATTTTGCAAGATTAGAGAATTAAGGAATGCCTTGGGACTGAATGCATCAACAACTACATTCTCCTTTCCAGGTCGATACTCGATTTCAAAGTCATACTCCTCCAGCAATTCAATCCACCGACGTTGCCTCATGTTGAGCTCGTTCTGGGTAAAGATCCACTTGAGACCCTTATGATCATTCATTAGAGTAAACTTGTTACCCAACAGGTAGTGTCTCCAAAGCTTTAGAGCATGGATGACAGCTAACAATTCCAGGTCATGGGTAGTATAATTCTTCTCATGACTCTTCAGTTTCCTTGAAGAGTATGCTGCAGGATGACCTTCCTGCATGAGCACACAACCTAAGGCAAGCGTGCTAGCATCTGTTACTACCTCGAACTCCTTATTGAGGTCTGGAAGTTTTAGGATGGGTGTTGATACCAAACTTTTCTTCAATCTATCAAAGCTGGTTTGTTCGGGAGTTGACCATGCAATGGATGTTTGCTTCTTTAGTGAGTCCATCAGAGGTGCTACAATCAAAGCATAGTTTTTTATGAAGACCCTATACCATCCTGTCAATCCAAGAAACTACGTATTTCTTTGACAGTTGTTGGTATTGGCCATTCTAGCACATCTCTGACCTTGGCGGGGTCCACTGAGATTCCTTCTACTGATATGATGAATCCCAGATATTCAATTTGACGTTTGAAGAATGCACACTTCTTCATCTTAACATACAGCTTATGTGCCCTCATTGTCTCAAGTACAATCCGAAGTTGGGTTTATGATCTTCTTCCTGTTTGGAATAGACTAAAGTGTCATCGAAGAAGACGAGTATGAAGTCATCAAGATATGGCCTAAAGATATCCTGCATTAACGTGTTGAAGGTGGCAGACGCATTCGTAAGCCCGAATGACATAACTAGAAACTCAAAGTGTCCATATCTTGTATTGAAGGCCATCTTTGGGATATCCTCATCCTTGATTCTTATCTGATAGTAACCAGACCTGAGACCAATCTTGGAGAAGATCTTTGCACCCTGAAGACGATCAAGAAGCTCATTCATTCTAGGAATAGGGTACTTGTTTTTGACAGTTGATTGATTCAACCCTCTGTAATCAATACATAGTCGAAGTGTTCCATCTTTCTTTTTCTGGAACAGTACTGGAGCTCCCCATGGTGAACTGCTAGGACACATGTTGCCTTGATCTAACAGTTGCTTGAGTTGTTCCTTCAGCTCAATTGCTTCCGGTATGGACATTATATAAGGTCTCTTTGCAATAGGCGTAGCTAATGGTACTAGCTTGATCTCATGATCCACTTCTCTTTGAGGCAGGAGTTCTGTCAACTCTTCAGGAAATACATCCATGTATTCCTTTAGCCATGAAGGTCCTTCGTTAGACTCCTGCTTTTGATCTAACTTGTTGAGCTTAATCAAGTAGATAGGTAGTCCTTTTCTAACTCCCTTTATAATCCAAGATGCTTTGGCCAATTGAATTTTTGGCACTCCAGCCTTAGCTTGAGTTGTGACCAATTCCCCTTCAAAGTTTCGGAAGGAAATTTGGCCCTTTCCATAATGAATGTGGGTGTCATTAGGTTTAAGTCAATCCATTCCGAGTAGACACTTATGGATGCCTAAATTCATGACTCTAAATTTGACCGAAGTCATCTTTCCTCCCAGAAAGAATTCCACCTTAGCAGTTTGCTTGGTACAAGTAACCTCACAACCATTTGCCAATTCCACAAGCAAGATAGGTGCTTCTATTGTGGCTATTCCTAATCTTTTTGCACAAACTGGTGAGATAAAGGAATGTGCACTGCCACAATCAATCAAGTTCTTGAAACCTTTACCTTGATAGTCCGACGGTGTCTGAATCACTGAGAACTGGCGATTCGGCCCTTTCTTGTGAAGAGCGGCATGGACTGTCGCCCTTTCAGACTCTGCTTCCATGGTTGGATCTTCTTCTTCTTTGTTCATTTGCCTATTGGCAACGCAGGCATTTCTTCCTTTGCCTCAGGTAGCGGCTCCCTGTCCACCGCATGTTCCCTGGAAAGGTACTTGGTGATGTCCTCCTCCAAGCTTGGGACATTGTCTCTTGAAATGACCGGGCTCGTTGTAGTGGAAACATCAGAGGTTTTGGCCATTTCTTTGAGTAGGAACAAAGTTGTTGACATTGTTAGTTCTTGCTTTCTTTCTTTGTCCCTGATTCTGACCTTGAACTCTCTTCATTTGAGGCCTGAATGCTCCTTTGTTCAGGTCATTATAAGACCAAGTTTTCTTACCTCTTGGTCTAGCCTGCATCTCCTGAATTATAGGCACAACTCGAATGAGTGCGTCCTGAATATCTGATTGGCGCATGGATTTGAGACGGGTATTCACTGGTGGATTTAAACCAGCACAAAATTTTGACACCCGCTGTGTCATGTCCATCTGTGGCACATACTTAAGAAGTGGACGAATTTAGAATACTATGCATCAAGAGTGAGTCCCAGCTATTTTAGCTCGTAGAACTCATTCATTTTCTACGTGCGATACGCAGGTGGTATGTATCTTCCCTGCATGGCTTCAGCTTCTCCTAGGTAACTGTAAACGCCCCAAACAACGTAGTATGCTTAACAATTATGATATTCGCTTGTTTTCGAGATTTAATATAAAAGAGAATGAACACGTAAAGCTGAAAATGAAAATTACTCACAAAATTACAGCCATGAAAATGTAAAAGTAATGGAGACAAGATTGAGGGTTGAAGATGGGCAACCCCCCCCCCGAAGGAATGTATTTCTGCTCAACCCAAGTCCCTTAGGGAAGAGCTCAGTTACAATCAACGTGAGAGTGAGAAGAAGTAATCCTCACTCTCACAAGATCATGCAAAGATGTACAAACACACATGCATTATCTATTATGCAATGATAAGTACTGATTTCTTTACAGTATGAGAGAAGAAAAAGGAGAATTCAGCCTTTCTCCATCGTTGATCAGCAGTACAGGGATAGAGCTTGCTTCTTGTAGCTAAAATGGAAGAAAGAGCTCAAGAAGGAGGTGCTATAATGAATTTACAGGCTTGCGTTCTTGTAAAACAGGAGTGATAGAAGAGGGAATATGGAGGAATTTGATAATGGAGAAGTGGGGGATGATGATGGGGATGGATGGGGGCAGTTTCTGGCTATCTGTGGGTGTTGTACATGAGTTTACAGCAAAGAAAAATGATGCTCAATGAAGAAAAACGAGCTCTTATTTATAGGAGAGGGGAGAGCTAGTACAAAAGGGGAAAGTGGAGTAGCACAAGACAAGTGTCCAGCCACATGTCATGAGATGTGACAAGTGGTGGGACACTTGGAAACTTGTGTGACAAGTGTCTTGACACTTGTCTCTTCTTTATGGCCTTCCTTTTTGGGTTGAATACTGTCAAGAATAGAAACAACCAAATTTAGTAAGCACAGTCAGAGTACAGAACTTACTATTTTTAGAATGACATCCCTATTTTTTAGGACTAGCATTTTTAGGCTAATTCGAGGCTCCTAAAATTTAGGAACCTCCTAAAATTTAGGGATCTCCTAGAATTTAGGGACCCCCCAATATGGGTATCATATGAAAGCTTTTTCCGTGTACATCGCAAAAATGGTATCCGAATCTTCATGTGACTTTCCTATGCAAAGAAATGTGCATTTCAAGCTTTCAGCCCACACATGCACATTATACAAGCATTTCATGATCATGCCATCTTGTTGATTGTAACTGTCTGTTCTGGTGGATCTAGCCCACACTTCAAGGCATCAATCCTTTCTGTGTGCGAGTCTAACCCTGATATGCGTGAGTTCTAGTCACAGGCACCCAATCGGGTCATATAGGTGGAAGTGTGAACTATCTTTTCTCTAACCCACCGTGTGGGTCCACCATAACCTGTGACCACTCATCAGTGGCCAGCTCCAATGCACTTTTCTTTATATCTAATTAGTGCAAAGGAAATAAATTTAATAAATCATTATATAGATAAATTAATGAAAAAGGATACAAATTCTGTTTCTATAGAGTTGTGACAGCCCTCTGGCTTTTATTCAGCTGTCCTCAGCTGAAAATCTTCTTGATATTGTTGTAGAATATTTGGGTAATCCTTCATGAATTTTTCATCTACCCACTGTGCATCTGTGGTGGGTAGATTCTTGAATTTTAGCAAGAATTTTCGTGTCACAAGGCCACTTCTCGTGGTTCGATCCTTGAGAAACAAAATATTTTCAGGTTCCAAGAGTTGCTCTGTTTCTTCAACTTCTGGGGGATCTTCAGTAATGGGTTCCTTTGGTTCTGGTCCTATGTAAGGTTTTAGCAAACTTACATGAAAAGCATTGTGTATTTTCCAATGAGTAGGAAGCTCAAGTCGATAAGAAACTTCATTTATTTTCTCAATCACTTTGAAGGGTCCAAAGTATCTACTGGAGAGCTTTGGAAAAGATGAATTTTGACGAGAACCTTGTTTGAGCCTGCTTTTATCAAACTTTAGCAAGACATATTGACCTTTTTCAAAAGCCAAAGGTCTTCTTCGTTTATCTGCTTGCTTCTTTTGTCGTTCTTGCGCAACTTTGATAGTGGCTCGAACTTGATCCATTGTTGTTTTTAAATCTGAAGCAAACTCATCAGCAGCAAAAATCTTATCTTTAGTGCGAATAATTGGAGGGGAATCACTTTACCCTGTACTATTTCATTTGGAGCTTTCCCTGTGGATGAGTGCACTGTATTGTTGTAAGCAAACTCCAATAATGGAAGATATTTCTCCCATTGTGACTTATGTTCACTAACATAAGCTTTCAACATATCCAAAAGAGTGAGATTCATCACCTCTGTTTGGCCGTCAGTTTGAGGATGAAAAGTTGAGGAGAACTTTAAAGTGGTTCCCAAATTCTCAAATAAAGCACGCCAAAAGTTACTTGTGAATTTGGAGTCTCTATCTGAAATGATCTCAGAAGGCATACCATGTAATCGGAAGATATGTTGAATGAAAAGTCTTGCAGCTTGTGCGGATTTCAATGTTTTATGACATGGAATAAAATGTGATTGTTTGCTGAATCTATCAATTATGACCCAAATCATATCATGACCTTGAGGTGTTCTTGGAATACTTGAGATGAAATCCATTGTGATAGATTCCCATGGATCTTTGGGCACTGGAAGAGGTTGCAACAATCCTGGAATCTTCTGCCTATCATATTTGGATTTTTGGCATACCAGACAAGCCTCAATGAAGTTATGTGTATCTTTTCGTAATGTTGGCCAATAAAAGTAGCGCTCAATTGCACTTAGAGTGGCTGCCCTCCCTCTATGCCCTGCATAAGGGGGTTCATGACTTTCTTTATGCACCTTTTGTCGAACAGGAAGAGTGATACAAAGGCGATTGTTCATGAGAAGGTAACCATCTTTGATGGAATAATCTGGATGAGAACCTCCTTGCTGTAAATTTGACCAAATTGCTGCAAAATCAGTATCTTCATCATAAGTATTCTTCATCGTTTGAAAATCTTCATGATGAGCCACTGTAATAGTTGCAATGCAAGGCACTCTAGAAAGTGCATCAGCAACTACATTTTGTTTCCCTGGAGTGTACATAATTTGAAAATGAAACATAGACAAGAAATTTTCCCATCTTGCATGTTTCTCCTGCAAATGCTTTTGAGTCTTGAAATACTTCAAGCTTTGATGATCGGTTTTAATAAGGAATTCATTGCCTAAAAGATAATGTTTCCATATCTTTAAAGCATGAACCACTGCTAAGAGCTCCTTTTCATAAATGTCATACCTTTTCTCCACATAATTTAGACGGCGGCTTTCAAAGGCTACGGCATGGCCTTCTTGATTTAGCACTGCACCAATACAATCACCACAAGCATCTGCTTCCACCACAAATGGTTTTACCAGATCTGGAATGATAAGAACAAGTCCAGAAGTAAGAGCTGTTTTCAGCCTTGTGAAGGCTGCCTTCTCTTTTTCCTTCCATTGGAAAGAGATCTTCTTCTTTGTAAGGTCATGAAGGGGAGAAGCCATATGTGCAAAATGCTCGATGAAGCGGCGGTAATAAGAACATAAGCCAAGAAACGATCGCACCTCATGTACATCACGAAGGTGAGGCCATTCTTGGATTATCCTGATCTTTTCAGGATCCATCTGAATCCCTTCAAAAGAGATGACATGCCCAAGGTAATTTATTTTATGCATGAAAAATTCACTCTTTTTACCATTTACCAAGAGTTGATTTTGTTGTAGTAATTGTAGAACAATTTCCAAGTGTTGATGATGATCCTCTTCATTCTTGCTAAAGACAAGAATATCATCAAAGAAAGTACCGACATATTATCGATGCTCTCTAAAGATGCGCTCCATCATTCGATTAAAGGTGGCTGGTGCATTGGTTAATCCAAAAGGAACCACCAAGAATTCATAAAGACCGTATGAAGTGCGGAAAGCAGTTTTGTGTACATCTTGTGGTATTACCCTAATTTGATGATAACCACTCTTTAGATCAATGCGGCTGAAAACCTTTGAGCCTCCTAGACGATCCAAAATGTCGTCAATTCTGGGAATAGGAAACCGATTCTTCACGGTGATTTTGTTGAGGGCTCGATAATCAATGCACATCTTGAATGTGCCATCTTTCTTTTGAACGAGAAGAACCGGTGAACAAAATGGTGAGCTACTTGGCCTAATTAGCCCACGGTTGAGTAGGTCTTCGACTTGCTTTCTGATTTCTTCTTGTTGAGGACGGCTCACACGGTATGGCGCTATATTAGGAGGAGAACTACCCGGAATAATATTAATATGATGGTCTTCAGGCCTTTCTGGGGGAAGCTGATAAGGAAGATCTTCCAAAAAACAATCTTTATACTTTTCCAAGAGCTGAAGTTGCTCTTGGTTTTCAGCATTCATATTATCTTTTACATCAGTGACATAAAGCAGAAAACATTGAACACAATCCTTAATTGCTCTAGAGACTTGCATATGGCTTACCATAGGTATGGTGTCTCCAGAAACTCCAGCTTGGATCGCGTACTTCTTGCCTTTGTTGGTGAGTTCTACCTTCTTTTTCTGAGAGAAGATGGTTGAATCTATTCTATGTTTCCAGGGCATGCCAAGAATCACATCGCAACCATCAAGGTCTTTGATACAGAAGGTATCTTCGTCACTGTAGCCTTGAATTTGAAACTTGAGCTTGCCAATGTAGGGTATCAAAGTCTTCATTGTGTCACCTTCATCAACATTTAAAGCTTGGCGAACTTCTACCGGAGTGTCCATCTCTTCATTCTTTAATCCAAGCTCTTTAGCTAATTGCAAGGAAATAATATTTTCATTCGCCCCAAGATCTATCAAGAATAGTGCTTGCTTACCTTGCAACTGTCCCCAAGCTTTTAATAATTTGCGCGTCTCTGGAGTGTGAGTTGTGTTTGCAACTACATCACTGATAGCATTGATTTTCACTGGCGACTTAGGCTTGTTGTCAGAAACCTTGCTTTGTCCCTTGTTTGGACATTGCTTCGCTATGTAGCCTGTTTGTCCACATTTAAAGCACTTCCCTTCTTTCATGAAGCATTGCTTTTCTTCTTCGGAAAATTGCTTTGCTTGTGGGTATAGATTGGAGTGAAATTGAGGAGCGTTAGGAGGTGCATAGGGCTTCATCTTCTTTTGATTTGATGGCTGCTTTTGCCACTGTTTTTGTCCTTCATTTGGGGCTGAATACTCCTCATCATCAGCTACTCTCTTCTTATCATTCTTTTGGAATGATTTGTTGCCATTGTGCTCCATTTCCCATGTCTCAGCATGGTCAATGAGTTCCCTGAGACTAGAACAATGATAATGATTAAGAGCAGTACGAAGTTTAAAATGCAAACCTCCTTGAAACTTCCTAAGCTTTTCCGAACTGCTGATCTTCTTGAAATGTTGGACCTTCAAAAGGAGCTCCCAAAATCTCTTGGTATAGTCACCAAGTGACTCATTTTTCCTTTGCCAAAGCCGATCCCATTCCATTTTTACATCTCTTTTGAAATGAACAGGAAGAAATTGGCTTTGTATCAGGCGAACAAAGGACCGCCATGATTTTGGAGCAGCATGATCATATTCCAACCCCGTCCACCAAGTATGGGCTAAGTCGGTTAAATGTAAAGCTGCAAACTTAATCTTTTCTTTTTCTTTATACTTGTCACGACCATACAAAATTTGAAATTGACGAATAAACTTCAGAAGAAGATCAGAATTTCGGGAACCATCATACATACTGAACTTGATCTTCTTTTCAAGTTGAGATAGTGACTTAGTCTTCTTCTTCTTCTTATTCTTTCGTCCATGCTCGGATCTTGAGGTTGAAGATGATGAAGTGCTTGATGGGGATGAAGATGGAGACGAGGGTGAAGAATGTCGACGCCTTTGACGATGATGAGGTCTTCCACGAGAAGGGTGTGACTCTTCATTACTAGAAGAGGATCCATCAGAATAGGCGCCAGATGACTTTGAAGAAGAGGATGAGCTTCGACGTGATCTCTTTCTTTGTCTTGAAGTAGAATGGGACTGCCTCTTAGAAGTAGTTGGACTTCTTGATCGGCTCCTTTCATTGGTATGGCTTTGTCTCCTTGAAGTAGATGGGCTTCTTTCCTTGAATTCTTTGGGGTTCTCAACTTTTTCTAGTTTGAGAAGTTGCTCACGAATTTGCTGATTCTCCTCTCTAAGACTTTGAATGGCTTGAAGGATAGCACTCGATTGATCCATTGAGACTAAAGAAAAAAAATATGCTCACGCACTCAATGCAAGGGCTGAAACAAACAAACTTATAGTTGTAAGCACTACCAGTGTTGGGGGTGAGGCCCGAGCCAAAGCTCTGATACCACTGTAAACGCCCCAAACAACGTAGTATGCTTAACAATTATGATATTCGCTTGTTTTCGAGATTTAATATAAAAGAGAATGAACACGTAAAGCTGAAAATGAAAATTATTCACAAAATTACAACCATGAAAATGTAAAAGTAATGGAGACAAGATTGAGGGTTGAAGATGGGCAACCCCCCCCGAAGGAACGTATTTCTGCTCAACCCAAGTCCCTTAGGGAAGAGCTCAGTTACAATCAACCTGAGAGTGAGAAGAAGTAATCCTCACTCTCACAAGATCATGCAAAGATGTACAAACACACATGCATTATCTATTATGCAATGATAAGTACTGATTTCTTTACAGTATGAGAGAAGAAAAAGGGGAATTCAGCCTTTCTCCATCGTTGATCAGCAGTACAGGGATAGAGCTTGCTTCTTGTAGCTAAAATGGAAGAAAGAGCTCAAGAAGGAGGTGCTATAATGAATTTACAGGCTTGTTGTCTTGTAAAACAGCAGTGATAGAAGAGGGAATATGGAGGAATTTGATAATGGAGAAGTGGGGGATGATGATGGGGATGGATGGGGGCAGTTTCTGGCTATCTGTGGGTGTTGTACATGAGTTTACAGCAAAGAAAAATGATGCTCAATGAAGAAAAACGAGCTCTTATTTATAGGAGAGGGGAGAGCTAGTACAAAAGGGGAAAGTGGAGTAGCACAAGACAAGTGTCCAGCCACATGTCATGAGATGTGACAAGTGGTGGGACACTTGGAAACTTGTGTGACAAGTGTCTTGACACTTGTCTCTTCTTTATGGCCTTCCTTTTTGGGTTGAATACTGTCAAGAATAGAAACAACCAAATTTAGTAAGCACAGTCAGAGTACAGAACTTACTATTTTTAGAATGACATCCCTATTTTTTAGGACTAGCATTTTTAGGCTAATTCGAGGCTCCTAAAATTTAGGAACCTCCTAAAATTTAGGGATCTCCTAGAATTTAGGGACCCCCCAATATGGGTATCATATGAAAGCTTTTTCCGTGTACATCGCAAAAATGGTATCCGAATCTTCATGTGACTTTCCTATGCAAAGAAATGTGCATTTCAAGCTTTCAGCCCACACATGCACATTATACAAGCATTTCATGATCATGCCATCTTGTTGATTGTAACTGTCTGTTCTGGTGGATCTAGCCCACACTTCAAGGCATCAATCCTTTCTGTGTGCGAGTCTAACCCTGATATGCGTGAGTTCTAGTCACAGGCGCCCAATCGGGTCATATAGGTGGAAGTGTGAACTATCTTTTCTCTAACCCACCGTGTGGGTCCACCATAACCTGTGACCACTCATCAGTGGCCAGCTCCAATGCACTTTTCTTTATATCTAATTAGTGCAAAGGAAATAAATTTAATAAATCATTATATAGATAAATTAATGAAAAAGGATACAAATTATGTTTCTATAGAGTTGTGGCAGTAATGGATCCTTCCGCGATCCCTTGATCTCTGCACCATTGCTTCCACCAAAGCCTAGCTTCGCCGGTGAGCTTCAGCTTGGCGAGCATAGCCTGATTGGTGGGTGCAGTACCGACTGCTTCAAAGTAATCCTCCATGGATTCAATCCAAATTTCAGCATCTGCTTGGATGGACCTGCCTCTCCCATCAAATTCAGGCGGCTTAATCTACTTCAGAAGAAACTTCTTCTCCCGGAATATAGTAGTACTTGATGTAGGAGACGAACTGGGATTTTGTACCAAGGGTTGTGCCTAGATAAAGGTTTCTTAACAAACAATCAGACATTGATAAAAATAAGTGTTATTATATTTATATGGACATAGCCCTTTCGGAATACAATATTTCTTGGGATGATAGGGCAACTGTTTATATTTAGTTTGGGGAGAATAATGTTGTATTACATTTATCTACAGGAACTGGATAATAGTATGGTTTCAGGTCATGGATCTTCAGGAATCGGTAAGTCATTAGAAGATCAGGGTATCCTTTCCTTTGGAACCCATTCTTCTCATGGCACCCCAATACCTAGCATGCATTCTTGAGTCTAGTTAAGGTTAGAGTTTGAGAAGGGTTTGTTTGATCTTATGTTTGGTTATCCCCATGAAATATTTCCTTGAATTATGTAGAAAGAAAAGGTATTCCTCCTTTTCATGAATGAGAAGAGGAGATAGTGCACGATTGGAGAGGAACATGATTGCATTATTCGTTTTCCTTCATTTACCTGGTGCCCACATTATTGAGAATTGCTCTATGTCAATTTTTTAGGCCCCTCGTATCCCAAAGTTGTTGCCTAAGGAGGCCTCGGTGCATAGCAAAGCTATCATTAGGCTTCAAGAAACACTATTGCCAATCCAACATTACCTTCCTATCAACTTGCTACATTACTAAGAGGTGTTGGAAGGTCCAAACTAGAAAGGAAAGTAAAGGCTATCAACTAGTTCATTTTGGTTAGCCAATGTAGTCAAGCCTATTTCATGGATGAACCACCTTGAATCATCCTAGAAAATTTCCCAAAAATGAAGTGTGCTAAGTTCGTTGATCTAATTGCGAGTATCACTTTCTTCAAGAGTGAAGGCTAGGCCAATGACCTTAATTTGATCACATTTATTGCCCATAGAATATAGTTGACGAAGTAAGATTGTGCCTCAAAGATTAAGAGATATCTTAGTATTATTACACCTTATAATTATACCATTAATAAATTATGTGAGGTATTTTGATGTGTACATAAATCATGCTCTTGATGAATTCACGTTCACCAATGGCATCAATGCCAATGCTGACACTTGGCCTTAAGCTTGTCTAGCACCCACGCATACTTGAATGACCTCTTGTTATGCTCGTTGAATGACCTCTTCCTCATCTCAGCTACTTCTTATGTAAATGCCCTAAGAATCCATAGAAAAATGGCATTTGCATTGAAGATCATTTGAGATGTAGGACAACTTAATAGAGCAAATTGTCCCATCTTTTCCTTTTTATTGCAAATTTTATTAATAGGGGTGTTTTGTTTATAAATAGTGTGAGAAAGAGAAGAAGATTTTCTGTGTGTCTCACTCACCTTCCATCCAAATATACCGTCTTCCCACCTTCTAATTGGGTCTCCAGGGCCTGTTTTCATGGTGCACCTGATCAGTGTTCCCAAATAGACAAGTCCTGGCCAATTTAGCAAGAAATCTGAGGGTATCCCCTAAGCTTCAGACCTTGGCACTTCTTGCCCTTGTCCGGGACACACTCATTAATGGCCATCTTGGGCTACTTGCTAGGCCGAAGGTTATTATGTCTAGCATTCTCTCCCCCTTTCAAAAATCATTTTCCTCAATGATTACTGATGGGAAGTGTTGTCGAATCAGAGTTTTTGATTCCCATGTAGTATCAGTAACTAGTATACCCTTCCAGGAAACTACATACTCGTGGAGAGAACAATTACGCAACCGTTTCTCTCTCCGATCTAGTATCTTGTCTGGTCCATGGCCAACAACTGAATCTTGTTCCTGCAAAGGTACCATACCATCAATTAGATTATCATCACGTGAGATATAATTTCTTAATTTGCTAACATGAAACACTGGATGAACACGGCATCCAGGAGGAACTTCCAATCGATAAACTACATCACTTAGCTTCTGAATAATTTTCCACGGTCCACAATATCTTGTAGATAATTTTGGACATTTTCCAGTTGATAAACTAGATGACTTGGTTGGTACTTGGTTGGAGAAATTTTTTTTCTCCTAATTCAAAGATCCTACTTGACCTTTTCTTATCTGCAAAATGCTTAGTCCTATCAGTAGCTTGCTATAACTTGGTTCGAGCAATTTTAATATTAGCCTGTACGTCAATAAGAAATTCTACCGTAGCTGGGCATTTCTCATCTGACCTTATTGTACTAGGAAAGCTTGGATTCATTCCATAATTTATTTGAAAAGGAGACAAACTTGTCGCCTTATGAGGTTTGTTGTTATACACAAATTCTAGCAAAGACAAATGCGTATCCTAATCTGTTTGTTTATCAAATACATATGCTCTCAGGATGTCTTCTAGTATTTGATTGACTCTTTTTGTTTGACCATCTGTTTTTGGGTGATCACCACTTGACATGTTTAAAGACAATTTTAAATGACCAAAGACATGATGCCCAAAATAACCAATAAATCTGACATCCCTATCAAACACAATGGACGTAGATAGACCATGCAACCTAAACACATGATCAATAAACAAATATGCAACTTGTGGAGCTTCCACACTTTTGTGAGTGGCTATAAAATGAGCCATTTTACTGAAGGGATCCACTATCAATAGGATAGTGTCTTTTTGTCTTTGGGTTCTAGGTAAGTCGACAATGAAATCTATGGAAATACTTTTCCAATTAGATTCTAGAATTTGTAATGGCATTAGCAGACTTGGTTCTTCACCCTTTATGCTTTATTAACTCGACATTGAAAGCATTGTTGGACATATTGGCAGACATCCTTGGCCAACTTTGGCCACCTATATGTCCTTCTAACAAGCTATATGGTCTTATCAATACTAGGATATCCTACACAAGGCACATCATGGTTATCAAACAAAACTTTCTTTCGTAGTTCCCGTGCACTAGGTTGCGTTATTAGAAATAATAGCAGGTAATGAAACATAAATATCTGGTCCATCCCTAATCAAAGAGTCTTGTTCTATGGCCTAAATTTGTGCCATATAAGAGTCCTCTAATTATGCTTCCTTTATTTCTTGAAGCAATGAGCTTTCTAAAATTGTAAAGCTCATTTGATACATTATACGAGATAATGCATCAGCAAAAACATTATCCTTACCCTTCTTGTATAGAATTTCCATATGAAATTCTTGCATCATTTCAGCCCATCGAGCTTGGCGCCCTTGAAGATTTGGTTGCCTACAAAAATACTTAAGGGTATGATGATCTGTATAAAATTTAAAATTTGCACCATATAGATAGTGCCACCAAACTCTAAGGCAAAGAACAATATCATAAAGCTCTTGTTCATGAACTGGCCAATTCTGTTGGCTTGGGGAAAGCTTCTTACTTTCAAAAGCTATAGGCCTGCCTTCTTGGCTAAGGACTGCACCTATCGCGATGCTACTTGCATTTGTTTCTAAAACAAATGGTTTCTCAAGATCAAATATCTTGAGAACATGGGCAGTAGAAACCACTTGTTTCATAGCCTCAAAACTTTTTTGTTGCATTGATGTCCACACATAGGGCACCATATCTTGCAATAAATATGTCATAGGAGCAGCTATATACGAGTATGCATTGTCGTCATGTGGGGGGGGGTCGAAGGTCTACCACCGGGGTTTAGAGCAGAAGTGGAGTGAGAGATTCAAGGTAAGGAGAGAGAGAAAAGATTGGGTTTTGATAAGTGTTGGGTTTTAGAGATGATTCAGTTGGAGAAGAAGACCTCAAGCTTTATCATATACTTAGCATACATGAATGGCATCAAAGACTTTGACTCAATTACATCAAATGCTTGTGAGGTTAATAGACCATTACATGTAGAGATTTTATCTCTGATTTAATCCAAATACATATTTCAAATGCAAGCCCAAATGGATACAATTTCACGAATGCCAATGAACAAAAACTCCAAGAAACAAGTATTTAAGTGGTAGATTCCACTACTTCCAAGACATAAAACCAAAAGCTCTTGAAATGCACTGACAAAGCTTTTAATTCACTTCAGCCTTGTTTTATAATAGTAATTTTCAGCCCATAAACAAGCCCCCAAAACATACATAAACTCAAGAATATGCCTCTCTATTCACTTCCAAATGAAGCCCTGATGTTTAGAGGTAATTACCAACACTTGCAACCACATAGATAACTTGATTTCCCTTCAAGAAGACAAGAACAGTGGGCTGCCCTGTTTATGATAGGTTTTAGTAGTCCAAATCAATCCCATACACCTCCAAGTTCTCCCCTTTACTTGCCCCAAAGTCACTCAAGTACTTGGGCACAAGAAGGGCTTCAATGGTCCATGAATACGGTAAGAGAATGGAAGAAGACGTTCATAAGAGCAGGCTGAATACTTTATCTCTGTTTTTCCCTTTTATGGACTATCATACCACTCATTTTCGTGATACCAAATGGATGGCCAAAAAGGACTCTCACCTTCTTTGTTTGTATCTCCTCTCTATCTTCAGTTTGCTCTGTGTTTGCATGCTTTGGAGCATGCACCATATTCTTTAGCTCTCCCTCCATCTACCACAGGTGTGTAGGCCTGAGAATTGCACCGAAAAATGCGGGTACACTCCTCTCCTGCTTCCACACAAAAAGTGGACCATATAGGTCACTTGCAAGTCACACAAGTCTCTTACAGCCATTACTTCATGTCCCATACAAACCAAATGGACTTTGGGAACTCTTGTTGATTTCGAAGCAAATACACCTCATGAACTAATGTGACATAACTTATAAACTGTCAATTTCCTCCTTTGATCAAGTTAAAGGACCTCATAGACTTAATTTTTGTCAATTTACATGATACAAACTGAAAATTGCATGTCAAGTTACAAAGGAACTTATGAGATTAAATGGCATCTAAGACAAATGTAGGTGAATAATGACTGGATTATGTATGAAAGTTTCTCATGTGAATCCTAATGAAGTTCTTCTACAAACATAAGAACTCCATGTTTTATGCCATGAACAGAAAACCCTTTGACATTCACCCCCTCCTAATCTGTACATCCTCCGGCATGTGCCACTTCATGAAATTGTAGGTTAAGGAGGCTCTTCTTCTGACATATCTTCATCTTCATCCTCTAAGTCTTCTTGTTCTTCCTTGTCTTCAAGTAGATGGCTCACATTCAAGTCATCTGATGCCAGGAGGCATATTCCACGGTGGATTCCGTGAGGTTTTACGATGGATTCCGTAAACTTAGATGACGGGGGCTCATACGCAAAGAGGATTCTTTGTGTGAGAAGTTGATGGGGACGCCTGTCCTTTTCGGGCGTTTTATTAATTTAGTGTGTATGTGGGTGATTCCATAGCGGGTGATTCCGCAAAATGCACATTAAATTAATAAACGTTTATGAGTTTAGAGTGCGCACTCGTAATAAATTAAGGTTAGGATTTATTTCTAACCAGTTGATTTATTTATGTAGCTGAAGACTGCTATGTATTCACTTTTGTCGGTTTAATTGTATTATTTTACTAACGATTGTGAATGCTTCAATTGATGTGTAGAGATAGCAGCAGTGGCGGAGGAAAACATTGGAGTCTAGAGAGTATTCGACCTTTGGACTATATTTTGATAGGCGCCACGCCTATATTTTGTTATGTCTATTGAGACATTGATTATTGATTATTATTTTGTATGCGCTTATGCGCCCGGATATGTTACTTCTATTTGGACATTGAGATTGGGCGTGCCAGACTCTATGGGCACCAACCATTAGCTTTATTTTCCTATTTTTGTAGAAAGAAAACTCAAAAGCTAAAAGCTTGTCATATTTTTGTAATTGGGCTATTATTGAGCATGAAGATTGGAAATATACATTAAATACATGCTTTGTGAAGCGCTCACACAAGGCATGGGGGAGATTGAACCCAATTTGTCTCTTGTCTCTTGTCGTGCATGCTTTTACATTGTTTTTTGTGCAAAAAGGTAGAGTTCATTGTTCTTGGGGACCTTCAGGGATTCACTATGTGAGCTATCTGCGACCGATCTGCACAGTAGTGGTATCAGAGCGGAGCAGAGATCAAGAGCTTCCAATCGCTACCAATATCGGGCGAAGGCGGAGCTCCAGGAACAAACAGGCTCTACAGTCAATCTCGTCGCGAACCGTCGATACAGGCAGACTTTTGGCGATCAAGAACCCCTGTTTCCACTGTTAGATCGCGAAGGACTAGGCTCTGCAGGCGGAGGACCACACATACATCTCCTTCATCAAGTTGTTGAAAACAGTGAGAAAAAATTCTTAATTTTCTTAACCAAAAGCTTAATCTTAAGCTTCTAAGCCTTAAAGAAGCTTATGAAGCTTCATAATTCGAAATCGTGGCCTCAGGAGATCTTTCCGAAAATTCCGCGTGATCAAAAACGGCCCCCCCCTCGAAAATTCACGCCGCCTGCTAAGTCCTCCATTAAGCTATTAAAGCTTAAGCTTAATCACAAAAGCTTAAGGCTTTCTGCAAGTTACACAGGGCAGACAAGTTCAGTAACTCTTGGTCCCGCACTTCTGAAGTCAAGTTCAGCAAGTCAATTGAAATCAAGTTCTGCAAGTTCTGCAAGTCGGCCTAAGTTCAGCAAGTCAACAACTCTGCAAGTCTGCTAAGTCTGCAACTCTGCAAGTCAGATTAAATCAGAACTGACTAGTGCTCAAAACTCTTAGAAGACTTGTTCGTATGCAAAAACTCTGAACTGGAAAGTTGTTCGCAGCAAGCTGTTCTACCTATCTACAAGTTCGTTGAAGTACTTTCAGCAAACGGAGACAGAAATATTGTAGAATTTCTGAAAATTGAAGAAGAAATACCCAAAAATACATAGCCTTGTAACCCCAAATTTGAGCTACGCTCATCCCGCTAACCTGATTTTGACTGAGAAAGGTTTGTTGAGTTTTACAGGATGACTACCCCACATATGGATGATCCTATGGCTGAAGAAGACTTACCTGAGCCTACCATGGAACAAAAGCTGGATCTAATCATGCTACAATTGGAAGAAGAGCGAAGGGCTAGGCAAGCATTGCAAGCGCAATTGACAAAACTTCAAAGAGCATCCACTGACAAAGAAGAACCTCAAGCTGAAGATTTGATTCGACGTACCATCGACGCCACTCTTGAAGCACAAACCATTCGCAAGGAATCCAAGATAAGTAAACGAAGTTTCAAGTTTGGCACTTTCAATGGTATACGAGAAGGAAAGACTGTTTTATCATTCATTAGCCAGTTTGATGACTATTTCCATGAGGAAACTTATCCCGAAAAAGATAAAATCAAGTGTGTTACTAATCATTTGATAGACAGAGCATCACTTTGGTGGACTGTAGTCCAGAAGAGCATGGAATGTCCTGCTACTTGGGAAGATTTCAAGAAGAAGTTCATGCAAAATTTCCTTCCACCGCAATTTCATGAGAAGGCTATCAAGCAATGGGATTTACTTCAACAGCGAGATCGTGAGCCTATTCCACAATATACAGAGCATTTTTGGAATGCACTCCTACAGCTACGCATGCTTGAGGACGTACCAGAGACGACACATAAGCGGAAGTATATGTCTGGACTTCTTGGACATTACTACGCTGAAGTGAACATGTTCAAGTCTGCTACCCTTGAAGATGCCATCTCACTAGCTCACGACACTGAAGATAAGTTACGCGAAAGAGATAGAGGACCACAACAATTCCAAGCCAACGGTAATTATGGATCTAAACAATTCAATTCCAATTTTAGAAGGTTTAATCCAGGTCGTTTCTCATCACCATCTTTCCGCAAGAATTGGCCTAAACCACCTGCATTACCATCCACTGTCAATCCAAACCCAAAGCCTATTCCACAAGCAAATCCAAATGTACCCAGACTTCCAGCCATTGCAAATAATGTAACCAAAGCCAAGCCAATAGTATGCTACAAGTGTCATCAGCCAAGGCATCTCGCAGCAAATTGTCATTCAAAGAAGCCACCAGCACATATCAACTACCTTGGAGCCATGGATGAAGACGAGCATGAGGATATGCCGGATTTCATTGAAGATGAGGATGATCCTACTACTACTTCCGACACTTTACCAGGTATGCCTAATTCACATTCATTATTGACTATGAAATGTATGGTGCATGGAAAAGAAAGAACTATATTGCATGATGACGGTAGTACCCATGACTTTATTTCAGCAAAATTGGTAAAGGAATTAAAATTGCATACTGTACCTATGCATTATCGCATAAAAGATGCATTTTAGGCACTAGGTACAATGGCACACAAGAAGTACAAGATTTAGAAATTCAAATTGGTTCATATATTGAAAGAAGAAATTTCTTAGTTGTCCCATTACAGTCAAGCGACATTATTTTAGGAATGCCATGGAGACACCAGCATAATCCAAATATAGATTATTCCACACACACAATGAATATTAATTTTCAAGGGAAACCTATTACATTATATGGTATGCATGTATCTCATATTTTTCCACTGCTTTCGCATACTCAAGCAAAGCGTGCACTACGCAAGAGTACTAAATCATATCTCATTTGGGTGAATGAATTGCACGCAAAGGAAAATCATATGCACCCTAGGCATAAGGAATTTCTTGCATATTTTAAGGACTGTTTTGCAGAAGACCTACCACCAGGTTTACCACCATCACGTCCAGAAGACCATAAGATTGATCTAATACCTGGCACACAACCACATTGCAAAGCACCATATAGGCACAATCAAATAGAGCAAAAAGAAATCCAGAGTCAAGTTGAAGAATTACTAAATAGAGGCTTAATTCGACCTAGCAGTTCCCCATTCGGTGCACCTGTACTCCTAGTCAAGAAAAAGAATAATACTTATCGTATGTGTATTGACTACCGAGCATTAAATAAAATCACTATAAAGAATAGGTATCCTATACCTAGAGTTGATGACCTTATGGACAAACTGCAAGGATCTTCTATATTTAGTAAAATTGACCTTAAGTCTAGATATCATCAGGTGAGGCTAGATAGATCCGACATATTTAAGACTGCATTCAGAACACAGTTTGGCCATTACGAATTCTTAGTCATGCCATTCGGATTGACTAATGCACCTGCTACTTTCAGTAGAATGATGAACCGTATCTTTCTGAAATATCAGTATTGTGTGATTGTTTTCTTTGATGATATTTTGGTGTTTAGTCAAAGTGAAAAAGAGCATTATGAGCATTTATCATTAGTTTTTCAATTACTGAAAGAAAATCAATTGTTTGAAAATCCTGACAAGAGTGAATTCTTTAAGACAGAAATAGAATATTTAGGTCATATTGTATCAAAAGAAGGAATTAAAGTTGATCCTAAGAAAATTGATGCAATATTGCATTGGCCTGTTCCTAAAAATGTACATGAACTACGCTCATTCCTTGGTCTTGCTAGTTTCTATAGGAAGTTTGTACGTAATTTCTCATTACTTGCTTTACCATTAACCAAACTTCTTAAGAAAGGAATTGTTTATCAATGGACTGAAAATCAGCAGAAATCCTTTGATTTACTGAAACGTGCATTAACTAATGCCCCTGTTCTACAATTACATGACTTTAACAGACCATTCTTTCTAGTTGTGACGATGCTAGCGGATCAGGAATAGGAGCCGTACTAATGCAAGACAACCATCCAATAGCATATTCTAGTTCTAAGCTGAAACCCTCTGAGCTCAAATATTCCACTCATGACAAGGAACTATTAGCAGTTGTACAAGCATTAAAACAATGGAAGCATTATTTAATGGGTTCAGAATTCATGATAAAGACTGACCAGCAAAGCATTAGACATCTACTTAGCCAACCCCAAATTTCTGACCGTCATATCAAATGGGCTTCCTTCATTCAAAGTTTTCATCCTATCATTCAATACCAACCTGGAAAAGAAAATGTAGTTGCTGGTGCATTGAGTAGAAGACCTGCAATTCATAATATTTCTATCATATCTTTTGATTCTTTGATTGCTATGAAAGACACATATCACAAGGATATTACTTTTCATTCTGATTGGCAAAAATTAGTTCAAAATAATTTCATTCCTGTTGATTCATTGTCATATAATGATGGATTTATGTTCTTTGAAAAGAGACTGTGTGTTACTATTCCATTCCGATCTTTTGTTTTGAATGAAATTCATTGTCCCCCATATCAAGGTCATAGAGGTATCATTTCTACATTACGTATGTTAACTGAAGATTTTTATTGGCCGCATATGGATGCAGATGTATCTAATTTCGTTTCTGAATGTTTGATTTGTCAAAGAATAAAGAGACATCATGGTAAATAGTATGGATTATTAATGCCTTTATCTATTCCATCTAAACCTTGGGAACATATTTCTATGGATTTCATTACTGGTTTACCAAATACTAAATCTAACCATGACATGATTTGGACAATTGTAGATAGATTTAGTAAGCAAGCATATTTCATTGCATGTAAGAAAACTTTAACAGCATCACAAGCAGCACAGTTATTTTTGAAAACTGTTTTTACTAACCATGGATTGCCAAAAGTGATTATTTCAGATCGTGATTCTAGATTTTGTAATAATTTTTGGATTACACTGTTTGCAAATCTAGGCACAAAGATTGATTTCTCATCTGCATTTCATCCAGAAACAAATGGACAAACAGAAGCCACAAATAGTACCATTTTAGATATTTTACGTGCATACACTATCTCTAAACCTCAGACATGGGATACTCATTTGCATTTATTACAGTTTGCATACAACAATACACCGCACACATCTACAAAGAAAGCACCTTTTGAAGTCATTTATAGATATAGATTATCTACACCTCTTGCATCTTTGTCTAATAGAATTCAGAGTGCTGATGATATTGCTACTATGCATAATAGTATTTTTGATGAGGTTAAGGATATGATTGCTAAAGCCCAACAATCATATACCAAACAAGGCAACAAGAAAAGACAAGCCATGAATTTCAAAGTTGATGATTATGTTTGGCTTAGAATAGAAAAGCGTAGACTGCAAAGTGTAGATAGACACCCAGTTGTCAAATTAGCTCCTAGATTCTATGGACCATTTAGAATTATTTATAAGATTAATGACAATGCCTTCAAGTTAGAATTGCCATCTCATTGGAAAATTCATCATACATTTCATATTAGTTTATTGAGACCATTTAGAGGCCAATTACCTATCCACCCTGTTTATGAAAATCCACCTTTATTAGAAGAAGAGACTGAAATACTTGAACCAGAAGCCATCATAGACACTGACTACATGACCACTAGAACTGGCCGAAGGTATTCTAGATATCTAGTAAAATTTAAGAACCATCCTGTAGAGGAAGCACAATGGATGCACGCTAGAGACTTAAATGCTTTCCCCACTTTGTTAGCTCCACATTGAGCTAATAGCAATTGAGGTCAATTGCTATCCCATCCCGGGGGTATGATGCCAGGAGGCATATTCCACGGTGGATTCCGTGAGGTTTTACGGTGGATTCCGTAAACTTAGATGACCGGGGCTCATACGCAAAGAGGATTCTTTGTGCGAGAAGTTGATGGGGACGCCTGTCCTTTTCGGGCGTTTTATTAATTTAGTGTGTACGTGGGTGATTCCATAGCGGGTGATTCTGCAAAATGCATATTAAATTAATAAACGTTTATGAGTTTAGAGTGCGCACTCGTAATAAATTAAGGTTAGGATTTATTTCTAGCCAGTTGATTTATTTATGTAGCTGAAGACTGCTAGGTATTCACTTTTGTCGGTTTAATTGTATTATTTTACTAACGATTGTGAATGCTTCAGTTGATGTGTAGAGATAGCAGCAATGGCGGAGGAAAGCATTGGAGTCTAGCGAGTATTCGACCTTTGGACTATATTTTGATAGGCGCCACGCCTATATTTTGTTATGTCTATTGAGACATTGATTATTGATTATTATTTTGTATGCGCTTATGCGCCCGGATATGTTATTTCTATTTGGACATTGAGATTGGGCGTGCTAGACTCTATGGGCACCGTCCATTAGCTTTATTTTCCTATTTTTGTAGAAAGCAAACTCAAAAGCTAAAAGCTTGTCATATTTTTGTAATTGGGCTATTATTGAGTATGAAGATTGGAAATATACATTAAATACATGCTTTGTGAAGCGCTCACACAAGGCATGGGGGAGATTGAACCCAATTTGTCTCTTGCCTCTTGTCGTGCATTCTTTTACATTGTTTTTTTTGCAAAAAGGTAGAGTTCAATGTTCTTGGGGACCTTCAGGGATTCACTACGTGAGCTATCTGCTACCGATGTGCGCACCATCATCAAGCTCATAAGTAGAATACTCTCTTTGTTTGAAGAGCTTGATACGTTTGTCAGCTATTGGTATCTTAGTCATGGTCCCATCCATTTCAGCCAAAGTGTAAGTAGCATTATCATGAACTACCTTCACCTTATATGGTCCAAACAATCACTTGGCTAGCTTCCTATGAGCACTATATTGATTGTCCAGGTTGCTGTCATAGACAAGTACCCAATCATTCTCTTAGATAGCTCTTGGACGGAGTCGATGACACTTGCCAAACCTCTTCTTATTCTTCAACCTTGCTGCCTTCAGCCTTTCAATGGCTAACTTGACATCCTTTGGCCTGAGTATCGAGACCTAAAACGGGCCCGATACTAGCTCTAAGAACTAGCCACCCCTCTCTACACTCGAAGAACATGCCCTCTTAGCCTCATGGCCAAGAGCGTCTAAGGGACACACTACCCTAACTTCTATTGTAAATTTTGAGTTTGGTTTGGATTGTAATCCAAAAGTTAAGCCTTTCCCACACTCCTTAAAGAGAGTCACTACACATATATTAGTGTTAAACACATCATAAACATAGACAAAAGGAGGTACCGGTTGGTTGAATGTCTTGGTCTCATTGCTGCTCTTCTACACCTCGGGGATTGGCCCCTTGATGCGCCGCTAACACAAAGCACATATGTCAAAAACTCCACTCTTATTTATAAACATTCTAGGAGATAAGCTATTTCCTCACTTAACAGTCCCCCAAGGAAACCAATTATCTAAACCTATGGCTTAGAGGTATCTCACACACTCCACGCAGGTCATATGTATAAATATAATTGCAATGCATCCAATAATGATACCATGTGATATGCGCAATGCAAGTGCATATAAACCATAGTGCTTAATTATTTTATGAATTAAAAATCAGCATTGTGATGTGTAAAAACATTTCTTTCAATGATTTTAGCCTACACATAATGCTGCATTGCTAAGGGTAACATCGAGCCTTCTTGTGGTACTAGACCCTCTTACACTTAAATTAAAAACATCCTACATGGTATGAACAAGCAAATAGATCAGAATTTAAAATGTTATTAGCAACTAATCACCCTCAAAACCCCTCTTTCTTCCTACCATTTAGGTTATACATTGTTGATCGGTGTAGGGAGCAGTTTTTTCATGTGTTTTTCTTGTGAAAGCAGTAAGAACTATACTTTAACATAGAGACATGGATGAACTAAGGCTTATCCCTCATGCTCTAGCCTTGCCATACATCCACGAACATAAAGTATACTTTTTCTTAATTTTCTATTTTCAAAAACCTAAAAGTTTCTAAATTTTCACTATTTCTTTTCATTCATTTTGATATTTCTAATTTATGTATTGGGATTCATCACAATCACTAAGGATTTATTTTATATTCATTTCTACTTCATATGAACCCAAAAATCACAACAAAACCCCCAAAATTTATCATTTCTATGAAAACTGTATAATTATAGGTTTTGCGTGTTTTGGTATCAATCATTAAATGACTAAATTTTTTTGTTTTCTTCAAGATTTATGATAGAATTTAGCATTAATAATCAAAGGTAACCATTTACAAACAATTTCATCAAATATCTCTCATTTAAAAAATGAATCCACTACTTATGCATAGAATCACACTTTTGGAGACGCGCATTTCATGGTTGGGAGGTTGCTGACGCTCTCTCACAGCTCGATCTACGATCTCCTTTGCTTTAACACCATCATTCTATCCACGTCTTGCATCCAACTCCAACCCCTTCTCTCATAGGATCACTTGTGTGAACATGTAGCAAGAGGAGTGAGGAGAGAGAAAGACTAAAAACCAGAATTTTTATTCCCTTCATGAAAATCAGCATGATTACACCCAAAATGGAGCCTTAGAGAGTAGATTATGAAGGTACAGTTTGAAAGCGGAGTTTTGAGCCCAGGATGTGCCTAAAATTTTCCAAAAAATCCAAAATTGAGGGGAAAAATATTTAACATCGAAGGCGGCGGTTGCGGCTAGGACAATTTTAAGCACCAAGTGAAAGACGGCTTTTAAAAGGCGCTCGAGCGACACTTGTGGATTTTTGATAATTTTTTCGACTGTCTGCAGGGTGCCAGGAGCTATCAGTCAGTGCGGGATGTCAAGACGGACGCGCAGGATTTTTCAGAGGCAGAAACAGAGTCCGAATGGGGAAGAGGTAAAAAATTGGCTAAGATTTGAAAAGGTGGACATTGAGAGGACCAAAGAGGGGGTGCCCTTTGGGATCTTTAACCAAACGCCCCCCCCCCCCCCCCCCCCCCCCCCAATTTTTATGAACAAAAAATGTGAAGAAGCGTGAGCATGGCGTGAGGATGCATGCACCGAAAAATGTGCCATCTTCCCCATACATCATGCATGGAGGCTGCAAACAGCCTATACAATAGACATTACCCCTCAACTTCTCCCTCTTGGCTGGTCATATTGCCAGTCTTCACTCGAGGAATGGCTGCTTGGATGAAGAGAATAGAATCTAGTATTTCTCTCTTCTCCCTCTCTCTCTTCTCTATGGGCAATTCATGTGTACCATCTTGATGAAGGAACCGAGGAAGGAGAATGAAGGAAATGGTGATGGAGATTGTTGAAGATGCTGAAGAGTGAAATATAGCATTGTATTGAGAGCAATGGAGGCTCCGTTTGCTGGTTATTAAGTCATTCAAGGCGTCTCGGGTTACGTAAAAGCACGGTATGACCATTTTTATGAAGAAAATGAAGGATTTTTTATAGTTTATCATGATAATTATGTTCTTATTGGATGAAAATTTGTTTGTGTGTTGGTTGCATCATGATTAATTGTTGTTCATTATAATTTTTTTATTTTTCAATGATTTACATGCTCTATTTAATTCCCGTAAACCTAAAATGCGGTTTTTAAGTGGCAAAATGGTAGTTTTTCTATTTCGGGTGGGTAAAAGATGTTTCCATGGGGAAAAAATGAAAGATAAATTGAATATTAGTATGTTGAAGTGATTGGAACAAGAAAAACCAAAAAATACTATATTTTATTGCCAAAATAAATCAAGAAAATGGAAAAAATAAGAGAAAAAATAGAAATACGTCTTGGAAAAATATAATGATTGGTTCTGGATATGTGGTAGTGGCAAAGCATGAGATTTGGCCTCAGTTTGCCATATCTCTTTGTCAAATTTTGTGATTTATTGCTTTTTATACATCAAAACATGACAAAATGAACCTCTACACCTATGCAATGAAAGCAATACCTAAACGTAGGGCGTTGGGATGTTTGAATGGTATGATTTGCGTGCTGATTGTTGCTGATTTTTTTATGCACATCATATCATAGGGTTCATGGAATGTTAATTAAGAGGATAGTAGCATAAGTGTTATCTTGATGCTATCCTTACATTGCTGCAACGAGTTAGGGAATAAGCATTAAAAGCCTGGTTGTGCACCACGTTGCTAATTTGAAAATGATGTTTGAGCACTTTAGAATCATCCATCTTTGCATGTGCATGTCGATCATGGTATCGGAATAAAAAAACATGGATGCATAGCACCTGTTTTCAATGACAATGACCCATGCTTGAGTGTGGAAAGGCATCCTAAGCCATAGGATAGACATTCATTTCTTGTGGGATTATTTGGTGAGAAAACATGGTATCTCCTGAAGATGTTTGCAAAATGGAAAAGTGGAGTTTGTTCATTTGTTTTATATGTTGCGCAGTGCATCAAGGGGCTATTTCCTACGATGTAGGAGAGCTGCAGTGGGGCCGCGGTGTTTCTACCAAGAGGTTGCCTCCCATGTATGTGATTATTGCGGTATTTATTGCCAATGTGTATGGGTTCTCCCTCTGTGGAGTTTATAGAAAGGGAAACGTTGGACTACAAAACTACAAAACTACAAACACATAGATTAGGCTTTATGACAGTTTGTCCTTTAGCAATAAATAGACACTCCTGGTCCGCAAGGCCATGAGGGTGTGTTTGTCTGTCATGAGCATGAGGTCCGGCTAGTGTTGAGATATCGAGCTCCACTCGTGATATGCCAGGGTGACCGTTGTGCATTTATGTCACCGACTTATCAGTTGTAGATGCGGTTGGTACACCGCCCATGAATAATAGCTACATGACAGCTATCCTTATCTACTCTAGTTCATGGCTCAGTTAGTATGCCACCTTAGTTAGTTGAGTTTGGTTTGAGACCCATATATAGGGTTCTTCTATTTCTTTGTATGAGAGTTCTTTTGGCTTACACAACTAAGAAGAGGAAAACTGTTTTAAGCCTTCACCTCTTTGTGTATTCCCCCATTGTGCAAGCAAGAAAGCTACAAGTGAGACTCCTTCCTTCTCTCCCACAATCTTGACATGGTATCAGAGCCTTGTTCGTGGTAAGGAGCTCAAGAAAGCAAGCCAAGCTCGCGGTGTTCTGGTAAGAGGAGCAGTGGTGCTTTCATTTTCTGTTTTGGGAGCAGGTCTCTGCAGGCAGCATAGTCGGAAATTGCAAGAGTGCATTGTCTCAGGTTGAGACGCCCTTCGTGGTGAAGCAAGAGGGCGACCTTGTTTTTTTGATTTGAGGCCATTTCGGGGCCTGTTTTGGAGGCGGAAGTTTTCTGCACGCACTCAGGAAAAGGCCCAGTTTTATGCTGTGCAGCCACTGTTCTACAGGTCAGTGAAAAGTTACTATAGAAATTGCATCGTATGCTTGTGCGCAGAGACATTGGGAGTTACAGAATCATCCCTGTTGCCTGTTGATGCAAAATCGTCACTAGGAAGTGACTGTGTGGTCAAATACCACTTTTGCCAGTTTTGCAGATTTTCCCTTGTGAGGGTGAAGCTGTGTTTTTTGCAGTGACAGAATTTTTTGCAGTGTTCTGTAATGGCATCTGATTCTCTTTCACAGATTGTCACTGAAAAGCTTGACAAGAACAACTTCCAAGCATGGAAGTTTAGAATGACAAATTTCCTTATGGGAAAAGGATATTGGGAATTTGTTGCAGGAAATGAAGAAGAACCAGTTCTTCCTGATATTCCCAATCAACAGCAAATGAAGGCATTTAAAGCATGGCATGAGAGAGCCAGGAAAGTTATGTATTGGTTGTCTATCAGCATTTTAGACTCTATGATTGTGCATATTCAAGATGCAAGTACGCCAAAGGAGGCATGGGATACTTTGTCAAAAATGTATAGCACAAATACGCAAGCCAGGAAAATGCAGCTCAAGCAAGAGTTGCATAATGTGCAAAGAGAAAGTATGAGCATCAATGACTACCACATGAACGTGAAGAAGATTGCATATGTACTTGCTTCCATTGGGTCGCCAGTGGAAGATGATGATTTAGTTTCTGTGACCTTGAATGGTCTAGGAAAGGATTATGCACAATTTCGGACATCCATTTGAGTTCGTGAAAGATTTCTTAATTTTGAGGAGTTGATTGCTCTTCTAATTTCTGAGGAGCAGAGAAATGGTGGTGCATCTTCTTCAGGAGGAACTTCAAAAGAAGCTGTCTTCTACTCAGATGCTGGAAGAGGTAGAGGCAGAGGTAGAGGAGGCCGATTTGGAGGCCGTGGTAGAAATCAGAATATGCAGCAAACTCAAGAAAACCAGTCCTATGGAGGAGGACGTGGTAATTCTAGAGGCAGGGGGAGCCAAAGAGGTCGTGGTGGATGGCAAAGAGGCCAAAATGCAAACAGTAATGTTGAATGCTACTACTGTGGTAAAATGGGTCATATGGCTAAAGACTGCTATAAAAAGCAGAATGACATCATAAATGGAAAATTGCAACAAGGAAATTATGCATCTTCTAGTAGACAAGGGGATGACAGAAATGAGCATTTGTTCATGGTGCAGCACATGAACAATTCTGTGACAAGTGCAGAAGAAAGCAACGATGTGTGGTATGTTGACTCAGGTGCATTAAACCACATGATAGGTCATGCAGAATGGATGGAGGATGCAAGGAAAATGGAAAAACCAGGATTTGTGGAGACTGGTGATGATACTGCACATCCTATTGTGCAGATTGGAAAAATTCCCTTGTCTATGCACGATGGAAAAAAGAAATACTTGTCCGATGTATTTCATGTCCCGAATATCACCAAGAATCTAGTTTCTGTTGGTCAAATGGTTGAACAGGGCTTGCAGGTCAGATTTAATCCTCATGGATGCTTTGTTGAGGATATGAAAAATAAAGGTCGCTTGATAGCAAAAGGAAAGAAGAAGGGCAGAATGTTTACGTTGGATGTAGACATGTCTGAATTGAGTGCAGCAATGTTTGCACATGGGACCGGTGTAGTTGCAGATATTGATATCTGGCATAAACGCATTGGTCATGTTAATGTACAGCGACTTAAATCAATGCAGGCCCAAAATATTATTGCAGGATTGCCTAAATTTAAGGTTGCAGAAATGCATAAGGTATGTGAAGCCTGTCAGTTTGGAAAACAGGCAAGGAAACCATTTCCTAGACATGTTCAAGAGAGTGAGAAGCCATTGGAATTAATCCACTCTGATGTGTGGACTACTAAAGCTGCATCTCTTGGAGGCTGTCATTATTTTGTCACTTTTATTGATGACTATAGCAGAAAATTTTGGGTGTATTTTATGAAAAAGAAAAGTGAGTTTTTGGGCATTTCAAAACCCGTAAAGCTATGGTTGAAAAAGAAACAGGCCTGCAAATAAAATGCCTAAGGTCAGATGGAGGGGGAGAGTACCTCTCAAATGAGTTTGCAAAGTTCTTGCAGGAGCATGGCATAAAGCATCAATATTCATGCAGTCATACCCCACAACAAAATGGAATTGCAGAAAGGAAAAACAAGCATATTGGAGAGGTATCTCGTGCCATGCTCAATGAAAAAGACTTGCCAGATTTTTATTGGGCTGAAGCAGTTGCTACAGCACTCTATATAATGAACAGGACTCCCACTGCAGCAATACATGGGATGACTCCAGAGGAGAGGTATACTGGTAGGAAACCAGATATTTCTCATTTGAAAATTTTTGGTTGCATTGCCTATGTACATGTGCCAGATGAGCTGAGATCCAAGTTGGATCCAAAATCTGAGAAGTGCATCTTTATTGGTTACTCTCTGCAGCAAAAAGGGTATAGATGCTATAACCCTTATACTCGTAAGTTTACAGTGAGCAGAGATGTTGTTTTTGATGAGATGAGTAGCTGGTATAAACCAGTAAATGTGATTGATGATGTAGATGCACAAAATGGTAATACTGCACAGAATTCACAGCAACAGTCACAAAATATTAGTGGACCTAGAGCGTCCTCTAGCAGTGGTTCACATTCTTCACCATGGACAGGCAGATTGAGATCAGGAGAATCTTCTCAAAGTAATGCAGATAGTGGTATGCAGGTATCACGAAAAGGAAAAGAGAAGGTTGATCAGCCCATGTTTGATGTGAATGCAGGTCACTCTTATGTGGATGGTGAATCCAGTGGCTCAGAACAGAGCATTGATGATGAGTTGGGTATTCCTTCTATTGTTACACCTGGAGTAAGGAAGACCAGGGATGTTTTGAGAGCACCTGGGAGTGAACCTATCTTGCGCAGGTCTACGAGAGCTAGGTATCCTGTGGATAGGCTGAAATATGATGGATTTACAGCCATTCACTATGCATATATGGTTAAAGTGATACAGGAACCATAACCCACTTCTTTTGAGTAAGCCATGGAAAAAGAAAAATGGGAGAAAGCCATGGATGAAGAAATGGATGCCTTGGAAGCAAATGCTACATGGGAATTGGTACCTTTGCCTAAAGGTAAAAATGCAATTGGCTGTAAGTGGGTTTATAAGGTGAAGCACAATGCAGATGGTTCTGTGAACAGATACAAGGCAAGATTAATAGTCAAGGGGTATGCACAAACATATGGCATTGACTATGAAGAAACATTCAGTCCGGTTGCAAGGATGGCAACCGTAAGAGCAGTCATTGCTATGGCTACATCAAAGGGATGGTCTTTACATCAGATGGATGTAAAGAATGCCTTCTTGCATGGTGATTTGCAAGAAGAGGTCTATATGGAGCAGCCACCAGGTTATGTGCATGCTGTTCATCCTGAGTTTGTTTGCAGGTTGAAGAAAGCCTTGTATGGCTTGAAGCAAGCACCTAGAGCATGGTCTGACAAGATAGGACAGTATCTTGTCACTATTGGCTTTTAGATTTCCACGGCAGATTTCTCACTTTATGTGAGAAAAACAGAGAAATGTATTATGCTACTTGTCATTTATGTTGATGATTTGATTATGACAGGTGACAGTGATGAAGATATCCTTCATGTGAAAATGCTATTGAAGCAAAAGTTTGAGATGAAGGATTTGGGAGAGCTACGTTATTTCTTGGGCATTGAGGTGATTAGATCACCAAGTGGGATACAGCTCTTGCAGAGGCAGTATGGATTGGACATGCTGTCCAAATATGGGATGAGAGGCTGTAAGCCTATTTCAGTTCCTTTGGAGCAGAATGTGAAGCTGAGCACAGATACAGGTGAGCTTCTAGAAGACCCTACTATGTACAGACGCATAGTAGGAAGTTTGATTTATATGACTATTACCAGGCCAGATTTGAGCTATGCTGTTGGATTGGTAAGTCAGTTTATGCAGGCTCCAAGGAAACCACATTTGGATGCGGCTAGACGCATACTCAGGTATGTGAAGTCCACATTGCAGTATGGACTATTTTATGAGACTGGGGTTCAGATACAATTGCATGGATACACTGATGCTGATTGGGCTGGTAGTATTTCTGATAGATGATCTACCAGTGGATATGTGTTCTCTTTTGGGAGTGCTGCAGCCACTTGGAGCAGCAAGAAACAGCCTACAGTTGCCTTTTCCAGCACAGAGGCTAAGTACAGGGGTGCAGCAATGGCTGCATGTGAGGTCGCTTGGTTACATAAGCTACTTTATGATATGCATCAGTCTACAGATGGTCCAGTTGTCATTTATTGTGACAACATGAGTAGTATACACTTGGCAAATAACCCAGTCTATCATGCTAGAACAAAGCACATTGAGGTGCATTATCACTATGTGCGAGAGAGGGTTTTACTAGGTCTTATTGATCTAGTTTATGTTAGCACAGAGTATCAGGTAGCTGACATATTCACGAAGGCATTGGGCGCAGAGAAGCTGTGCAAGTTCAGAGACCTGCTTGGTGTGCAAGAATAGGGATTGAGCTCGAGGGGGAGTGTTGAGATATCGAGCTCCACTCGTGATATGCCAGGGTGACCGTTGTGCATTTATGTCACCGACTTGTCAGTTGTAGATGCGGTTGGTACACCGCCCATGAATAATAGCTACATGACAGCTATCCTTATCTACTCTAGTTCGTGGCTCAGTTAGTATGCCACCTTAGTTAGTTGAGTTTGGTTTGAGACCCATATATAGGGTTCTTCTATTTCTTTGTATGAGAGTTCTTCTGGCTTATACAACTAAGAAGAGGAAAATTGTTTTCAGCCTCCACCTCTGTGTGTATTCCCCCATTGTGCAAGCAAGAAAGCTACAAGTGAGACTCCTTCCTTCTCTCCCACAATCTTGACAGCTAGTGCCATAACCAGTGCCGGCCCATTTTAGGTCCCATTAGTGGTGCATTTTTCGGGAGCTTCCAACAAGTGGTGGTTCTCGAATCTAGGGTTTTTAGGGACCAAAAAGTTGGTTTATGTCCTCTGATAAGGACCGTCAAGCCAAAATACAAAAAGCAAAACGTGCTGAGAGAGGGCTAGATGGCGGTTGGAGATTGTAAGTTGCTAGTGTCCTCAAAGGAGTAGCCTGATATGCATAAAAGGTAGTGGTCTTAGTAACCCAACTGCTGCACATAGTCCTTTAGGTGCAAGAGGAAGTGTAAGTTCTTCCTCTCTTCCACCAAGTCAACCCACTTCAAGTGGGGGTGTGATTCCATCAGTCCAAACTCCTATTGTCAATTCGATTCTCGTCATGGCACAACCCATCGCAATTCTTGCAAGGACGCCAGATCTGCCAGCTTTAGGAGTGCCTTTGCCCATTTTTAATGGGTTAGCTAAAGAAGATGCAGAGTTTCACATTTGTGAGTTCCAAAGATTAATGTTTAATTACCGCATCCAAGATAAGGGACATCTTATGATGTTCTTTAACATGACATAGAAAGGAAGGGCTACAGTATGGTATCATAGCATAGAGACTGGAACCATCACCACAATCGATCAATTTTACGTAGCTTTTCGAGAAGAGTATGCCCCTAAAAGAGGTGGCCAATACTGGTTGCGTGTTTTGAATGTAACACATCAAGACCCCCATGAGAATGTGAAAGCTTACGACAAGAAGCTTAAGGAAGTGTTTCATAAGTTACAGACTTACATTCCTATTCCGTCGACTGCCCAATTGTAATACTTCTTACATGGATTGGATTTCAATATTCAGGTATAATTGAGCAGTGTGGCTTTGGCTGATATAGACACCGCCATCACGCGGGCAGAAGGAATAGAGTCACGATTACAAACGTCCTACTCCTCTCGAATAAATCTTAATGCAGGTTTAGTACCTGGAGGCAATTTACGATTGATAAATGGAAGTCAAGGGATGCCTATGAATAACCCTAATGGGAGAGGAAGCATGGTTCAAAATGTACCTTTGCTGCCAGCCCCTCCCAGTGTGACTATGCTTATGGCTAGTTAGTTGGCTCCACCAAATGTTGGAGGCCAAATTTCAAACCCTAATGTTGTTCCAGTGAGTCAAAAACCAATGCCCAATCAAATTGTTAGGCCAATGGAACGACGGATAGACGATCAAGGCTATGAGTTGAGTGCCTCTAATGTCCTTGGCAAAGTTAAGGATATGATGAAGCACTACACTGACATTATTTCTGAATAATATTGGCAAATAGCTGTTGACGTCAATTTCCTAAAGAAGCCACAGAATCTGATAGGGAGTCGACGCCCTAAAGAGGGTGGTCCATCAAGATTCAGCTGTAAGTGGTGTGGCGAACAACATTTTCCTAAAAACTGTCCAAATGTTAAATGTGATATTTGTGGAAAGTCGGGCCACTTACCTACTACTTGTTGGAGTAAGATTAGTTTCCTCCAATAAGGGAGTAAACAGCCAGGTCCAGTTAATCATAGAGCGCAAGGTAATAACCTCCAGCAAAATGATGGACCAAGACGAATATTGCAAAGGGGAATGGAGTCAGTCTTATCGAGGTTGTACGCATCAATGGCGCTAAAACCTCTAATCTATGATCTGTGAAAAGAGGCCAAAAGGCTAAAGATGTTGATAGAGATAATGTTAAACTGGTTGAGGAAAACCCTGAGCAAGGGGATAAGGGGACGCAAGTTCTGAATCTTGGTGTGGAAGATGGACCAAAAAAGTTGATCCTAAGAAGGATGAGGAAGTGTCAAGAAAGAAGGCAAGAGCTAAAAAAGAAGCACCAAAGCCGGTCCTGAGACCAAAAGAAAGGATGGTGTGGCGAGAAAAGAGAGCTTTGGCTACCTATAACGATTTTGATCTAGCAAGTTCTCTTTGCGAAGTGAAAACCAGATGTAAACCTCTTACAATTGATTAAATTATCTCCAGGAGTACGCAAGGAATTCAAGAAGATCCTGCATATTGGGTATATTGTAGAACCTTTGGGCATAGCACGAGTAGGGGAAGATTGGTTTGATTATGCTGAAAAGAATTTCCCTAGGGTTCCAGCATACGTGGATGGAAGATTAGTAGAGCATGCTATTGTAGGCCTCCGTCAATATCATGAGTTCAAAGTTGATGGAGAGGTTGGGTCTAGGCATCCAAAAAGATAGCTCCACCCTTCTTAGTCTAAGGCAACCAGAAGGTTGCGTTACTAAAGTCCATGTTACAGTTGTAAGTGTAGAATGCTTCTTGGACTTTAGGGTGATAAGATTTGCAGGACGTCCTAGCTATCGAGTCTTGCTAGGTAGGCCTTGGATCTTACGAACACATTGTCAAGTTGATATACCTGCCGGTCAAGTGGTTCTAGGTAGAGGTGCTAATCGAGTAATAGTTGATGCTTACCTTGAGTCTCCTCAAAGTGAGAGAGCTCCTTTATCCTCTACTGAATTAGAAACAGCAGATGATCCATCTGGTAGTGAGACATCATCCAGTGATGAATCTAGAGACGGGTCCACTACAGAGGATATTTATAAGATAACTCTAAATGAGCCAATAGAGCCGCAAGATAGGATAAGAGATGTGGATGTGATTGAGTTGGACCTTGGCATGTCGAATGATTCGCAACCAATTAAATTAGGTTCCATGCTCAGTTTAGTAGAAAGGGAGGACTATGTGTCCTTGATTCAAGAATTTCGCGATATCTTTGCTTGGAGTTATGATGAGCTGAGAGGCGTTCCTCCTAGCCTGGCTGTTCATACTATTCCTGTAAAAGAAGGCAGTCGTCCTGTGCGTCAGAAGGTAAGGCGTATGCCTTTTGAATTGAGAGACGGGCTATTTGAGGAGTTACAGAAGTTACGAAAAGTTGGTTTAATCTTCCATGTACAACACGCAGAATGGTGTTCACCAGTTTTCATCAGGAAGAAGAAAAACAACCAGATCCGACTATGTGTAGATTTTAGAGAGCTGAATAAGCAGACGGTTAAGGATTACTACCCATTGCCATTTATTGACTAGATTTTGGATCAATCAATGGGTAGGGAAATATATTCGTTTATGGATTGCTTTGCGGGTTATAACCAGATGGAAATTGTAGAAGAGGACAAGTTGAAAACAACTTTCATTACTGTCTTTGGCACTTTTGCATACCATGTGATGGTCTTTGGATTGTGCAATGCACTTGGATCATGGCAACAAACAGTAGACAAGTCCTTTGGCAACATCTCCTAGATGAGTTGAAAGTATTTATTGATGAACTGGGGGCAGCCACTGTAAGGGAAAGGATGTTGATTATTTTAAGAAAGTGCTTTGAGCATTGCATACAATTTTGTATCGCTCTTAACCCACCGAAGTGTGTCTTTGGAGTGCCTTATGGGCTATTGCTAGGCCATGTGGTTAGTTCAGTAGGGATCACAACTAACCCTGAAAAGATCAAGGTTATAGTCGCTATGAGTCCACCACGCACACAGAAAGAGGTACATAGCTTTCTGTCATCGGTAGGGTACTATCGAAGATTTATAAATGCCTTGGCAGAAAGGACGTTGCCACTAACGAACTTATTATCCTTTAGTTGTCTATTTGTATGGAGCGACCCTTGTAAGGTAGCTTTCGAGGATGTGAAACAGGAGCTAGTAAAAGTACCAGTTTTAAAAGCACCTAAAAGAGGCAAGGTATTTTACATATTTTTAGCAGCCACCATGCATAGTATCAGCTGCTGTTTAGCCCAAATCTAGGAGGAAAAGTGGTATCATCCTATAGTTTTTGCTAGTCGAAAATTGGGCATATCAGAAATTAACTACACCTATATGGAAAAGTTGTGCCTTGTGATGGTCTTTGTGACTAAAAAATTCAGGCACTACATCCTCTATGAGAAGGTAGTTTTCTATATGAAGGCGGAAGGGCTTACATTGCTTATGAACAAGCTACAACCACCTGATCGTCTAGCAAAGTGGTTAATCACTTTGCAGGAGTTCGATTATGAGATTAAGAGTAAGCTACCAAGGTTGCAGAGGATTGTGGAATGCCTTGTGGATTTTGGGGAGCCAAAAGAGACTTGGGCTGAAGGAAGTGATATTGAAGAAATGTCCAAAATTGATACAGCTTCTATCCCATCTTGCTATGCTGCTATCATGCATTATCTATCAACGGGAAAGATTGGAGCTGGTTTATCCAAATCTGAAAAGAGGAAAATCAGAAAATAGGCTTTGAAGTTTTCCTTGATCATAGGAACACTATATCGACAGGGTGCTGATGTTATCTATCACCGATGTGTGATGCCAAACGAGGTTCCTTTCATCTTGGAAGAGTGCCATGACTCTGCATGTGGAGGGCACTTCGCTGGACGGTTGATGGCATAGAAAGCTTTAAGAGCTGGATATTGGTGGCCGTCCATCTTCCAAGATTCTTTTGAGTACGTTAAGAGATGTGATACCTGTCAAAGACATGACAGTAGAGATAATAGGAAACGCCTACTTATGCCTATCATGGCTATCCTTCCATTTGAGAAGTGGGGTATTGATTTTGTGGGTCCTATCACCCCATCGTCTACAACCCAGAAGAGGTACATTATAGTAGCAACTGATTATTTTACAAAATGGTGAGAAGCACGGGCGATAAGGCAAGACAATGCAAAAGAGATTGCAAGTTTTCTTTTAGAGCAGATTATCTGCCGTTTCGGTTCACCGAAGGAACTAGTGTCGGACCGTGGAACCCATTTTTTGAATAAGGTGATTAAAAGCAAGCTTGGCAAGTCAAGTACAATAAAACGACCCCTTATAATCTGCAAGCCAATGGGCAAGTCGAAAGTACTAATAAGTAGCTTATGGCTATCTTGTCTAAAATAGTCTCTGAGAAGAAACGAGACTGGGACATGAAGTTGTATGTGGTAGTATGGGCGTACAATACAACGTTCAAGTGAGCTACCGGCCATACTCCATTTAAATTAATCTATGGAGAAGAGTGTGTGTTACCCCTCAAAATTGAGTAGCCAACCATACGGTTTGCAATTAACCACTCTTTGGGAGATGAGGATTCAATCTTTGAACGTTTCACGACCATAGCCCACCTGGATGAATTGAAATTGCAGAGCTTATTACACCAGGAGGCAGCTAAACATCAGATGAAGCAGTTGCACGACCTTAAAGCAAAGAAGTATACCTTCAAAAAATGGCAATTAGTTATGTACTATGATGCGTGTAGGGAGCTGTTTCCAAGGAAGCTGGAACCTAGATGGGTTGGCCCCTACAAGATTGTCAGGATAGGAAAAAATAGGTCTACGGCTCTACTAGCTAATTTGCAAGGAGTAGAATTTAAAAATAAAGTTAATATTAATAAGATTAAACCTTATTATTTCTAAGCATGCTAACATGGAGAAATGCACTGCAAGTCCATGTTGGGGCTGATTTGAGACATGCAAAAGAGCTTAAAGCTGGTTGATATGGGGCGGTTAATTCCTTATTTGGAGCACCCATATCTAGAGCAGAGATACCATCAGGGGAAACTTATCTGGTGGAGCAAAGGATACAAAGTGATTGAGCAAGAAGATGGAACCTTTGTGTAGGGGATCACAATCTTCTCTCATCACTGTTTACAAATGTTGACAAGTATCCCTGTTGAGTTTAATGAAGAAGGTGGGATGGAGCCGTCAGTTCATCCTCTAAACATGCTAAATTTTGAATATCATAATTACGAATAGAGGAGTTCGTGATGGCAGGTTGTGTAAATCCATTTTGTATGTACATATTATTTTTTGACAGGGCATCTAGGGGCCCTAATAAAATAGGGAGTGTGGGAGTAGTAATCCAAGATCCTCGACAAAGAGTTACGATGAAGTTAGCTGCTTATCTCGGGGTAGGATTCACTAACAATATGGTAGAGTATAAAGCCTTGATTATGGGACTACATATTGCCAAACAAGGTGGTATTCAGCATTGTTAGTAAAATGGGATTCTCAGTTGATCTTGAATCAGCTAGATGGGACATACGCAGTGCGGAATCCCATCCTTTGTATGTATCATCGAACTGCTATGACCCTACTTGAGGAGTTTGAGAGAGTATATCTTCAGCTGATTCCACGTTATTGGAACCAGTTTGCGGATTCACTGGCAAATCTTGCTTATGAAGAATACCTTTTCTTCAACTGTGGTCATAGTTTGGATATTGCTATCAATAATGAGACAGGACCCGGTCGCTTGTGGGGAATGTTATCAAAGCATGCAATATATGGCAGGCGATGGTTGATATGGGTGATGCAAAGAGTAGCTGAGACCAATCTATTGTTGTTATCCTGGACCCATAGGCTGATTAGACAACATGTTATGCATATGCCTCTTGCTATATATGCAAGAGGGATGGGTCATAATCTTATGCATTTAGCTTAGGGCTGCGAGCCTATTTTTCCTCCTTGGAAAGGGGCATATTATTGTATATCTGTACTATTTTGGGGAGGGATTTGTAGGTGCTATTTTGTTTGATCTCGTTAGGCCAAGAGGGCCAGTTTTGCGAGGTTTGAAATGCTTTATTTCATTAGGCCAAGAGGGCTAATCAGATTTTGTATACGTAGTGAAGTGCTTTATTTCATTAGGCCAAGAGGGCCTGTCGTCTGTTTAGTATAGGTGCGGTTAATGGTTTCTTGTTTTAATTCTGTGCTAGACAGGTTCGAACAAGAGCTTGGAAGGAGACTTCTCGTGGCCCTATACAGGTGATATCTCTCCATTACGAGTACCGTGTTTTTATGATATATGTGTCTATGTACTTGTAGGGGATTTCTTTTTTTTGATTGGGGATCGGCGTCCAAGGCATGAAGTCCCAGGTTTAGGTTAGGTATGTCTGAGGGAGGTCTAAGTAGTCGTTGCCTCTTGTAAAGACATTTCCAGGCACCGAAAGACCTATTTTAGAATGTAGTTCTAGTGACCCTGTTCTGCTAGCCTGCTAGGCATCCGTTCTAGGAGTTCTTGCGTAGTTGTGAGGCACTTAGAGAAGCCTACCACCAGAGGAAAAGAATGATGATGATAGAGGAAAAAAACCCTGAATATCTCAAAGAAAATAAATATATACAAAGGTATGTAGAAAGGGGTTCTAACCCCTATAAAAATAGAAAAGAAAAGAAAGAAAAATTTAGGAGCAGTTGATCATCGCCTTACGCAAGCTTGGTAGGTTCTTGGGGATGAGTCAGACCCGGGGCCGATGCCTTGTCTTCCTAGGGGTGGCATCTTGCTGGAAAAGAAGAAAGGAAGGAAGGTTGGAGCGAAAATAAAAGTGAGCGTCAGAAAAGGATTAAGTGTCGCCTTGCAAGGGCTTGGTAGGATCTTGGGTATTGAGATATGACCTGAGGCCGATGCCCTTTTCCCCTTGGGTCAATACGTTCAGCTCCCTCCTTTTTATATGCCCAAGTATGGGAAAATAAAAACCTAAAAGAAGAAATGTGCTACAAGGAAATACTTCTTGATCAGGCTATAGGAGTCCTCGCCTAGTAGGAGCTCCTGATTATGTTGTCCTTAGTTTGGTAGGTAGTTAAGACCACCACTTAGGGCGATTTCTTTGGTAGTTCTTTTTGGTTTGGCCGTGTTGGAGTAGTCGGTTAGTGACTAGCTTCAGACCTTCTATTAGATTATGCTAGGCCTACTCCTTGTGGATTTCATGCCTTGGTTTTGTGAGGGGGTAGGGTGAGCATTGTGCTGTGTTTTAGTATGTATCTATTTTGTATCACCTTGATGCTTCCTTTGGTTGTTTTGTGCAGATCTATTGTGGGATTTGATGGGCTGAGTTTCCCTATCCTGTGGTCACCAATGAGAGGGATGTGCCTAAAATTTACGAAAAAATCTAGAATTTAGGGGAAAAATATTTAACATCGAAGGCGGCGGCTGTAGCTAGGACAATTTTAAGCACCAAGTGAAAGACGGCTTTTAAAAGGCGCCCGAGTGACACTTGTGGATTTTTGATAATTTTTCCAACTACTATGTAGGATGCCAGGAGCTGCTAGTCAGTGCGCGATGTCAAGACGGATGCGCAGGATTGTTCAAAGGCTGAAATGGAGTCCAGACGAGGAAGAGGCCAAAAATTGGCCAAGATTTGAAAAGGTGGACATTGAGAGGACCAAAGGGGGGTGCCCTTTGGGACCTTTAACCCTCCCCCCCCCCCCCCCCAATTTTTATGAATAAAAATCGTGAAGAAGCGTGAGCATAGCGTGGATGCAGGCATCGAAAAATGTGCCATCTTCCCCCTACATCATGCATGGAGGATGCAAACAACCTATACAACAGACATTACCCCTCAACTTCTCCCTCTTGGCTGGTCATATCACCGGTCTTCGCGCGAGGAATGGCTGCCCGGATGAAGAGAACGGAATCTAGTCTTTCTCTCTCCTCCCTCTCTCTCTTCTCTATGGGTTGTTCATGTGTACCATCTTGATGAAGGAACCGGGGAAGGAGAATGAAAGAAATGGTGATGGAGATTGTTGGAGATGCTGAAGAGTGAAGTACAGCATTGGATTGAGAGCAATGGAGGCTCCGTCTGTTGGTTATGAAGTCATTCAAGGCGTCTCCGGTTACATAAAAACACGGTATTACCATTTTTATGAAGAAAATGAAGGATTTTTTATAGTTTATGATGATAATTATGTTCTTATTGGATGAAAATTTGTTTGTGTGCTGGTTGCATCATGAAGTTGATGATCTAGTAGAGAAGAAGAGAAAAGCAAGAAGACAACAAAGAGCTTCACCTTCCCTTAGTGTCCCTCATTCAACACACCTCTCACCACTCCCTCTCAATCACTCTCAACACAAGGGAAGCAAGATGATAGAATGGAAAGATAGAATAGAAAGCTTGAGTAGTCACACTGATAGAGCCTCTGTAGCATCATGGATGTGCAAAACGGGTGAATACAACTGAGACCTCCCACCCTTATATAGACCAAGAATTAGGGTTAGGGTTTGTGCCCCTTTTGCATTTAGGGTTTGTTCCCTCTCTTGGGCATCCTACCCACTTAGTGGGCTCTAGACTCGTTAATCCTTGAAGCATGCCTGTACCTTAGCCTAAATAGACCAAGCCTATGCTAATCTAATCACAAATATATGTACGCAACCACACAACACTTACAGGCTCAACAAATACAACTATAGGTGATAAATACAATCTGCATGGGAATGAGCTTGTCTCTCACAAAGGAATACATCCATGATAATATGATAATGCCCATAATCCAAAATAGCTGCCAAAACTTGTGCTTTTTGTAGCCTAGATGAGTGCTAGTCCCAGGGTAGTCACGTTGTAGGTAGCATGTAGTAGCTTGCACGGAGGACGCATAATGCTAGGAACAGTCAAGGAAGTAAGCATGATGGAGTATGAATGAATATAGTTGATGAAGAAATGTGGCTTTTGAGGAAGATAAGATTCTTTCTACTGTGGTTGGGATAGAGGATGTTGCTCATGTTGTGGTAGATGGTGATTGATGTTGTTGCTAGTGATAAATCTTGTAGAACTGGGTGTTGTTAAAGAGATAGCTTGACTGCGGGTCCTTCTAATGGATGGTCATGGGAAATGATTGGGATATTGCAAAAGACGGGAGATTGGATGTTGATGTAGTAGTGATGACACGTGATCCTCCACAAACTTTGAACTTGCGAAGTAAAACCTCTCGTGAAATTGCTCCCTAGGGGAAAGTGCTAGTCTGCTATTCGTGCACAAGACAAATAATAATGTTGGTTTGGGAGATGGATTAAGCCTGAAGCTTTGTCTCACACTTGAGGACCTAAAATGGTGAATAGTAACTGGTGTAAATACTAAGTGAGTGCACATGCTTACATAGTCTAATACATAGTTAGAATTCTTCTTCTTGGGTGCTTCTATTGATGATGAAGCTTAATGAAGCAAAGGAACTTGAAGAGAAGATGATGGGAAAACTTGTCATGGCTGAGGGAACAGCAATTAGCAAGTGTCCAATCCAATAAACTCTTGAAGAACATGGGTCTCTGCAAGATCAACCACACATGGTAGTAGCTGATGCAAAGGTTGACTTTATGTTGAAGAACCTTTTCTAGCTTGCTGGGAAGTAAGGATTGATGACAATGGATAAATCAAATGAAGGGATGAAATGTGTAGGTGACCTAGGGAGACAGGTCTAACCAACACAAGCTAAGCCTCCTTAGTATGTCCTGACCTTGAGGTGCCCTAAGCAAATGTGCACAAAAATGGAAAAAGGGCTAGGGGGGTTATAGATTGAGCCAGTCGACTAAAGCCATTGGATGCATCCAACTTGAGGAGCCCTAAGTGCGGTGCAATACATGTGAGTGTATTTTTCTTATTTTTTTTCTTTTTTTACCTCTCATTTTTTTTCACTCTTTTCTCTCTTTGTTCTTCTTGTTTTTTTCTTTTGGCAAGTCAAGTAGCAATGGTGATATACAATAAGGCATGCTTCCTTACAAGGAGAAATAGAAGTATGAGATCAAAAGGTTGACTACAAAGAATAAAACTTATTACATAAGATGATTGGTGCATTGAGGTGCATACAATGAAGATTTGAATATTGAGACTAGAAATTGAAGCACATTTCCACATTGTTGATGAAGTTGTTGTTAAAGAAGAACCTGAACTTGGCAATGAAGACGTGTATGTTCATTGATCAAGAAATTTGCAATGGCTCCTAAGGAAGTAGATGACCATTGGATGTTGTAGTCAAGGTATGTTGTCAGTGAAGAAATTGGAACCTTGGTGAGTTATTTAAGTTCTATTGTGTTTCATCAGTGAGGCTCCAAGATAAATTTGTTTTCTTGATTGGCCTTTAATGTCTTGACCTGATGCCGTGCGAGCTTGGATCTTTAAGAAGGTTCTAATGCTAGTGTTAGCTTCAAGTTGTTAATGTTGTTGCAACCTAGGATATTCATAGAAAGCTTTTATTGCCAATGATATTGTCTTCAACCATCGAGGTTCATTGCATTGCTTTGTGACCTATTGTTTTCCTGCATTCACTTGGTAAAACTTTGAGAGTACCTTGCAGTGGATTCAGGGGAATCATATATAGAGAATTATGAACAAATTTTTTCTTCTTTGAATTTCACCATCACACAAAGAGTGAAAGGGTTTGAGCTTGTATCTCTTGTTTTTATTTTTTTTCCCTAGCATAAGATGTAGTGTTGTTTCTAAAGTCGGAGGGATTGTGTTATTGTTAGTGTAACAAATTGAGCTAAAGAAAAATATGTACAAAGAAACTAAGACTAAAACAGAAAAAGAGTTAGTAATCTACAATTTTTGGGATCCACCAATCATAGAAATTCGAATTGTATTGCCATTCAGCAAAAGCATCCAAGTTAAGTGGTTTGGCAACTAGTCCACAAATGTATAATCAGATCACCAAGCAAAGAGTGTCCTACAAAGAGACTAGCAATGTGTAGTTTCTCTTCGATCAAAATCCTGTCAAGCAATGGGTGATATATCAATTTTTGTGGCGAGGCAAGATTGCAAGCTAGGATGATAGAGCGCAGTGTGAAGTGGTCTCACAATAAGTTGGGTCAAATTGAAGCATACTAACCGTAAGATGTTGCTCATTTGTGGTCATAAGGTGACTGCCATCGCAAGAAATATCAAGTCGATGAGAAAACCACTTCTATAAGAATGGACTTGAGGAATGACAATTCTGCTTAAGCTCATCCAGTACTAATTGGTCTTGGATTTTGGTCACACAATTGTAAGATTGAATATGCATTATAGCAAGTGCTTTTGATGGAGAGTCCTAACATATTGCTCCTAAATCAAGAGGCTTTTATAAAAAAGATGGTCACTTTCCTCCCAAGTGGAATGCCATTGAGAAGCAACCTAAATTGCCTCATCATCAGCAAGGCCTAGATCAATCATTGCAAACAACTTTGCATAAGTAGTGTATATGGCCTCAAATTTGAGTAGGCATTCTATTTCAGAGGAATTGAATTTCTTTGCTAAATGAGAAACCATGGTACTCAATGGTTGACACATTAGCAAAGGCTTGATCCTAGAAGGAGGGTCAAGTTTAGTAGGACTGATCTGGAGATGTGTCTCAGTAACCTCCTTGGAAGTATCTTGAGGTTCAAGCGGCTCAATTGGGAGTAAGTGGTGGGGTGAGCTAGTGGGGATGTTAGTGGCGTTGGGCCTAGGATATGGAGTCACAAGCATACCTCTTCCAACCATTGTGTCTAGGGGGTCAGGAGAAGGTTTATGTACATCACTCTCCTTCACATCATTGGATGAAGATTCAATCATTATAGTACTAGAAGTAGAGGGAAGATTTGATGTTGTGTCTTGTAGTCTTGGAATAAACCATTCATAGAAATGAGGATTGTATTCGAATGAAGCATGCTCATCAAGAAGTTGTGGGTCATGGGTGAGAAAAAGAATATATCTAGTGACATCAGTTATCATGTCTCGTTGTCCTAATCAACTTAAATGTGTAGCTCTTCCTCTGAAAGAAGTTTGTCACACAAGGGATTATTATATATCCTTGTGTGAGATTGAAGTACTAGGGACTTGTTCTTTAGCTGAAGTAATAGTCTTAGTCATAGCTAAGGGCTATGATTGTATGGGTTCCATCTCAAAATTGGAAATAGTAACTTCTGATTCAGTGGAGTGGACAATCATAACATTCAAAAAAGACTACGCTTGAATCCTTGGATTGAGTGGAAGTATTCATGGTCTTGATAGTTCCAGATTTGTTTGTGACGACACTTGTAGAGGGAGGTCGTCGCTCTTTTGATGTTTTCGAAATTGTCCCTTATGGATCCTTTTTCTTAGATTGAGAAGCTACGCTAGGCTCTTGTTGCCAGATTTTTTGTTTTGGTTTGGGTGACAAAGGTTCTTGGTTTTGAGAAAAATTTGGTGGTTTTGAAGAACCAACAACAACCTGGGGTTGTTGCTTATCAACACTTGAGGGTTTTATCTCATCTATCCTTGGACTTTCCATTTTAACTTGAGAAGCGTCACATGGAAGTGGTTGCTTTGGCTCTAGCTTTTCCCCCTTGCTCAAGGACTTTTCGAACATTACGAGTTCCTCTTGTGGAGTAGCAGCAATTTCAAGTGGTTGCTCTTTTGGAATTGTGGACTCAAGTGTAATAGGAACTAGCTTCTTGCCCTTCCTTTACTAAAAGTACTAACTATCTCCATGTCTGGTAAGCATAAGTGTATACAATGTGCTTTGTAGTCCACAATACATGTGGTTGCACGCTTGAAAGTTCTTCCAAGAAAGACTTTCTTTTCCCATATCTTCTCAATTTGGAAGCACATAAAACACTATGGGCATGCTTTTAGTCTCAACAGTCCAGAGAATTTTGTATCATCCTAAGAGGGAGTAGGCTGATCCTCCATACAACTTGATAGCTACATTAGTTGGGACAAGTTCAGGTTCAGTCCATACCTCATAGATCAAGATGTTTTAATCTAAAACATCATCTATGAGAGAATCAATGATGAGGTCTCCTTGTCTTAGTGTGACCCTAAGATATGCAGGAGGGATTACCTCTTCATCTTTTGGGTCATTGTTTGTGGCTTGGACCTTTCGTATATTAGGCGTGATAGACCTAGTTACAATACTACATGAAGCCTTGCATGTTGGATAGTCATGATATATGCGAGTGATGCTGCACTCAATGCATCTAAGGTCAGAGCCTTTGGAAATTTATTTAGCACCATTTGGCCTACTAGCTTGCGGAGGCTCTTGTGTTGCTAGCTCTAGCAACATGTGAATGGATAGATGGATGGGAATATTCACTTAGTTGTGTTGACTCATTAGGTTTTAGGACTTTGAGACCTAAGGTTGAGTCCATTATGAGGCATGTCAATAGAGTATAGGGATCTTAATAGCTAGATGACAAACTCTTCAACTCTTCTTGCAATGATCTTGTGTGGTTCTTAGTGTGGGTGTTCTCTTCCAACTCTCTAGGCTTGTGAGTTCTTCTTGGATTTCGCAGTTACTTTGTTGCTTGGAATCTCTATTCTTCAAATTTGTCTCTCGTTGGCCAACTGGTCTTGTGATATACACCAAGTGCAAGTGGTGAAATTATGGGCGCTGTGGTTGGTTTCTCGTCTCAATTGCTGCGGTCTTGGCACTATCTTGAATGTGGTTAAAAATTATTCAAAGGGGGCTTAGGACTTACGATAGCTTGGTCAACAATATTTTACTCATCGAGCCCTTGTAATGATTGGAATGGAGCACATGATGATGGTAGCTTGGTTGGATGATTTCTCCCCCTAATGGCTTGTATTTTGTCCTATATGTAGATGTGAAAGTGACTCTTATTTTTGTGTTTTATGATCCTGAATGACCTAAGGTAATGTCAACCCAATGTGTGTCGCCAAGGTGCTAAGTGCAATGTGTGCTAGGTCCTTGCAATATGATGAGGTGGTTACTTAGTTTAACAAGCTCTTGTTGAGTTCTTAAGTCATTAAGATATTTACTTCGAATGCTTGACTTCAAAACCCACAAGTTATCAAGGCACTTTGCAACACTTTGATTCAAAAACTTGCAAGATTGAGGTGTGTAAAATCAGGCTTTCCTTTCCAATGGAATGTGCATGGGTGCAAGTAATTCCTCAAAGTATCACAACCATGTCATACTAACAATATGGAAATTTGGGATGGAGCATTGATGCAAATACATAAAGAAAGAGGTTCAAATTTAGAATGTGAGTAAGACAAGTGGGAGTGAATCTTGAGGCATATTTTGAGTGACTATGGGTGTGAGTGTAAGTGAGAGCGTGAGTGAGTGTGGGAGTGATAAAGTGAGAGCTAAGAGAGGATTGATGGGACCTAAAACAGGCCGGCACTGGCTCATGCACTAGTCGGACCTCTATCATGCACTCAACAACCCTACGGCCTCGCGACTAGGAGCGTGGATGACACATACATCATCTTCCTAAACATCTTGCGTTTGTACTATGTCTTGTAGTCCAACTCTAACCCAATTAACACTCCTCAGAGGGAGTCCCAACACATTGCCAAATAGGACGAAGCACAAACATAGGAGGTCCTCCAACGGCTGACTGCCGCTACCTCACTGCGACTCTCTTACACCTTGGGGATTGGCCCCTGGATGCGTCGCTAAACATATATAACATACGCACACAAACTTCTCTCTTTTATGATCCGCATATTTCTAGGAGATATACCATGCTTCCTCACTTTACTTTCCCTTAGACCCAACGCCTAGCCTACAACTTGGACAACCTTACTCACTCAACGTTGGTCATATCTCTAGAAAGCAATTGCCATGCATCCAGGAGGTATTGTCTGATACCTTTTAACTTTCATGCTTCATGCAAATTGTGAATGTCCACGTGCTCAAACAATTAAGAAAATCAGCATTGGTGCACATGTGGAAAACATTTCTTTCAATGATTTCGACTATCGCTCGTATGCGGCATTGCATGAACCTAGCACCGAGAAACCCTCGTACTACTAGGTTCTTAATTTTCAATTAACGACTGATCTAAATGGTATGCATAAAAACCAACAAGCTTTTCATCATTTCATTCAGCATTTAAACACCTTTTATACACTCTACCCCCTCACCCGTTTAGGTTGTGCATTATTGATTGGTTTAGGATTCATTTTCCACATTTTTATTGTATGAAAAGCATAAAAACCCACTAAAACATAGAGGTAGGGCTGAACTGAGGCTAAACCTCATACTTCAGACCCTCCATACATCCACAAACATGAATATTATTTTTCCTTAATTTTCGGCACTCAAAATCCATTTTTCCCCTAATTTTTCCTTATTTACCCTATTTTTCTTGTATTTTTCCAATATTTAATGACTGAAAATTCAAAATGAGTTATGGGCTATGGCCCTGATGTTCATTTGCAGCAAAAAGACAAGTTTAGTTGGTGTGTCTTATGATATTTTCCATTGATATCTCAAAAACACCCAATTTTTCCATATTTTGCATATTTACAGGTTTTTTACTACTAATTTCATCCACAACACTTATGATTTTTTGATTTTCTGAGCATAAAAAGTTGAAAGACATTCAAGACAACATTATAATGCATAATCATCTCATGGGAACAAGAATTCATCAAGCAAATTGCATAAAAACACCATTTTCCTTTATAAAAATGAGATTACCGTTCTTTTGCGGGTTGCGGGTTTTTATTTTCCATATCTCGGGACTGATTTCTAGCCACCATTACTTCTCATGAGAGTCCACATTCAGCAATCTTCAGTCCTCTTGCACTATGGAGCGATTCGGTCTTCATTGGACAAGCATCCATCATCCATTCTTCTTCTTCTTCTTCACCACATGAATCTGCCTTTAGGGGAGAGAGAGGAAGGAGAGAGAAAGACTAAAATCAGAGATCTTCATAGAGTCCACCATTGGAGGAGTGAAGACAAGTGATAGAGTCCACAGACAGAGGGGATTCAAGCCCCATGATCAATTGGGGGGTTGTTTGCAACAGCCATGATGCCTCTCATCCATTCATGGCGCATTTTTCGGGCGTCATCTTTCTCCACATTTTCTCCATGTTTTTCCACTCATCTTTCATGCCACAATTTTGTTTGGCATAAAATGCTTCCAAGACCCCAAGGGTCACTTACCACTTGGCCCAACTCATGTCCACCTTTTCATATCTTGACCATTTTGTGGCCATTTCCCTGTCCGGACTCCGAATTGAGCTCTGAAAAATCCTGGGCATCTGACTCGGCATCCCACATTGGCCAGTAACTCTTGTCAACCTGCACGATAGTTTGAAAAATTATGAAAAATCAACAAGTGCCGCTCGGGCACCTTTAAAGCACTTTGGCGCTTAAAATCGTCCTAGATCGAGCCGCTGCCTTAGACGTTGAGTATTTTTCCCTTGATATTCATAATTTTTAGCTATTTTTAAGCACTTCTCAGCATCAAAATTCCACTCTCAAGGATGAGTGAACGATGCGTGTGGATGAGTAAGTGGGGGATTAGTGAGAGAGGAGTAAGAGTGAGGTGTGGTGTTTTGAGTGAGGGGTGAGTGGTTTGAATGATAATTAGGGTTTGTGAGAGATTAGGGTTGGGGTGGTGTAAGTGAGTACATTGATTCGAAGGAGTAGGGTGAGTAGTGCAAATGAGGTGGTTTGAAGAAAGCAATGTGAGTGAGTAGTGAGTGGTGAGAATGAGTTTTAACTAGGTGGTATGAGTGTGTAGTGAGGTGGGTGTGACCTAGGGTATCCAAGTGAGTGGGCTAGGATCAAGGTGGTTCAAATGAGTGAGGTGCTCCGAGTTAGTGAGATGGTTTGAACGAAGTGGTGGGAGTGAGAGAGGTGGTACGAGTGAGTGAGGTGAGGGGTCAAGGTGGTTCCAATGAAGTGGTGCAAATGAGGTACTACGAGTGAGTGAGGTGGTGGGGTCAAGGTGGTTTGAGTGAAGTGGTGCAAGTGAGTGAGGTGGTTCAAAGGAAGTGGTGCGAGTAGAAGAGGTGGTGTGAGTGAGGTGGTGGGGTCAAGGTGGTTCAAGTTAAGTGGTGCGAGTGAGAGAGGTGGTGCGAGTAGTAGGGTTAGTGAGTAGTGTGAATGAGGTGGTATGAAGGAAGTGGTGTGAGAAAGTGTGACCTAGGTGGTGTGATCATTGAGTAGGGAGTGGGGTGAGTGAGTGTTTGAGAAAATGGTTTAGTTATACTGTGAGAGTAAGGGTTGTTGTTTGGGAGCGAGAGTGGACAACTGGGTTTGGAGGGGAGCTACGGAGCTCTACCCTGAGACCTATGGACCACTTATTGATCAAGCGTTTCAAGCTGAGCAGCCATGGCTACCTCTCACATAGCCGACGCGCAATGCCTACCTTATGGGTATAGTGAGCTTACCTTGATGCTTGATCGAGTTCCCTCCTCTCTCTTGCACTTTGGTAGTTCCACGATCCTTGTGGCGAGCTCAAGCAACCTCAAGCCCTCTCCATCAAGCTCCATCCTCCATAGCTGCGCAAGAGAAGAGAAGAAGAGAAGATGGGGAGCTTCTTCTCCACGATCCCTCACTCTCACACACTCACTCCCTCACACTCCCTCAATCCCTCACTCAAGCGCAAGAAAGAATGCAAGAAACAAGAGAAAAAGAAGAAGAAGCTTTGGCCACACACAAGAATGAGCTTCTCATTCACTTTTGAACTTTATATACATGCCCTACTTTTTGGGTGGTCACCCCACTTTTTACATGGCCGGCCATTAACCTAGGTGCTCTTTTCCTATTTTCCACCATTCTAACTTATCCCATTCCCAACTAATGCATACAATTTGCACAGGAGTGAGCCTGGCACTCTTTTACAAGGATTCGGGAGCACTTTCACAATTAATGGTGTGCTTTTACTCTTTTCTTTTCTCGAGGCGACATTGAGGCCTTCTCGAGAGGTCGTCACTCAAATTTTTCGGGGTCTGACCTCCAACCAGGGCGCCTTTTCCTTCCTTTGTCGTTTTCCCTTTTGGTTATCTCCTTCTTCCGTTTTCTCGCTTCTCTGCTTCATTTTCGGATCCTCTGTGTTGTGGTAAACATTACCCCCCTCCTAGCTGAGTGCTTGTCCCATGGCACTATGGTGGGGAGTAGTGGGGTAGTTGGGGTTGTTGCTAAGTGGAACTGGTGGGTAGATGACCACGATAAAAAGGTGTTGTTGTGAATGAGAGGTGATGGAGTTTGATTAACGATGACCGGGAGAGATTCCGTCATGCTCTAGACAGCATGAAGATGCTCGGCATTTATCACACAGTTGTAGCTCCCATTCTGCGATGGATGTTAAACCTGGGGATCTCTAATCATTTGGAGAAGATGAGGTTCCAAGATCTATGCCAATGGTGGGTCTATCACTGATTTTTCCTTCTGCTTGATTCAGTTCACTCATGGTAGCCATCAACAGGTAGATGGCCGGCTACATCAAGCACGTTGGTCCATCCAACCATCAGAATACGCAGAAGTTTTTCCTGAAGTTGTTGTAGTGGTGTGCTGTCTGACTCAGAGAAAAATTCTTGGACATTAGCAGACGTCGTGGATGATCTTCTTTAGGTGGGTAGCCATTCACTGAGTCACGATCATAGCCTGTAAGAGAAAGTTGTGCACTCCCTAAGGGGTATGTCTATCTCATGGTGTGGTGTAAGTGCATGTGTAGTGGAACTGGGAGATGGGTCTAAGCCCTTGGTAATGTCCCACACTTGAGGGCCCAGTTCGTGTGTTGTTGAAGGTGTAGTGCAAAACTTAGGGTGACAGGTCTGGAAGTCCTTCCCTTGATGTGCCCTAAGCGTGAAGTGAGGGAGGGGCTAGGGAAAAACCCTAGGTGTAGTGAGCAAAGTGAGCCCTTCTAATTTTATAAAATAAAAATAAAAATAAAAATAAAAGAATTGCATACAAGAAATTTGTCCTGGCTAATGCCTATCCCCTTTAGCCGGATTAGGAGGTGGTCGCAAGCATTAGGATAGGAATGGAGGACTTTGTAGATATTCTTTGATAGTGGCCCAGGCCTTCAGAGGTGTGGATAACAAGAAAGGATGATTGCATCTCATGAAGCGGATATCATTCATGTGTTCTAGGATTTCTAGGCGAAAGGAGGGAAGCAGGGTTGCCCTCATCATTAATCTAGTCATGGCTCTACTATCTATCCCTAGGTTGATGTCAAAAAAGAGTGGAGGGAGGTCGGCTTCCTCGGCTAAGGGTCTCTGCATTAATAGGAACTTGATAAGCCTAAGATAATTACAGGTGGTTAAGAAGGCTAGATCCTGGCAAGAAGAAAAATCTGCTAGGAAGTGGTTGATAGATGGGAGGAGATCCTCTAACCTAAAGACTAAGCATTCCTCGGGGCTCCGAGTATTAACGTTATATATCTTAAGAAAGTCAAAATCCCCATGAATGTTTCGATCGTAGTCAAATCCATGCCTACGGGGGTAGGGCATGTAGGTGGAGTCATTGCGTTCTTTAGGGAGTGAGCTGCAGAAGGTGGTCCTGGCGTCAAAATTGGTATCCCAAATCCTCCTCGGCCACTTTGGCTGTGCCTCGTAGCCTTGGACAGTTTTGGGAACCCTGTTTACCTTGTCCTGCCAATAATCTGCAGGCTCTTGCCTCTATTTGGTTATTATGAGCCTTCTTTCCTCTATCCACCTGTTTGCAAGATCATTAGCCAGATCCTTGATCTTGGGCTAGAACGCTTAGAGGCAATGCATGGTCCAGAGAGCATGGATAAGCAAATGAAAGCTCAAATGGCCTCGTCTGGAACTGCCGTTCATGCCATTTGACCAATTCCTGAGGCCAATCGATAGGATGGGAATTCCCTTGTAGTGGCACCGGATCTTCAATGAATTGTCTTGGTAGTGACCGTGCTCTGCATTGGGCTTCCTCTGCTAGTTTTTGTCTTCTTCTTCTGGATGCCACAATGCACTTGGGCATGTGGGCATCTTCGGGCTCTTTAGGCACTAGGTCTAGTAGAGGTGGACTAGGCATTCTTTGTTGCTCTTCTTTAGCATCTTGCTCAAAGTCCGGACCCTCTTTGACATTTTGCTCAGCAATTGCTGGGGCCGCTTGTGGTGGTGGTGGTGGTTGCTCATGGTCTTCGAACCCAAGTTTTTTAAGCTCAACAGTGGACAGGCCAGCACGGTGCAGGTAGTGAAATTGTTGCTCTTTTGTGATTCCTATGCCTGTTGGAAGCTCCCGTTCTTGAAGGCCATACCTTAGTGCTCGGATAGTCAGTTCTAGCTTCATTCTTACCTTCCCCACTGAATCATTGCCCTTCGCTTGGGTGACATGTAGTAATGTGCTGAGAAAGGATTGCCTTTGTGTGTTGGCACATACATTGGCAGCTTGTGCCCTAGATTCGACAAGCACTCTCTCGCACTCAGCCCACTTCCAAGTGTTCCGTTAATTACGTAGCTCTTTCAAAATTGTTCTTTTCCCACTTGTTGGCTCTCTCGTCCATCTTCTCTCTTTCCTCTTCCAGCTCACTTGCCAAGGTTGTCACCACCTGCTGTTGCTTGTTTGTCAAGAACCAGAGTTGCTTCCTCTCCCTAGATTTCGAAGCCAGCTATTCTTCAGTAAATTCTTTTGCTTGATTTGCAATGCTGAATCTATGTTTTGCCTCAGCAATTAGTTTTGACTTTTCTTGCACAAGCTGCTCGTGGCTTTGGATATCTGCAAGGTGTAATCTTCTTTGTGGGAAGGCCGTGGCCATGATGGCCTCTGTGTCTCCCTTGGCAATCCCCAATGCACCTTGCAGTCATTGTGCCTCATGTTGCAGTCTTTGTGCTTTTGCTGTAGGGATTACCGGCCTTTCCTATGCTAGGAACTCTATCTCTCTCTCTAGTCTGTCTTGTTCCTCAAGTCCATACCATAGCTGAAAAGCTATGGTATCCTCTTGTCGCTCGCTTGGCTTGCCTTCTTGAGCTGCTATCTGTCTATTCCTTTCTAGTTTGGCAGTTCTCTATTCCAGGTCAACATACTGCTGCACTAGTAACTTTAAGCTCTGCTGCTCTACCACCAGGTTTTGCTCTTCGTCTTCCAGCCTTTGTCTTAGGTGGCTCTCATTGTCTTGGGCTTCCTTTGTTTTTGCTTCCAGTTGATCTTGTAGTGCTTTCACCTCCCTTTTTTGGTTGGCTCCTTGCTTTGAAACTTCTAGCCTCAAGGCTACCAAAGTTTCCTTTTCTTTCTCTAGCTCCACCAGGGACACCTTCTTTTCTTCTTTTGCCTTGTTCAACTATGCTAGAAGCTCAGTCACATAAGCATCATAGTCTGCACCAGGTGGCATGGAAGTAGGGGCTGTAGTGGTTGATGCCTCTAGCTTTTGTGGTTTTGGATATTTCTTGGACTCAGATTTGCGGCAGCGGGTCTTTTCACTCCGGTCTCCGGTACAATCTCAGCAACTTTAGTGACAAGCATCTGCATCATGCTCATCAGTTGGGCTGTGTCTAGAGAGAGCGTGGTTTGCGGGGCGGTTGTGGTGTCGTTTGGCACCGACATGAAGGAGGAAGACAGGGGGTGTAGCAGGGACTTGCCCTTGCCTACAACCACTGGAGCCTCTTCCACACTGCCACTTGCTTCAGCCTCATGGCGGGGACTCAAAGGGTCAATCTCTCCTCCTCCATGGGTTTCTTCAACAGATCTGCGAGTGGCCTCTGCCAACTCAGCCAGTTCTTTCATCCTTAGCTCGTCGGCTTCCTCCTCTGCACTTCTTTGCTTCTCTTCTTCTGCCCTCTTTGATTCTTCTCTAACTCTTTTGAGTTCTTCCTCTTCCTTCTTCCTTCATTCCTCCTCCACCCTCCTTGACTCTCTTTGAGCCCTCTTCACCTCGGCTCACTCTTCTTCCCTCTGTCTTTCTTCCTTCTTCTTCTAGCTCTTATCAGTATTCTTTTGCTTCCGTGGCTTGGCCACATGAGTGGGTGGTATTTCTGCCTCCCCTTTGTCGCTTACCATCTTTTTGCTCGAGCCTTCTTCCTTGCGATGAGGTGAGCTTTGGTGCATAGCTTTCTCTTCATCTACATCGGCATCCTTGATAGCCTCGTCGATGATTGCCATCAAGATACCTCTGTATCTGATTGTAGAGGCTTTTGTGGCAGGATTTTTTTCTTGCAGATCCTGCATTAGATGCCAGAGATTCCCCACCAACTGATGATGCAGCTGGAGCCAAGAGTGCAGCTGAACTCTTGATAGTTTTTTGGACAAAGTGGTTCCAATCCACCTCCTCTGGAACTCCTACCGCGATGCTTTCCAGCAATGGCACCCCGATTCTGTTCATTACTGTGTTGTATCTGTGTCCTGAGAAAAGGCCCTGACCATTGTAGCTTGCATCCTTGTCGTAGGGTCTGGAATGTTAGCCAAATTGATTCCATCCACCGTGTGCACGTCCTCTTTTTTTACTCCCATCATGGCATACACATCTCTTTTTGGGCACCTCTCCTTCTTGGACACAAGCCCCAGGGCTTTCTCTCGACAATAGCTGCATTAAGGGGCACTTGCACCCTTCTTTCCTGGTCACCAGTTCTTACTGTGATTGTGCCATAGCTCCTCCCTTCATCAAAGCTCCTTAAGAAGTCAGTGCACATGCTGTAGTCTACAGCCTATCTGACCTTTTCCACATACTTTCGAAGGTTGCATTTATCCACCAACTCCTTCACGATCGGCTCTTCCAGGATGGCTTCATCTAAATTCATGGTATGCTTGAATGTGAACTGGCTAAATCCACATGTCTCGACGTTGATTCCATACTTTGTCAGCTCCTCTTTAGTCAATGGAAGTTTACTCTGTCTTGCCATGGTAGGTGCCTGTCATCACACCATGCCAACATAAGCATTATGAATTGACTCATCACTAACAAAAACCCAAGGAAGAATGCATGTGACAATTTTCCGCGCTGATTCAGAGGCATGAAACTTGGAAATAATTCAAAAGCAACATCTATTTCCTCCTTGCATTCTTTCCTATTTGAATTCAGTTGATCATTTTCATCTATTATACATCTTGCTACATCACTTGGCTCTCACTTTGCTCCCCTCCCCCTTTCCTTAAGTTTTAAGGGAATCCTTCCTAGGATTAGCAAGGGGAGAAGGAGGGCTCGCATGGATTGTGTGGGGCGAGTTACTTGGCCAATAGCCAAGTATAAAGGTTAGGGTTATATTCAAGCTGGGCATGATGATCAAGTTCGCATGGTCATATGGAAGCTTGGTTGATATAGGCCAAGACATCATGAAAGATGTCCCCAGAGTTGAGGCGACTAGCAACGTGCAACTCCTCTTCTGTAAGGAATTGGTCAATGTAAGGGTGGGCCAACACCTAGTCATCTAAGTGTATGTTGTGTGTAATGGCCAAAACCCTAAATGAAAGAGGTGCTACATAAGTAGGGTTATGTTCAATTGTTTTGATTGCCCTTCTTTGCTTGGCATTGGTCATGATACGACAGCCTTTTTTCTCCCATTGGAGTCGCAAGGCATACCACAGTTGTAAGAACGAAGAAGCAGAGCTAGCCAGCTGTGTGAGCTCCTCCAGTTCTTGTTCAGGTGTAGAGCGAGTAGGCTTGAGGTAAGAGGTAATTAGTCTTTTGAGAACGGCTTGCTCCTTTGAGATTTCTCCATTAGCGATTAATTCGGCGGCAATTTTGGGGAATTTGACAGTCATAAACTTGTAGTCCTCCCAAGTACATGGCAACGCACGAACATCAGAAGCAAGGGGTTCATCAAGAAGTCCTAAGTCAAGCCTCTCATAACTCCTAGCAAATGTGGTGAAGGTGTTGTCTAACTCTTTGATGCATGTCACTACGTCATCTCCCAAGGTCTCAGCAAGATCCTTGGCCATTGAAAGGAAAGATCATCTTTCATACGAAGGCTTAAGACCTGGTGGTGGTGGTGGTGCAATTGGGCTAGACAATGGTGACTCCATTGATGGTGTCAGAGATGGGACTTTGCACTCAGGAGCACTTTGAGATGTTGCAGGGGGCTTCAGTGGCATATGAGGTGTGCTACATTCTATCTGAGCTAGCATGGGGGTGCGCAACTCCTCTGACTTGGATGATGCTGGGGCGTCTAGCTTGGATAATAAATGTGTTGGGATTCATTAATCACAACCAGTGCTGGTCCAGCTTTCTTTGTAGTTTGTGCTCCGTATGGGCAAGCCTCTCTAGCTGGAGTGGGGTTGCTTAGAGTTGAGCCTATCGAATGTCCACTTTTAGGCTCCCATATCCAGGGGTTGCCCTCATAGTATCCTTGTGCTCACAAGAGATCTTTGGGAATCCATCACAGTGTGGTAGTGCGCCTTTGCGATGACATCTGAGCTACCTCTTAGGCTGTGACTAATAGTTTCTGCATTTAGGAGCACATTTCTATGGTTTACACAGAGGTGACCCTTGTCATTTTGGCACCCATATGAGTGTGGACTCTTTGGCCTTGTGAATGGCCTTGATGGGCTTGGTTCTAGCATTTTGAGCATGGGGTGAGATATCACTACCCTTCTCTCTAGCCTTGGTCATGGGCGTGGCCATAGGGGTCTCTACAGGTGGCTCTGCAATTGTAGAAGGCTCAAGATAACCCTTTGCTGAAATTTTTCACTATGCGCACAATGCCTATAGCAATATGGATGCGATCTAGGTTATATTCCACATTGCAGTTTGTCTGCTACGGGCCCCTTTAGTGTTTGGCAATACATAAAAGAAGATTGGGATACTTTCAGACTCGATGGAGACAGCCACTTTGCATTTTCCTAAGAGTGAGTAAGTGTTGCCCCCAAATGGGCTGAGTTTAGCGTTTGTGGGTTGTAATTTAGGTTGACCAATGCCCATCCAATGGTCATGCGTCAAGATATTATAGTCGGCACCTTCGTGGATCAAGGCATCAAAAGAATACATCTATTCTACAGTGACCGTGATTCTCAGGTAGGTGGGTGCCACTGCCTCTTCATCTTGAACTGTCAGTTCGATAATAGTGGCCATGCAGACATTGATAGGGGCTTCAAGAATAGGTGTCTCGTGCAACGGATGGGAAGGGGGATAGTACTTTTTCATGCGATTGCCATTGAAGAATCCTATTCCTTCACCTTCGAGCATCTCCAACTCAACATTGCCTGTTCTACTAATTGTATGTACTCAGAAAGATCCTAGTCCTTGAAATTTCATTTTCTGTTTGTGACCCTTTACAGAGTATAGTAGAATGAGGTCCCCCTGATCAAAGTTGTGTTGTTTGACATGCTTGTCAAACCACATCTTTCGTCATGCCTTCTCACAACTCAGAGCGTGGGTGGCTAAGAGTCGAGTCTCTGTGAGATGCTCTAACTCCACTAAGTGGTTGGTCCAAGCCTCTCTTCCTTCCCAATGCTCCTGAGCTGCTATACTTAAGCTAGGGACAAAGAACTCTAAGGGTAGAATGGCCTTGGTTCCATAAGTCTGCCTAAAGAGCATCTATCCTATAGCCATCTTATAAGTTGTACGATAGGCCCACAAGGCGGCCATCAATTTGTTATCCCAGTCACTTCGTGATGTGGATACTATTTTGGTAAGCACGTTGACTACGATTTTAGTCGTGGATTCTGCTTGGCCATTTTCTTGAGGGTAGTAGGGCGAGGACCTTCTATGAATGATTAGGAAGGTCGAGAGCAAGTGGGATATTACTTCATTAATGAAGTGCGTGCCCTGATCACTTACTAGTTCAATTGGACAACCAAAACGTGAAACGACCTGCTCCCACAAGAACTTTGCAGTGGTTCTAGCATCGTTCTTCCTAGTGGATCTTGCCTCTGCCCACTTCCTTAGGTAATTAGTTGCCACAATGATATAGCATGCATGGGAGTACTGTGCCGTAGGACTGATAGGCCCAATGAAGTCAATGCCCCATTTTTCGAAGGGTTGTCGTGCTATTACGGGGGTAAACTCCATCTTATCCTTGCACATGGGCACCTTAGTCCTCTGGCACTCATCTCAGTGTTTGCCAAACTTAGTAGCATCAGGAAATAGGGTGGGCCACCATAGTTGGGATTGTAGCAGCTTATGGGCAGTTGTATTCCCACTATAAGTGTCCTCGAGCTATCCCACCATGCGCTTCTCTCAATACATTGTGTATCTCGTTCTCACACACACATCTACACAACAAAGTGTCTTGTCCTAACCTATAGAGTTGGTCGGCGACGATCAGTTGGTATGGCTGGATTTTTAAGATAAGTCTCCTTAGCCTAGCTTTCTCAATAAGTCTCTCAGGCAGACTGTTCTCTAGCACTTGAACTACATCATCGGCCCAATATGGCATTGGATCAGCCCTAAACAAGTCTCTTTCGCTAGACAAGCCAAAGAGATGAGTGTCCAGTAGGTTGTCAGGTATGCCTTGTCCAGTAGCTTCTCCTGTGGGTATGCGGGACATGTGATCAGCCATGTAGTGCTGCTTTCCCTTACGTACAACCACATAAAAATCAAATTCCAACAAGATAAGTAACCATCTCACTATGCGACCTGTAGTGCACGGCTTGTTCACAAGATAAAGCAAGGCTTGATGGTCAATGAAAAAGATGAAGGGTGTGGCCAACAGATAATGCCTAAATTTCTTTACAACAAACACTATGGCTAACCCTTCCCTTTCTGTAGTAGAATAGTTCATCTCGGTTTTAATGAGCTTCTTGCTGGCAAAACTCACGAGGTAATCTAGGTTATCTTCACCAGGCTGGCATAGAATAGCTCCAAGAGCAAACTTAGAGGCATCTATGCATACATGGAATGTTATGCTCCAGTCTGGGGCTTGTAAGATTGGTGCAGTGGTGAGAGCCTTCTTCAACTATTCATATGCAGGCTGGCATTTCTCATTACACTCGAATACGATTAGCAACTTGTACAATGGTCTAGCAATCAGTGTGTAATTCAGTTCAAAGCATCGATAGTATCCTGATGGCCTAAGAAACACTAAACGCCCTTGTAGTTAATGGGTGGTGGTAGGTCGACAATGACCTTGACTTTTGAGAAGTTGGTGGCGATGCCATTCCTTAACACCATGTGCCCTAGGATACATCCATGCTTCATCCAGAACTGGCACTTTTAGGGGTTCAATGAGAGGTTGTATAACTGACACCATTTAAAGACATTGGCCTCTTGGCTCCTATACCCCTTCATGGGTGTGTTGTTGATGCCCCCAATCACTCACTTGCCGATCTTAGGCATCACTAGCGAGCATTTCACCAATGTTTTCACGATTTTTGCCCTATTTTGCCCTATTTTGAAACAGTAAACCCTACCCTTATCCGGTTCGATTTCCTAATTCTAACCTACGCTAAATGCAACAAAAATAGAAGGCAAAAGATTGAAATAGATTCTCCATGTTTTCCAATCATCAAAACAACCAAAATATCCCAAAATACTTACTTTTTTTGAAGATCAAAAACACCCAAACTTCCTACCTATCTCAAGCTCCATTTTGGGGATGAATCCCCTACTTCGATGCTCGATATGAGGCGTGCAAGTGCTCAAGCTTGAATCCATTGGTCTTGGCAATGGAACCAAAATGTAGTGGGAGCTCACGCTCACCCGCCAAGACCCACATACTGCTTATTGCTTCAAGCGTTTCAAGTGAGCTCTAATGGCTATCTCTCACCCAGCCGACGCGTCGTCGATCCTATGAGTGTAGTGAGCTTACCTTGATGCCGATGTGAGTAGCTTTCTCCCTCACACACCTCGGCAACTCCACGATTCTTGATGCTAGCTCAAGCATCCTCAAGCCTTCTCCATCTCCAAGCTCCATCCTCCATAGCCGTGCACACGAAAGAAGAGAAGAGAAGAGGAGAGAAGAAGAGAAGAGGAGATGGTGAAGAGCTTTACCCTCTTGATCCCTCACTCCCACACTCTCACTCCCTCACACTCTCACACTCCCTCTCTCAAGAGCACACACAACCAAGAAGAAGAGAAGAAGAAGAGAGCTCTTGTTAGCCACACACCAAAAGAATGAGCTTCCATTCACTTTTTGAACTTTATATACAAACCCTAAAATCCCATGGGCACCCATCCCCTTTTTTACATGACCGGCCATTGTGGCAAGGTCTTTTTTCCATTTCCCTCTTCTAGCTTTACGCCTCTTGCCTATGCCCATCTAATATTTTACAATTGGCACAGGAGGGAGCGTGGCGCTATTTTACCAAAGTTTTCCAAGTTTTTTGAGGCACCTTTCATTTAAAATTGCGCCTTTGGTCTCGGCTAAGATTTTAGAGGTCGCCTGCGTGACTTTGCTCTTCTTCCATGCGTTTTTCACTTTTTCCTTCATTTTCCGCCATTTTCTGCCATTTCGACTTGGGGTTAACAATGACACACTGTTACTGTCAGAATAGAGTGTTTATGGATCAAGCATTAATATTCACTATTTGACTCTGCTATTCTTATTCTGCAGGCTGCTGTTGTAACTGATGTGTCAAGCAATCAACATGCAATCTACTTCAGATTTGTTAATCTCCTTGAATATTCACATAGAGCCTTCAGAGAATGCCTCTAAATGTTGTAACTGATGTGTCTACATATATGAACTGAATGCTATTCACACAGAGCCTTCAATTCCAGCAACCAACCTGCATTCTACTTCAGATCTGTCAATCTCCCTGAGTGATGTAAAGAGATTGTCAAGAAACCTTAGAGCTTTGCAGATTTGACTGTTGAGATTCACTTTCTTTCCAATAAAACCATCAATCTTGCATTACTAAGCCTTTAGCAAAGAAGCTGCTCATCAGTTTGGAGTCTGAGGTCGATGGTTAAAACTCTGCAGCCAACAATCTTGCATATTGCAACATCTCTTTTGCTTGGTTGAGTCACTATGTATTAGAATATTCCCTATTGTGCTTGATGTGGAAAATCCATAGTTCAAGGCCAAGATATACTAAATGGTTGAGTTAACACAAAGCTTAGTAAAATTGGTAATAGAGATGCTCCACATTTGTAAAGAATTTGCATATCTCTTCATTGCATATCTCTTCATTGCCTCTCCACAGGGCATGCCATATTTTAAGTCTGATGTTGTTGGAGCTTGGGATGAAGATAGTTGCATTGCATTCTATGCAGTCATAGCCTCCTCTTCTATAAATCAACAGGGATCTATGGAATCAGCAGTGAGCCGTATTATCCAATTGAAATTTCAGTAACCTCAACACTTGATAAAGTAAGTGCAAGAATGCTACCATTTGTAGGGAAATAAAAGGTTTTTTCGATCTCCCTTGCATGCTATCTTCCACAGTAGTCTTGTTAGGTACTGCTTTCAAGTATAAATGGTTGTATAGCCTCAAGGATGAATCATAGATTGGGCAAGGCAATGTTGCACTAATGCTTATGTTTGGGGCAGACACAAGGAAAGAGAAGAAGGATTTTTTTAAATTGAAGAGGTTTCTTGTGTCAGTGCTAAATTGGTTTGAAGCCTGTAGTCTGTTGACCAAGTTGCAATGAAGAAAGATAAGAGATCAGTTCTTTGTCTGCTCTCACTGTCAATGCTCAAATGGAGTGTGTAGCTCTGGCTTCTTCAACACCAATGCGGATGCATAACCAACATAATTCACTCACCAACAAATTGATTTCTACAGACCAATTTCTTACATCTTTTGTATTACCACACTTCATCAATAATGACTCCATTATTGCATACATCACACAACCATCAGAAAATGACTGATGTCTGCATGTACTTGTCCTTCACCAAGGAAAATGCAACCTTTTGATGAAACAACTTGGGTGCCAAACTCAAATTAGTAGTTGTAACCTTCTAGTACTTGTGTACACATTTGTCAATGCAATTGTTTGTGATCACCAACTAAGTTGGGCAAAAGAGCCACAAAAGATGTTTCGTGTGTCTGCCAAATCAGGGCATGTGCTTATGCAAACTGCAAATGGTCCTGCGATGGAATCAGGGGCTTCTCTCCCATCACCGGCACACAATACCCCAAAAGAAGAGTCAATCTTATCAGAAGCGCCTCTTGCAAAAGGGTCAAGCTGGCCTCCACTTAAATCCTATCGGAAGAACACCCTTGCTGCTCATTCACTGCACGCCTTGTCGTCGCAGAGGGAACCGGAGGACTCAATCTGCAATTTTCTCCATAGACCCAAGGAAGAAGCTACAGGGGAAGCACTAGCCAAAGACATAGAGGAGGTAAAGAAAGTCATGACATCTGTAGGAAAGGTCAATGTAACTCCTGGTTTTCTCTACTGATAAACATCCCACTACATCCAAGAAGGTCGCAATTTCAAGAGATCCAGGCATTTGCTTGTCCTTGGAGATGATCCAAGTACATGACCATGTTTACTGGGAAAGATGCCTTCCATTTGAGAGTGAGGGTGCATCCTTTTCACGTCCTCTGCATCAACCAAATGACCATGTTTGCTAGGAAAGATGCCTTCCATTTGAGAGTGAGGGTGCATCCTTTTCACATCCTCCGCATCAACTAGATGCTTTCCTATGCTGGAGCTGATAGGCTTCAGATAGAAATGAGAGGTGCTTTTGAAAAGCCTAAGGGAACCTGTGCTCGAGTTGCCATTGGGCAGGTCTTAATGTCAATACGCTGCAAAGATAACAATGGAAACCATGCACAAGAGGGTCTTCGACATGCTAAGTTCAAGTTTCCAAGTCGATAAAAGATTATAGTCATTAGAAAATGGATTTTCACAAAATTTGAGCGTACTGACTATTTGAAGTGGAAAAGAGGGAAAATCAGTAAAAGATTTTTGTTGTGGTATTCAAGAAAGCTGCCATCTCTATAGTACTTCTTGGCTGTGTAAAATATTACACGGCGCAGCGAACAGAATCTGAGAAAGAGATAGAGAGTACACAACAGATAAGAGAAGAATCAGTAAAATTCTTTAACTCCAAACAACTGATACAAAGATGGCTCTGTCCACCCGTGCGCTTCCACTGTGTGAAGCTTAGATGGCGATCTAGACAGAAGATAGGTGAAGAGCTTAAGGCTAGCTGGAACAACAACTCTGTCTGGGTGAAAGATGAGTGTCAGATGGCTGCGAAGGGGTTTAGCTTTTATAGCCCGCGAAGGTCGTTAGGTCGGCCTGCTGACCGACCTACCATATGAGCCTCCACTAGTCGGCCAGGGAATATTCCAGGGAATATTCCCTTTACCACGGGCCGGGGGCGCTGCCCCCGGACCCCCGCCAGGGGGGCCGCTGGCCCCCCTGGGACCCCCCAGCCAGGGGCCGCTTCCGCGGCCCCCGGACCCCACAATAGGGGCCCCTTTTAACTCCCTTACCACGCAACTCAATGCAATGTGCCTCGAGTTGCTACCAGCTTAACCACTCCGTCTAACCCAAAGATTAGACCCACAACAGTCACCTTTTTGCCATCCGGTCACATAGACCTCATCTGATATACAAGTCAGGACTCAACCAATGTCCGGGCTCACATTTGGCTTCTCCTCATAATGGGGGCCTTACAACTTTGAGCACCATGGATCATTGGCAGCACCTAATGAGGGTGGGGCATTGATCATATCTAACACCCCCCCTCAATGTCCACCTATAGGTGAACTATCTCCTCGGCCCAATGCCGAGTCTCTGAAGATGAACTTGAAGCAGATCCTTCGTAAGTGCTTTGGTGAAGATATCTGCTCCATTCTCCTCTGTTGGACAGTAGACCAATTCCACTATCCCATCCTCCATCAAATCACGCACATAGTGATACTGGATCTCTATATGTTTGGTGCGTGCATGAAACACTGGATTTTTGGCAATGGCGATGCAACTCTGATTGTCACATCTCAGCACAGTTGGTTCTTCATCCTGCACTCCCATATGCCATAGAATCCTTCTCAACCATACGGCCTCACATGCAGCAAAACAAGCTGCCTTGTACTCTGCTTCGGTAGAAGACAATGCCACTGTTGGTTGCTTCTTACTAATCCAAGAGAAAATTCCTGAACCCAAAGAGAAACAATAACCAGAAACTGACTTCCTGGAATCAATGTCTCCTGCCCAATCTGAGTCACAGTTCCCCACAAGAGAAGTTCCGAAACTGTATGTGATACCATAGTCAAGAGTTTTCTTCAAGTATCTGAGCACCCGCATCCCAGCCTTCCAATGACTCTCATGAGGTTTGTTTGAGAACCTGCTCAAAACACCAACAGCAAAACTGATATCTGGTCTGGTGTTACACAAGTAGATTAGACTGCCGACCAACCTCCTATACCTCCCAATGTCTGCTAGTGCTGATGTATCCTCAACGGATAACTTTACATTCACCTCCATAGGTGTAGCTATCTCCTTGCACTCGGTCATGCCAAATGCCTTCAAGATCTCCCATGCATACTTCTTCTGAGAGATGAAGATCTTTCCTGGCTCTTGCCAGACTTCAATCCCCAAACAATAGTGCAGCAAGCCCAAGTCTGTCATTTCAAACTCAAAACTCAAAGCCTTTCGAGTTTGGTTGATCATATCTTCATAGTCACCTGTAATAAGAAGGTCGTCCACATATAGGACAATCACTACAGACTTTTTACCATCCCTGTAAACATACAAGTTAGCATCTGAGGCACATCTTTTGAAGTTTAGGTTTAAAAAGAACCTATCTATCCGCTGGTACCATGCTCTGGGGGCTTGTTTCAGCCCATACAATGCCTTCTTCAGTTTACACACTTTGTTCTCAGAATGGGGGGCCTCAAACCCTGGTGGCTGAGCCACGTACACCTCCTCCTTGAGGTCACCATTTAAGAACGCTGACTTAACATCCATTTGGTACACTGGCCACTTCTTGTGGGCAGCCACTGCAAGTACCGTGCGAATAGTGGTCATTCTGGCAGTTGGGGCAAATGACTCTTGAAAATCAAACCCTTCAACTTGTGAAAATCCTTGGGCAACCAGTCTAGCTTTGTACTTTTCTAAGGTACCATCAGCCTTGTACTTTACCTTCCAGATCCACTTGGTGCCAATAATCTTCCGCTTTGCTGGCCGATCCACTAGCTCCCAAGTGTCATTCTTCATTATGCTGTCATACTCCGCCTGCATAGCAGCCTTCCATGATGGATCTGCAAGTGCTTCTTCTAAGTCAGTTGGCTCCTTTACTTCTCTCATAATCTCAACCATCAAGGCCATGTTGACTATGTGAGCAGAAGCCCTCCTTTGCTCCTCTATTCTCTGAGACCTCCTTGGTCCGTCTGCCTTCTCCTCAACAGATGCAGGCATAGGATTATTGTGGTCATAGAGCTGCTTCACCCAGCGCGGCAATGGCTTTTCCGGTGGGGTGATGTCAGGTTGGTGAACTTTTTCCTCATCATCTGAAGATGATGCTTCCTCCTCCTTAAGGATAGGGATAGCTCTCGGGACAGGTTCATAGTGGACTACTTCTTCGCTTGATGATAAAGTGGAAGACCTTGCCTTCTCCTCCTCCACTGTATGCGGCTCCTCCTTGAACACCACATCACGGCTCGCGATGATCTTCTTTGCCTCTTGGTCATATAACTTGTAAGCCTTCTGCTCATCACTATAACCCAAGAAGATACATTTTCTGCTTTTTGGTTGTAACTTGTTTCTCTTCTCATCTGGAACATGTGCATAACATTCACATCCAAAAATTCTGAAATGTGAAACAGATGGTTTCTTACCAGTGTAAGCCTCATGAGGTGTTTTTCCCTTGAAAGCCTTTGTGTAGCTCCGATTTAGAATGTAGACTGCAGTATTAACAGCTTCAGCCCAAAAATGGTTAGGCAATCCCTTGCCCTTTAGCATGCATCTTGCCATCTCCACAATGGTACGATTCCTGCGTTCCACAACACCATTCTGCTGAGGTGTGTGAGGCGTCGTCAATTGACGCTTGATCCCTTTGCTCTTGCAAAAGCCTTCAAACTCCTTTGAGTTGAACTCACCACCACCATCTGTTCTAAATTTCTTCACACTTTTCCCTGTTTCATTCTCAACAAGTATTAGCCATTCTTTAAACTTACCAAAAGCTTGAGCCTTATCACGAAGGAAGTACACCCACATCTTCCTACTGTAGTCATCGACAATCAACATAAAATAAGAAGATCCCCCCAAGGCCTGTGTAGGCATCTTACCACACAAGTCAGCATGCACCAACTCTAGAGGAGCATGTGCTCTATTCTTGCTTTCTTGTGGAAATGCCTTTCTCTGTTGCTTGCCCATCATACAAGCTTCACATGGTTCCTTCAATTCAGTTATTGTAGGTAGGTGAGCAACCATACCTTGCTTTTGCATCTCCTTCAATACTGCAAATCCGATGTGTCCAAACCTTTCATGCCAAAGCTTACTTGTGCCCACTCCAGCGGTGGCTGTAAGAGCACTTAGCTCATACAGGTTGTTCCTTCTTTCTCCTTTGCCAACAATTGTGCCAGCACTATCAATAATTTCTGCACCTGTCTTCTTGAACCTCACTTCATGACCAAGATCAGTTATGGCAGCAACTGATAAGAGATTTCTCCTGATTTCGGGAACATACAACACATTTGAAAGCTTTTTGACTTCACCATTTGCAGCAACAAAAGAAATAGTACCTGTGCCCGCAGCAGGGCATTTAGCATCATTTCCAACCGTCACAGTGATGGATTCTTGTAGAGGCTGCATAGAACTGTATAGACCTTTCTTGTTGGTCATGTGACGGGAGGCCCCACTATCCAACACCCAAGAGTCAGTGGTAGATTCTTCTTGCGCCGAGGAGCACACTTCCTCAATGGTCGCCATGAATAATTCCAACTCTGCTTCAGCCGTATTGGCTGTCTCTTTCCCTTTAGTTTTAAGGGTACCATTCTTTTCATCTGCCTTCTTGACACGACAATCTGCAATTGCATGTCCTTTCTTCTTACAGTAGAAGCACTCTCCTTGAAACTTCTTCTTGCCGCCCTTTTTCTTTTTGTCACCATCATTTTTGGTGGAGGAAACACCTTTGCCTTTTGCATTGGCAGAGAATGCAGCATCTCCATTGTTGCTTCCTTCTCGGGCTTTCAGCCTCAACTCCTCCTCCATTAATAATGCACAAAACTCCTCAAAAGTCAAAGCTTGAGGTCTCACCTGAGTATTAAGGGCAGTTACTAGTCCATCAAACTTTTGTGGACAAATCCGAAGACACCTCCGAGCTAGCTCTTCGCTAGTCTTTTGTATCCCAGCGCCAGCCATCTGGTCGCGCAGATTCTTAATCCGAGTGATGAATGCTTCAACCGTCTCTCCTTCAGCAAACTTCTCCGCTGCTAGTTGATTCTCCAAGTTTTGAATCCTTGTTTGGTTTCGTGTTTCATACTGACTCCTTAGTACATTCCAAGCCTCTGACGCTTTGGTTGTATGCTGAATCAGAGTCAAAACACTGTCAGAACAGCTTGTAACTAAGGCACACAATGCATCTGCATTCCTTCGTTTCCAAGCTCGTAGAAGATCTGCATTCGGAGGAATCATCACACTAGGATTTGATGGGTCGGGGGTAGGCTGTGGTTCTGCGTCAGTCCCCAGCACAGTCTCCAGAAGCTCATAAGAATCAAGGATAGTTGTAATTTTGAACTTCCACAAGGTGTAGTTTGTACCATCTAACTTGCCTTCGCTGAAGGTTGGTGGACGAATCCTCAGTGTTTGAATAGCCGGTACAGCAGCACCACCTCCTGCACCGCTTCCTGATGCGCCAGAACTGCTTCCCGGAGTCGACATCGTTTCTCTTTGCTGTTGAAGCCTTTGCCTCTTGCACGCTCTCCGATCTCTAGAGCCCCCTGGGCTCTGATACCATGTAAAATATTACACGGCGCAGCGAACAGAATCTGAGAAAGAGATAGAGAGTACACAACAGATAAGAGAAGAATCAGTAAAATTCTTTAACTCCAAACAACTGATACAAAGATGGCTCTGTCCACCCGTGCGCTTCCACTGTGTGAAGCTTAGATGGCGATCTAGACAGAAGATAGGTGAAGAGCTTAAGGCTAGCTGGAACAACAACTCTGTCTGGGTGAAAGATGAGTGTCAGATGGCTGCGAAGGGGTTTAGCTTTTATAGCCCGCGAAGGTCGTTAGGTCGGCCTGCTGACCGACCTACCATATGAGCCTCCACTAGTCGGCCAGGGAATATTCCAGGGAATATTCCCTTGACCATCGGGCCGGGGGCGCTGCCCCCGGACCCCCGCCAGGGGGGCCGCTGGCCCCCCTGGGACCCCCCAGCCAGGGGCCGCTTCCGCGGCCCCCGGACCCCACAATAGGGGCCCCTTTTAACTCCCTTACCACGCAACTCAATGCAATGTGCCTCGAGTTGCTACCAGCTTAACCACTCCGTCTAACCCAAAGATTAGACCCACAACAGTCACCTTTTTGCCATCCGGTCACATAGACCTCATCTGATATACAAGTCAGGACTCAACCAATGTCCGGGCTCACATTTGGCTTCTCCTCATAATGGGGGCCTTACAACTTTGAGCACCATGGATCATTGGCAGCACCTAATGAGGGTGGGGCATTGATCATATCTAACAGGCTGCTGGGGTTCTTCAATGTTTTACCAGTGCATAGTAGGGTTTCCTGAGACTGAAAAAGGAACTAAATCTAAAGGAAGGAGAGAGAAAGGAAGAACCTAAAAACTAGGCTCTGATACCAACTGTAATGAAGGAGACATGAGAGAGAGAAGAGAGGAACTAGGAGAGAGAAAGAGGAGAGAGAAGACTACAGAGAAGAAGAAGAAGAATGGCAGAAGAGAGAGAAAGACAGTTATGAGGAGAGAGAAATACTAGGAATAGAGAGAGAAAGACGAGAAGAGGAGAGAGAAATGGCTGGCAGCCATGGAAGGATAGGGAAGAAGGTGAAAGGACAAATGTATATTCATATGAATGGTCCCATGCCAGTGTCCTTCACACCTTTTATACCTAGGTCAATGTGACACTAGGTATTTCCCTCCATTATAAGCAGGGACACCTAGGATATCTGTCTAGCAAAGCAAGAAAAGGATAGGGTCACAAGGAGTACCCTCTATCACAGGTCTTTAGTGCCCAATAATGTCCTTACAAGAGGTAGAGAACTACTCAAATCTCCCCTAGATATACCTAGCCAAACCCTAGGACTTCATGCCTGATTGCCAGTCACCACAAACGAAAAGAAAAGAACCCCCACATACACATACAACACTATTAGCTTAAGAGGAAAACTCAGAAAGGCGACGATCCCACCTGGAATGGCCACAAGAAGCTCCCACACAGTCAAGGCTCCCTTCAGGCACTTCATCAAACATGTGTAATGCAATCACTAAAATAGAAAACCATTAAATGTACCTACACCAAAAAAACATATGGCCCTCTTGGCCTTATGAGGTAAAACATTAGAACTCAACATAGATGCCCCTTTTGGCCTTATGAAGTAAAACATTAGATTATCATTCAGTACAACGTACTGTTGAAACAATCCCTTAGTCCTAATGTTACTCTACTAAAGCACAAAATCGAGCAAGGATAAGGCTTCTTAGGCCCTACACTAAGTGTATCATGTTATTAGCTAACCCCCCTGCATAAATAGCAAGGGGTGTGCAAAGAATATGACTATACACAATCCTATGCATCCATGATAGAGTAGGAGGGTGCTCACTTGCTACCTCACTCATAACCCAAACTAACCATCGGCAATCAAAATATGACATGTCAGAGCAAAAAGATCCCAAAATAATTTAGGGCTAATGTTAAGAGGTAATTATAAGGACTCCCCTAAATCACAATTGAAGAAGACATCTTCTATGAAAGCATAGTTAGCCAGGGAATTTGCAAAGTGATTCCATCGTCAAGGAATTAATTGACAAGTCACTATCTCAAAGATATGCAACATATCCAAGGCTACTGGATGGTACATCCATAAGATGGGACCTCGCACACTATAGATCCCATTTAATTGATTGATTACTAATCCCCTTTAACTACGAGTCATCTTTAACCAATAATCGGAAGATTCTACCACATTCGGCTACATTGAGCCCCATGATCAAGGCCTTGTATTTTTCCATATTATTAGTAAAAGAGAATCCTAAATAGACTCCCATTTTCATGATAACCCTATGTCGAGGATTTTTAATAACCATACCAACACTCACGTGTTTAGTGGGCCCTTTGGAAGCTCCATCAAAATACAAAGTATAAACCTAGGCTTCATTGATAGGCCACACCATAATAATCAACTCAATTGTACTTATGATAAGCAAAATTGAGCCAAGAGAGAGGATGTATAACAAGAAAAATCCCTCCTTCCTTGCTGAAATTAATAGAAATATTAGTCAAATTTTGTTGACAATGGTGGTAGTAGACCTTAATCTCCCACGTACAGGATCCTCTTGCCACTCAATAGCACGATACCCTTTGCTCCACTAGATCACTCGACCTTTGTGGTAACATTGCTGAAGGTACATATGCTCTAGATAGGGAATGATGCATCCGTCCACTCGTCTTGGTACCTACTGCACATTAAAGTTGAATCCTGAAGGATCTTCACAAGCACCAAGCCTAACTTTAGCCCTTACATATAGTAAGGCTTCAAATTATTAAAGTTAACTTTAGTCTTAATCTCTACTCTTGGAAAATCTACTAGAAGGGTCGTAGAGCCATTACCATTTGGGATCGAATTTTCTAGAAAGAGGTCCCTTCGAGCATCATAATACAACACTAATTGACCTTTCACAAATTTGTACTTCTTAGCCCAAAGATCATGAAGGGATTTCATTCTCCTCTTCCCTACTTCTTGATGTAGTAAAGCCTGCAATTGAATCTCATTAAGATGTGCCAGAGAAGTATACCATTCCTATAATGTTTTTTCCTCTCCTAATGAATGATTGAGGGAAACATGCATAGTGGGGAGCTCTATTTCTAATGGCAAAACATACTCCTCCCCATACACTAGCTTGAATGTAGTGTGGCTTGTGGCTTTCTTGAATGTCTTGTTGTAAGCCCACACTGCCACATATAATTTCTTATCCCAGTCCCGCTTGCTTTCTGATAATATCTTGGATAAGTTTTCCACCAATTGTTTATTTGTTCCTTGATCAGACACAATCTCCTTCGGTGGACCAAACTAGCAAACAATTTGCTCCATAATGAAACTGACCATCTCCTTAGCATTTTTGTTCACTGTTGCTTGAGCTTCAGACCACTTTGTAAAGTAGTTCGTTGCTACAATAACATAGTGCTTTTGCATAGTTGATGAAGGGTATATTGGTCCCACAAAATCAATACCCCATTTTTCAAAAGGTAACGTAACCAAAATGGGATATAGAGGTTACCTATGATTTTTCCTCACATCATATCTTTGACAGACATCACAATGCTTAACATAACTAAAAGCATCTTGGAAAATTGATGGTCACTAATATCCAACACGGAGAGCTTTTTGGGCGGTAAGCCGACTATCAAAATGTCCCCCACATGCTCAATCATGGCACTCAAGAATAAATGGTACCTCATCGGGTACTACACAATGACGATAGATATCATCTACTTCTCTCTGATACAACACACCTGCTATAATCGAAAAGTGTAATGCTTGTTGCTTGATCTTTTTCTTTTCAGACTTCGATGAAGTAGCCCCAAATCCTCCTATAGATAAATAATGCATTATAGCCACGTACCACGAAGGGATGGAAGCTGTATTGATTTTAAATAGAACTTCAATATCACTTCCCTCAGTTAAAATTTCCTTTGGCCTCCCGAAATCCACAAGACATTCTACAATACCCCTGCAGCTTCAGTGGTTGGCTCCGAATCTCATAATAATCAAACTCTTATAAAGTGATTAACCACTTTGCTAAATGGTTAGGTGGCTGCAACATATTCAGCAACAATCTGACTCCTGTTGGGAAAACTCTCGTTTGAAGGACACAAAGAATAAATCAATTAAGGTTATGATCTCAGCTTCCAAGCCATGGTACCACATTATTGTAGCTCTTTCTTTCAAAGTCATGTTGGAAAACATCATGGAATGTCATTTGTCCTCAATCCGGCAATGGAACATTAATTTCTAAAACTCACTTATGTGAATTTCTGTATCTTCCTCTACTAACCCATTAAATATGGGTAGAGGAAAACCTAGGGTTGGCAAATAGGACATTTGTGCATGTATTGTAATGGGTTATGCAATCATGATGATCAAATTTTCTCTAGGGGTTTGTATCCATGGGGTTACACTCCCACTTGAAGTAGATTAGGTCTTCAAGGAAAGGGAAATGCTAGAGCTTCCTTCTCCCCTTGATGAACTAGCTGGGATATTAATCGGGTCAACAAGACCTCTCTTTCTTAGTGATATCAAACTATTAGGCTTAAGAGAATGTCTCCTAATGATTTCAACTTGCCTACTAACCCTTTCAGCTCTTTCTTGTCGTTGAATTTCAACTTGACAGTTTCTATCCCAAAATAAAAAATCTATCTCAAACCTCTTTCGCATACACTAAATAACTAGTCCCTAGTTAACCAGCATTGAAAAAATACCACTTATTAGCAACTCCCAAAAAATGTATCATTAGTCTTGGGATGTAAAACGGGTCTCATGATAGCTCTAGGGCTCTAGCCAGGCCTCCTAAGCTCCCCAAACCACCCTCATAGCCTTGAACCTAGGAATATTGGGTAACTATACAATACTCTAAATAAATAACACATTTTTGTCGATTACAGGCCAACAATTTTACCCATTCTTGACTCCAACAAAGAAAGTATCCAAACTTAGGGGTGATCAACACCTTGATTCACATATATAAAGAGATCCTTCTAGAAGAATACGATGGATCCTATGACTCTCTTATAACCCGAGGATTGGCCCTAAGATGTGTCATTTTACACATAGTATACCGATGTATGAGAGTTTCATAATATAAGCATAATGATACATGAGACTATATGTATTCCTCACTTAATTGATTTTCCCTAATATATCAAACTAACCTACAACAAAGGAAAATCTTACACTCTCAAGGTTGGTCGTCACCTAGACATACGATTGCCATGCATCCATAAATTTTTCTTCCGATACCATATTTAAATTGCACATGTAAAGTGTAAGGCATTTTGTGCTCAAAGAATCACAACCAATGTAAAGTGCACAATCAATCTTTTCATGATTTCTTTCTACTTGCGTTGTGCTACATTGCTAAGAGATCTCACTAGGCTAACCCATGCTATTGAACCCTTTAAAACTTATACGAACCACAACCTATATGCTAAGATTATGAAGAAATCAACAAATTAATCAAATATATTTTCATTCCAGTGCCACACAAACCGTTCACATTTAGATTGATGGTGTAAATATATGGAGATCTCATGATAATTTTTCATAAGCGCAAGCCCTAATATATACACCTTAATATATAAACAAAGGTAAACTAAGACAAATCCTCATGCTTCACCTTCATTAAATATTCACAAATATTTTTCTACTTTTTCATAATTTTTATGCATAAAACTAAAATTTCTTAATTTTTTTCTTCTTTTGACTATTTTTCATGAAATTTTCTCTATATTTTAATATAAATAATATATTTTTTTAGTTTTCCAATTTGTATGACTTATGTGAAGTGTGATCCATTAGTACATTCAATTTCATGCCATATGAACATAATTTCAACTCCAAAATCCAAAAAAATCTCATTTTTTATTAAATCTTGTGTTTTGGATTTTGTGATTTTATTATTTTTAAACATATGAAAAGAAAAAGTAATTATTTTCTCACATTTTAGATATCAACAAATATGATTCAATCATTTGCAACCATTTTATATCATCTGCACTAAACAATTCATCATAAAATTTAAATAAAATTGCTTACTCAAAAATTCATACATGTATGTCTCCTATTTCAAGGAAATGGAACTGTTGATGTAATTTTCCATTTTCCACTCATGCTTCCAAATTAGTGATTTACTTTCCATTATGTTTTCAAACCATCTTCCATCACCACTGATTCATCAAATCAGCCCTTCCTCTCTCTATCATAAAGAGCCATATGAACAAGAAACAAGGAGAGAGAAACAAGAGAGAGACAAATTGATTTTTTATCTTGTTGAATACACATTATTCTTTGTGAGAATTGGAGCGTTAGAGAGCAAAAAAATGGTAGACCTGATGCCCAAAAGCAAGAGGGGAATTGTTGCAGGACCAAAAATATCAATTTTTTAGGGGGAGAAGGAGGCACAAAAAAGCACCCCTCCATGTCATTTCATTTCTTGAGTTTCTTCTTTAATCAAGGTTAAAACTAGCCTCTAAAATATCTAGTTCAAAGTTTTTCATTTCACACTTGCTTGAAGTTATTCTAGCCTGGTTGAGAGGGCAAATGGCCTCCAAATCTTGATTTGATTGGATGGGAAAATTTTTGGCATCGAAATCTATTACTCTAGCCTTTGTCAGATGCTTTTTCTAGCTTCTTGATCTAGAATTTGCTTCATAACACTAAACTTTGCGATCATTAAATGGTGGGTCAAACGGACTCCGATTGATGAACAAACACTTGCGTTGGATTCTTGACATTGAAATGCATCTATTAAAACTCTAGCTTCTTGATTCGTAATTGTTTTATTTTGCACCAAAAATGCCTCTTTATGGGTCTTGAGGTCCTTTTGCACTTGAATCTTTTCTTTAAAAATTTATTCTCAAGAACTTATAGACTTAGCACACCTGTAGCACAAGCCTTGAGCATGCTTCTCTCATGTTACCACTAGTGAGGTATCTTCCCTAAGGAGCCGCATGCTAATCACAAGGATACTCATGCTACTCATAGTAAAGATCAGGTTACTAATCATATTAATCACTCCATTATAGCAGCTGCTCATGCTTGTAATACTTCACATAGAGGTGATCAAGATGTTACTCATATTGATCACTCCATTATTGATAGTTATGATGCTCCCCATGTACATACTCATATACATTTCCATGCCACTACCCATATACATGCTTCAATGGCGAATGCCATTTAGCATCAAGCCTAGACACATTCACTTTCTTTAGCACTTAAGTGGTGTCTAAATATGTGATAGGAGTTGTGAGTTCCTTGTTCAGTCTAAGAGTTGGACGGCGACACCTATTCAATCCTTCGATCCATTTTATAGAGCATGTTGTTATGTCTCTTAGTATGGCAAATTGCATGCTAACATAGGGTATTATTCAATAAGCTATAGGGATCCATTTTAGGTAGCTCTTCTTGCATCTCTCCATGATACTCTTGGATAGAGCTAGGCTTATTCAAAGATTCTTGATGGTCTCTTATTTCCCTCTTAATCTCCTCCTAGGCTTTTCCTTTTTCTCTATGCCCTGCCATTTTTAATGCACTCCATAGCACCTCCGTACACTAAAATTGCTATAACTTTCATCCCATAACTCCAATTGAGGAGACTTTTGATTCAAATCAAAGGGGAGGATGCCCTCTTTGCAATGAGCTATAGGATTATTTCATAGAGATAATATAGAAAATTCTATAGCTAGCTTTTTTTTACTATCAAAATTTTATTGCACCCTACTTGCGTTGGATCAAAATTCCATTATATGACCTATTTATGAGCTAAAATCACCATAGGACCCAATGCATTACATACATACAACTTCAAAAAACTTATGACAACCATATATACCCAAAAGTATTTGCAATTCACTATATAATGCTACCACTTCCAAGCATGCAACCATTTTTGCGATACATTTGTAACATGGTTTCGAGGTCAGCTTCAAAACTTTCTCAATTGGCCCAAGGGAAGTACTTGAATTTACTAGCAACTTTGAGCTCTGACACTTGAGGGCTATGTAAATTTTCTCCTTGAGCAGGGTTGTGCATCCCTTCAAGTTGTTTGTGGCAAGGGAGGTTCATCTCACTCTTATCTTACACCTTGCTTGACATTCACCTTTTCCTTAGCCACAAAAGACATGGTAGTACCATACTAAGCTAATCAAACATCATGTAATACAAGTTGATATAAAAAAAAGCTTTTTATATCAATGAGATATAGTATCAACGATGAAAATTGGCTAAGAAAGAGATTTTCCTAGTGGCCCTTGCTATAAATGTTTCTCTTGGGCATTCAATCATAAGTAGCACAACAATCCAATATCAATTGAGTCATGATTATCATTGTAAAAATGAGCCTAATAAATGCTCATGAAATATCAAATCAGACTTAGACTTGACAACATAAAAACATGTAAGATAGAACTCCACATTGACTCAATCTATCAATTGGCAAATTGTAATATTCCGCGTTTAAAAAAAAACGAATTGGATTAATAGATTTTTTTTAAAATTCCCCCCCTTATCCCTCCAGCCGATTGACGAGCTGGAGGGGGAGGGAAATAGTAGGAGCCATTAAGCTCCTTGTTGGAGCCTTATGGAGGGAGGGGGGACATGCGTGTCGACACGCAGGGAGGGAAGATCCCCCTCCCCTCCACTATTTAAACGAGGGGGGGCCGCTGAAGATGAAAGGGGCTGGAGCGGGGAACGGAATGGGTCTATGTCTTATGGCAGAGAGGTTGAGCTTTTCATCCCTCTCATTTCCCATTCTCCTTGAACCAAGTGCAGCGTGAATCCGCTTCGGACTTGGCGTTTCTGCGTAAAGTAGTTCGCTCAGGTCTGACGCTAGTTGCTATTAGCTAATGACCCACTAGGAAAACCCTAATTCTGGTCGATCCTAAGTGGGAAACGGCTAGGATACTTCCGCTACGTGGTAGACGCGGGAAGACCTAGGTCGCAAAACCCGTAACATTCCTTGGGAGTGTCGGGTGGAGTTTTCTAGACATCCTTTCCGATGGACTGCTAAGACGTGTCCTGGATGATACAAATGGACACGTTACACAAATGGATATGGTTGAGAAAATGGGTTTTAAGAGAGAGTACAAAGAATAAAATACTGAAGTGGCACCCCTTATAGCTTCTTGAAGTTGATGTGGTCTCAATTGTGTAAATCTTCATCCTATAGCTCCAATGATGACTCTCAGATAGCTTGATGACTTAAAAAGTAATCTTGATCATTGAACCTTAATAGAATCCTTGCTAGAGTAAGGCTCTGAGATGTTGAGATGATCTATTCACTCAGATTGAAGTGCTCTTCGTGAAATCAATTTCCATTCTCTATGTTTCTTCTTGATCCCAAAAGGCTTCAAGAAATGCATAATCTTAGAAATCTTTCTCAAATCTTGATGGGGAGCTACTATAGGTGAATCTTTGGATGATATTTGCAAGCCTACTTAACAATTCTTGAAGTATTTATGAGTATTTAATAGGCATATTTTTGTCCATTAAATTAGAATATTAGAGCTCAATTAGAAGAAGAGGTGGCTAAATCTTCACATAAAGGCCTTTCCCCAAGATGGTAGATTACTCCTAGGACTTAGAAGTGATAAGTCCCATGTAAAATCTTGAGTTATTAGTTGATCATGGGGAGTTGGGCATGGCCATGGTACATATTTTTACCATCAACAAATTATCGTTGCCTCATTAGTCAACAATGTTGGCTTTTCTTTTAGGCAAGGTGCACACTAGAGAAGGCACACTACAAGGATATAGGAGAATAGTGACATCCATTTTTTACGCATTTGATTGGTGTTGCTATTTGCATTGCAAATGTAACACAAATAGCGACATAAATAATGATTGTACTCATAGGAAAAAAAAGTGGGCCAAAACCCGAGCGTGGCATTTTGTGTGAAAGAGCAAAAGAGGGAGCAAAAGAGAGAGCGAAATTCATTGTGCATTTGAGAGGGAGAGGGAGAGAAAGAGAGAAAGAGGGAGAAGGAGAGGTTCTCACCATCGCTGCCACCATTTGCGAAGAAGAGGAGGAAGTGTATGAAGAGCCAAGAGGCAAAGAGGAACCGCGGAATCCATCCTTAGATCTTTGCGGGAGTGCATTGCTCCCTCTTGGTTTGTTTTTTTTCCTCCTTTTCTTTCGTTGTTTTTTGTTAAAAATGATATGTACTGAGAGAGAAAGAGAGGAAATGAGAAGAGAGAAAAAGAAAGAAGGAATGAGAGAGAGAGGGAATAAACATGAAACATAATAAAGAAAGAGAGAGAGAGGGAGGGAGGGAGGGAGGAGAATGAATGGATTACTAATACTACTACTTCTACTACTACTACTACTACTTAGGTAATTTCTTTTTTTCTTGTTTGTAGTGGTGGTGATGGTGGTGGTGGTGGTAGCAGCAACATCAGCAGCAGCAGCAGTAGTAGTAGTGAGTAGTTCTTTAATTTCATATTTTCTCGTTTGTAGTAGTGGTAGTGGTAGTGGTAGTATAATTTCTTCTTTTCTTATTTTTTGTTGTAGTAGCAGTAGTAATAGCAGTAGCAACAACAATAACAACAACAACAACAGTAGTAACACCTCTTTAATTTCTTCTTTTCTTGTTTTTTGTTATTGTGGTGGTGGTGGTAGCAGAAGCAGCAACAGCTGTTTAATTTTCTCTTTTCTTGTTTTTTTTTTTTGTAGTAGTAGTAGTAGTAGCAGTAGTAGCAATAGTTCTTTAATTTCTTCTTTTCTTTTTAGTAGTAGTAGTAGTAGTAGTAGTATGTAACGTGTCCACTAGTATCATCCAGGACACGTCTCAGCAGTCCATCGGAAAGGATGTCTAGAAAGCTCCGCCCAACACTCCCATGGAATGTTATGGGACTTGCGATCTAGGGCTTCCCACGTCTGCCACGTAGCGGAAGTATTCCGGCCGTTCCCACTTAGGATCGACCGGAATTAGGGTTTTCGTGATTGGTCATTACCTAACAGCAACTAGCGTCGGACCAAGCGAACTACTTTACGCAGAAACTCCAGGTACGAAGCGGATTCACGATGCACTTCGTTCAAGGAGAATGGGAAACGAGAGGGATGAAAAGCTCAACCTCTCTACCACCATAAGGCATAGTCCCATTCCGTTCCCCTAAAACAGCGTAAATCGGGTAAGACATAATTCTAGGTCATCGCTTTCGTTGTTCCTGTCCTTTGACGATCATCCCACTGTTCTTCGAGATTTGAGAAAAGTTCCCGGCCAACCGGGACCACCCAACCGTAAGATGGACCCATGGCCCATCCTCTACACTTTCCTTGGTTTGTTTTAGTTAGGTAATTATCTAATACGTTAGTTGGACATGTAACAATCAGCTTCTTTAATTAAACTGTTAAGCACTGGTTCCTTCACGTAATCTTATCACGTGACATAGAAAAATAATATCAAACAAGTTCTTTATTAGCATATCATCATATTTATATTTGAAATACAAGTAGTTCTGCCCGTAGGCTTGTCCATAATCTGCCCGAAGGCTATCCACTAATCCACAGGGATCACTATTCCAAGCTTCCGCCTGTAGACTAGTATGCGGGCCTCGAGATCCAATCCCGAGTCATGTTAGCCTCTTGTGCAAGATCCGGAAGGTGAGGGATTTACGGCCAGAGCCCTCTAGCACCCAAGCGTCCTCTCGCTCCAAGTAGTGTTCAACAGAGAGACCTCTCGCGGTGGGTTCGGTCCATGTTTCCGGTGCAGTGGTCAGCAACCCCCTTGGTTAGGGTCAGGGAGGCAGTCGAGGGTAACTGAAACTGCCTCTTCCTTCAGGCCTTCAACTTGAAGTATAGATATTCATTTAATTTGTAATTCATAAATCAAACAGTGTTCTAAAATCTCTAGCAAGCACAAACATTTCATGGATCGATCTTGTTGTTGGCAAACTGCTAAGGAAGGAAACCTTCCTTTTGAATGCATCTAGCACTCGACCTGGGGTGTCTTGCAATTTGGCAAGATCCTTTATATTTTGGGTTAGGCCGTTTCCTATTTAATCCGACTTGGTCAACCCTAAAGCTCATTGGATACTTTAGTTTTCGATTTTTTTAAAACCTTCCTCACTTTAGAAGGATATTAAAGTATACATCCTTTTTCACGATAACTTGCATAAGGATCCGCCATCCTTGTTGCGAAAATATAGCCTTTCTTCTTGTGAATCGATCACAAGACCTTATGACTTCGTACTTGCCGTGCAATTCCTGCATCGTACTATACGATAAATGGAGTTACGAAACAATTGTTTTAGCTCATAGATATCGTTCATTTTCTATGTGCGTATATCTACCCTGCAGGGCTTTCTTCAGCTTCTGCCAGGTAATGGATCCCTCTGCGATCCCTTGATCCCTGCACCATTGCTTCCACCAAAGTCTGGCTTCGTCGGTGAGTTTTAACTTAGTGAGCATAGCTTGGTTGGTGGGTGCAGAGTCGGTTGCTTTGAAGTAATCCTCCATGGATTCAATCCAAATTTCAACATCAGCCTGAATGAATCTACCTCTCCCATCAAACTTGGGTGACTTAATCTGCTTGAGAAGGAACTTCTTCTCCTGGATCACAGTAGTACTCCTCTACCTGGGGTTGTGCCTGAATAAAGGTTTTCTTAACGTTATTATACGATAATCGACGTTAGCTTATATTACATGTTTAATTCAGCTATCTCGTAAACAATGTAGCTACTTAACTTTTTATCAACTCTTATGCACATCCATACATTGATAAAAAGAAGTCTTTATTTGTATTTACATGGATATAGCCCTTTCGAATACAATGTTTCATGTGATGATAAGCCAATTGTTACTTTTAGTTCGGGGGGAACAACGTTGTATTGCATTTATCTACAGGAACTGTGTAATAGTAAGGTTTTGGGTCATGGATCTTCAGGAATTGGTAAGTCATTGGAAGTTCAGGATATCCTTTCCATTGGAATCCATACTTCTCATGGCGGCCCAACACTTTAATCCTGTCGGCAGTGATTACACGAGATACTTCCTCATATACATATGAGTTCATGTCAACCCTCCAACCTCGAATATGTAAAGTCGAATTTACGTGAGCTTCCACAAAAACGAACAGCTTCACGGCTTTCAGGTCTTCCAACCACTTGATCCTCTTTAGGTTGGTCTGTAGATAAGCAAATCGGTGGGCGGCTATATAGTAGATTCCTGAAGCACCCGTCCATCTTCGTTCCATGTACAAAGGTGATGGATTATAAATATGCTCTAGGATGTTCATCATCTCAACCCTTTGTCGATAAAACAGAGAATGCATTGCAGTCATAAACATGACTCCAAATACCAGAAACTTGTTCCAGGCTTCGTAATTCTGCAAGGCAGCATTGAAGGTAAGGAAATGTTTGGACAACAAAAACTACTTTACTTCATTTCTTTGAGATTTCGTAAAAAAACAATTCTGTTATTGGTTGGCTCTGATTCCAACTGTAACGTGTCCACTAGTATCATCCAGGACACATCGTAGCAGTCCATCGGAAAGGATGTCTAGAAAGCTCTGCCCGACACTACCATGGAATGTTACGGGACTTGCGATCTAGGGCTTCCCACGTCTGCCACGTAGCGGAAGTATTCTCGCCATTCCCACTTAGGATCTAGCAGAATTAGGATTTTTTCGATTGGTCATTACCTAACAGCAACTAGCGTCGGACCCAAGTGAATTACAATACGCAGAAGCACCAGGTCCGAAGCGGATTCATGTTGCACTTGATTCAAGGAGAATGGGAAACGAGGGGGATGCAAAGCTCAACCTCTCTGCCATAAGTCATAGTCCCATTCCGTTCCCCTAAAATAGCATAAATCGGGTAAGATATAACTCTAGGTCATCACTTTTGTTGTTCGTGTCCTTTGACCATTATCCCGCTATTCTTCGAGATTTGAGAAAAGTTCACGGCCAACTGGGACCACCCAACCGTAGAACAAACCCATGTCCCATCCTCCACACTTTCCTCGGTTTGTTTTAGTTAGGTAGTTATCTAATACGTTAGTTGGACGTGTAACAATCAACTTCTTTAATTAAACCGTTAAGCACTGGTTCCTTCACATAATCTTATCACATGACATAGAAAAACAATATCAAACAAGATCTTTATTAGCATATCATCATATTTATCTTTGAAATACAAGGAGTTCCACCCGTAGGCTCTGCCCGAAGGCTATCCAGTAATCCAGAGGGATCACTATTCCAAGCTTCCGCTCGTAGACTAGTATGCGGGCCTGGAGATCCAATCCCGAGTCACGTTAGCCTCTTGTGCAGGACCCGGAAGGCAAGGGATTTACGGCCAGAGTCTCCCTGGCACCCAAGCGTCCTCGTGCTCCAAGTAGTGTTCAACAGAGAGACCTCTCGCGGCGGGTTTGGTCCACGTTCCCGACGTGGTTAACAACCCCCTTGGTAAGGGTCAGGCAGGCAGTCGAGGGTAATTGAAACTGCCTCTTCCTTCAGGCCTTCAACCTGAAGTATAGATATTCATTTAATTTGTAATTCATAAATCAAACAGTGCTCTAAAATCTCTAGCAAGCACAAACATTTCCATTGATCGATCTTGTTGTTGGCAAACTGCTAAGGAAGGAATCCTTCCTTTTGAATGCATCTAGCACTCGACCTGGGGTGTCTTGCAATTTGGCAAGATCCTTTATATTCTGGGTTAGGGCGTTCCCTATTTAATCCGACTTGGTCAACCCTAAAGTTCATTGGATACTTTAGTTTTCGGTTTTTTTAAACCATCCTTACTTTAGAAGGATATTAAAGTATACATCCTTTTTCAGGATAACTTGCATAAGGATCTGCCATCCTATTTGTGGAAATATAGCCTTTCTTCTTGTGAATCGATCACAAGACCTTATGACTTCATACTTGCCGCGCAAGTCCTGCATCGTACTATGTGATAAATGGAGTTACGAAACAATCCATTTCAGTTTCTTTAAGCTGACGTTTGTCAGATGTAGGGTTTTCCTAGCTTTTACTATTTTCATTAAGAAACTCAGGGACAAACCCTAGTTCTTTTACGTTTACGATTTACTGACCCTACAATCAGGAAATGTGGGCAATTATTTAAGGTATAAGAGTTTCTTGGAATTTTAACTCATTCCCGATGAATATTTCGCAGCATAGGTATTAATTTTGTTAACTTTTAGAAGGTAATATCGAGATCACCTCCGCACGATTTGTTATCTATGTGTCAACTTATTTTTCAATCCTAAACTTTATTGATTTGAGGCTAAGCAAAATCAATTAATCTTCCTTTTTCCTTGCAAACAAAACTCATGCCAAATAAGCAATCTTTCCCTTGCTAATTTATGCAGTTAATAATGATAATTTTCTAGAGTTTAAGCATCGTAAGAAACCTTTCATGAATTGCACTTTCTATGATGATTCGGTGTAAAAAGAATAGGGTTAATGGTGCAAGATGCAGTTTTTTATACCTTCAAGATTTATTCGAAATATACTACTTTAGTGGGTAAATAATCTTGCTCATAATTCGTTTCAGTGCATAATGCTATTTGAAGGAAACTATGTTTATACATTATCCATTTTGCATGTTCATTTAAACTAAATTCCTTCATAGTAAATAACTAGGACAAAATATATCTTATCCCTAACAATTCATCTTGGATGATTGAATTAAAACCAATATAAAATTAAGAAGGAAAAACCTGGTTTTGGGGTGAGATATCCACATGGATATCGGGAGATGACCCTCCCACAGCTACTCCCTGGGCTTTCTTAGGCGGCATCGCAGTTGTAATCCTTTGAATGTGAAAGCAACTTTACCTCCTTTTTGGAATTCCACCATCGCTTCAATACTCTTCTTCTCTCTTTTGAGGCAAGGAATCGTTAAGGGATTAACCACGAGAAGGAGGTAACAAGACCTTTAAGGTCTTAGCTTCTTCGGAGAGGGAAAGGTTTATAAAGCCTAAAAGAAAAAGCCCTATAGGGATTTATACGCGGTGAAAAATGGTGTGTGTGAGTGTGGTTTCAAAAAACATATGAAGGGGCCTTGGGGAGATCTTTGGGCTTGGATGTAAAAGGTATAGGAAGGGGATTCTTGGAGATGTTTTAGGGCACGGAGTAGTAAAGGCTTAGGGATTTAAACCTGGGGTGAAAGGGAAAAGGTGAAGGGTGAAGGGATTATAGCACGGGGGGGGAAAAGGGTAATAAGGCTTTTCAAGCCTTAGTTCTTATTTTTTAGGGATTCCATCCATGGGAAGGGTTTTATGGGGGCTCCACGGGAAGGCTTAAGGGTTCCACTGAAAGGGGTTAAGGCCTCCACGGGAAGCTTCTTTAAGGGAAAAAGGGCTTAAGGCTTTTAAATCTTGGAGGGGGGGTTCATCCATGGGAAGGAGGCTTAAGGGTTTAAAATCGGGAGGGGGGTGAAAGGGCTTAGGGGGTTTTGAAGCCCATAAGAAAGGGCTCAAGGCTAAATCAGGGAGTAAAAAAAAAGTTTTTAGAAGGCGCATAAAAGGGGGTGAAAGGTCTTTGAAAGGCTCATCAAGGGGTGAAAGGGGTTTGTACAGCCCAGGATAAAGGCCTATTGGGTTTAGCACGGGGGGAAAATGAAAGATAGTGGATTTTGAGGCCAAGGGAATGGGGGCTTATGAAGCTCCCTCCTTGAAGCTTCTGGACGTGGAGAACCTATGTGGAGAAGGAAGAGGACGATTTGACGATTGCTTGCTGGCGGCCAGGGCCAATTGGTGGTTGTGATGGGCCTCAGCAACGTCCTCCCTCAATCAGCAAATGCTGGCGGCGGCCGTTTCTCCCTGAAACTTGCGGCCTCACAGCTCATGGCTTCCCCCCCCTCCCACTCCAATAGATGGCCAGTGACCTCTTCCTCTCTACTCCAATAGAACGTTTTTTTCTAGCAGCGTCCTCCCTCAATTTTATAGGGGAGGGGAGGGAATCCTCCCTCTCCTATGTGTCCCTATGCATGCCCGTGAAGCCAAGCAAGCTCTAGCGAGGAGCCTACTAGCTTCTCTATCCCCTTCCCCCTTCCAGCACGACGCGCCGCCGAGAGAGGGAAAAAATAAATATTTGATATATATTACATAGTAGTAGTAGTAGTAGTAGTAGCAGTAGCAGTAGCAGTAGCAGTAGCAGTAGCAGTAGCAGTAGCAGTAGCAGTAGCAGTAGCAGTAGCAGTAGCAGTAGTAGAGAGAGAGAGAGAGAGAGAGAGAGAGAGAGAGAGAGAGAGAGAGATGTTTTGTTAAAGGTATACCTTGGGTGTGTTCAACGCTTCGGGAAGGCGAGTAGTAGTAGCAGTATTAGTGGTGGTGGTGGTAGTAGTAGCAGTAGTATAGAGAGAGAGAGAGAGAGAGAGAGAGAGAGAGAGAGAGAGAAGGAGAGAGAGAGAGAAGGAGAGAGAGAGAGAGAGAGGTTTTGTTCAAGGTTCACAAGCTCTAGCGAGGAGCCTGCTAGCTCCTCTATCCCCTTCCCCCTTCCAGCACGACGCGCCGTTGAGAGAGGGAAAAAATAAATATTTGATATATATTGCATAGTAGTAGCAGTAGTAGCAGTAGCAGTAGCAGTAACAGTAGCAGTAGCAGTAGCAGTAGCAGTAGCAGTAGCAGTAGCAGTAGCAGTAGCAGTAATAGTAGTAGAGAGAGAGAGAGAGAGAAAGAGAGAGAGAGAGAGAGAGATGTTTTGTTAAAGGTATACCTTGGGTGTGTTCAACGCTTCGGGAAGGCGAGTAGTAGTAGCAGTATTAGTGGTGGTGGTGGTGGTGGTGGTAGTAGCAGTAGTATAGAGAGAGAGAGAGAGAGAGAGAGAGAAGGAGAGAGAGAGAGAGAGAGAGAGAGAGGTTTCGTTCAAGGTTTACCTTTTGTGTGTTCAAGAAGGCGAGTACTAGTAGTAGTAGTGATCCGGTGCAATACCAGGGGATGGGAAACACTTTGAATATAGGGTAGCTACTCCCTCATTCCCATGCATAGCATATTAGACTTTATGTACGGTAGGCCCATGCATAGGCAAGTGGAGACTTTATATATGTTAATTTGGTTGAGTTACAAGAGAAGAAATTCCTTCTCAAACAATTTAAGAAAGAAAAAAAGAATGATAACAAAAACAAATTGTTTGTCATAACATAGACCAAATGGAAAATGATGAAGACCGTGATGTTCAAGATAGCGAGGCATATCTTAATCAACATGTCCCATATCCTTGCTCTCAATGTAAGTTGGAAATTAGATAAAAACATCGATTGTCTATGGAACACGCATGATGATTGATCAGACAATCTCAGATTTTGAGCAAACGGTAAGAAAAGTATATATCAATCATACATCGTATTCACAAACTAATTGAATATCATATACAGAAACATTAGATGTGGCCATAAAATTTATTACAGGGAGGTGACATCTCATCCCAAGGAGGAGTGCACCCTTTGCTGCTAGTCAGAAAAGTTCATGGGCATGCGATGGATGGAGTGCATGAGCCAATCCACCACTTGGAAGGTACTACCCAATCTATATTGTCAATACCAGAGGAGACACGCAGCCATCCAAAAATTTCTACAATCTTGGAGCTTGAGATGGAGGCAATGATTGATGCATTGATGTCCATGGATGTCGAGATATCTAATCCGCTTAGAGATGAAGCATCCATACCATTATATGATGGGTGCCGAGTATCTCGCTTGAAGACACTGCTTGCACTCCTAAGTGAGCGAGCAAAATACAAGTGGAGCGATGCGAGTGTGACCAAGTTTTTCAAGTATCTTCAATGTACACTTTGTTGATTTCTTTTTGGCACTATCATAAAAAATAATTGTGCTTTCTCAAGGTGTTTTATGATTTTTTCTAAAGGTTACTAAAGTATCATATATTACCACTTGCAAATAACATGCTTGAGTCTCGTGATGATGCGTGACATATTTTACGAAAGCTTGGCATGGACTACAATAGCATCTATGCATGTATCAATGATTGTGTACTGTTTCAAGGAGAATATGAGACTATGGAGACATGTCCAAAGTGTGGTGCTCAGAGGTATCGACAGGACTTGCAAGGATAAGCCATCCCTCAAAACGTTCTTAGATAATTTTCGCTTATCCCCCATATACATCACATGTTTTGTGCATCCAGCATGGTGAGCTTGATAACGTGGCATGCATAGAATAGATCCTTGTAGTCCTTGTGGCATGTAGTCCTTATTAATTATAACATCCCTCCATGGCTTTCTATGAAGAAAGGACACCTCATCCTTAGCTTGCTTGTTCCTGGACGCTACAAAGTCAAGAATATGGACGTGTATCTTTGTCCATTATTCGATGAGCTTAAGATTTTGTGGGAGGAGGGGGTTGCGGTGGAAGATATGAGCAAGTGAGATGGTCGATAGTCTACCAATATTCAAGCCATTCTCATGTGGATCATGGATGACTTTCTAGGATTCAGGGAGTGCTCAAGTAAGTAGGCTTCCATTCTCGTTGGTAATATCTAACATAGCTCATTCAAGTTTGTATTCACTCCATAGAGGTATGGGGACATGTGTGGTTACCTTAGGTTATCATGCATGTCCATTGTGTGGGCCATAGTCACAAACCATGAAGAAGATGGTATATCAAGGACACGTCCCTTTCTTGTCGAAGGGTCATGAATTGATGGAAGGTTTTCTTGGACAACCTCCAGCATGAAAGAACGCCCAAATATGGTACAAGTAAAAAATGGTCCACACAGAGTCACATCTAAACTAAATGCGATGGTTCTCAGATTTCTACGATTTGCCGTATTGGACCCACATACAGATCAACCACTTGTTGGATCTGATGTATATTTTCAAGAATGTGGGCAGCTTACTATGGGACCACATCATTGGAAAGAGAGACACTACATGGGCATAAAAGGATTTGAAGGAGGTAGGCAAGATGGAGGCACTTTGTCCATAGTCGAGTGTTGATGGTCACTTGAAGCTACCTCGCACTCCTTGGGTTTTGTCCACTAAAGAAGAGCACCTTGTGAAGCAAATTCTCAAGTCTATCCACACCCACATGTATGATGCGTTCTCTCAAGTGGTCTACATTTTCTAAAGACAACCAATTATCAAGGCTAAAATCCCATGATTGGCATAAGATATGTCAGGTTTTTACTACGAATGGATTGTAAGTGGACAGCATATTTTGCTATTTGGAGTATAGTCATTGTTCGTAATACTTCTTCATTTGTGGCAGTGTGTACTACTGATCGAGATCATAGGATGCCTTACTCTAGAAATACGCCAGATGATTTATAACTTGTCAAATTTAGTGCAATGGATCTCCCAGAAGGAGATCAAGACATCCTCTATTGAATCCGAAAGGCAGGGAGTAGTGGAGATTGTTTGTCTCTTTGAGAAGTGCTTGCCCACCAGCATGCTCACAATAGAAACCCACCTTCTGGTACATGTTATAGATGAAGTGGAGATTACTGGACCTACCCATACGCGATGGATGTTCATCTTGGAGCACTTCATAAAAACCTTGAAAGGCTTTGTGTGACAACCAACTCGGCCAGAATGTAGTATGGCTGAAGGTTGATTGGTGTCTGAGGCATTAGTGCATATTTCATAGTGGCAACCAATGGTGGATTCAGACAACACTAAGCTATTGTTGCTGAAGGACAATGATAGACTGACCAGAGATGTGGTGGTTGGAAATGGGGTGGAACATAGAATGGATGATACAATGGAGGAGAAAGTGCATCATTTTTCTATGTTGCACAATGCCTCCATGGAGATGTGGCTCGCTAGGTATGAGCAAGCCAACAAAGATGGCAAAGAAGCACAATCTAAATTTTGATATAGTACGGACCATCAATCCATTCGATATCTCGAGGGCATGGAGGATATATCACAGTTTATGTCAACGCGATGGTTGCATGGAGCATTGACTGTAGTGTCTCACGAAGGGGTGTAGGTCTCAACTGAGGAGTGGAAAATCTTGAGGGGATATAGTCCAAAGGTGACCACATGTTTAGGATTTGTCATATCTAGGCTTTATATGCGACAAATAATTGATTGTTTCAAAGTACAGTAAAAAATATACAGTGCGGCCTCTAGTCGTGCGGACGACATTTCCACTGGGAGCGTACCGATAAAATGCGCTCCACAATAGATTGTGGTATCATGGCAAAGTTCGAGCAAGAGAGTCGACGATGAGCAATGGATCTAAACACCATTATAGATGAGATGGAATATTTTGGAAACTTGCAAAGTATTATCACTATATATTAACGTAGATTATCCATGATCCTATTCGATGTGCATTGGTTCAAAATGGTACTTGAAGGAGCTAGGGCAATAGTTTGACAAGGTCCATCTACATTTCTTGAAATAGATTCCCAAAAAAGATAGACAGATTTGCGTGCAATACGTTTGTATTATCAGCCCATTGTAAATAGGTGCATGAACTCATGTTTTTTAAAAAAAATTTACGACATGGTACATGTCACAAAAGTTAAATATTTCTTGTACGTGATTTTGAACATGTAATTTTCTATCCAAACCCCCGATAACCTCGATGGTGGTATGTTGTACCTTCAACTCCCAAAGGTGCAAGAGTAGATGATCAAAGTAATATTTCCAACATAGATGAGGATAGTATGTAAATAGAGGGGTTGATATTGCAAGGGGTGGAGGCTGCTGAAAGCTTGGAGCATGTAGAGGAGCTAGAATTGGGTAACAATGATGGAAATACAGAAGTCCAAGAATTCTTTGAAAACAAGGTCGACTCATCCTTTTGTGGTGACCTGTCTATCAACCTTCTAGTGTATGTAGATTTATGTCAAGAGATTGACATGGGATCACAGGGTACTTCATACTTGGAGCATCCACCTACTCAATTCGTTGACGAATTGCTTAAAAGGGTACATAATATATGTATTTTAAGTAAGATCATTTTTTGAAGATTTATATTACTGTGCTTTGCTTGATTTATATTGATTATGTTAACATCAATTTTTGTCTGTGCAAGTGACCTTTGTGGATATTTGGATCCACAAAATGAGTTAAGGGATGAGCGACAAGGAGCTACATGAGAGCTTCACACGTATGTCTCTAGATCAGATGGATCAGTTTAGAGATACAACGGACCAAGAGTTGTCTAGGACACCCTGAGGCAGTTCTGTTAGATCTACTTCGGCGTGCTCTGATGCTTCAGTTTCTAGTAGATGAGGTTGATGCTCCAGACTTGGGCCAGATGGAGAGAGTGGTTCTGCGGGATGCTGTGGAGACATGAATGCAGTGAGCTTACGGTCCGCTCTGGATTTAAGTGCTACTGCTGAAGGTTTGAGAGAGCATGGCTCAGGTGGTTGTTATGGAGGTATTGGCATAGTGTCTTTGTCTCCTCGTGCTGCGTCATCTATGGGATTTATCACACGTATGGGGACATCTACTCCAGTCACTCTAGCCTTTACTCAACCATCCACAGGTGGCACCCCTATGGGTGCTACTCCGAGAGATACTACCCTCATAGGTACACCATATGTACATGGGTCTTCTGGATAGGCCTAGGAGCGTGGTCACAGGTGGGAGAGAACACATCTTAGGAATACCCTAGAGGGGTATGGATACATTGTAGATGATAGGATAGGAGCCATCAGCATGAATGATGAGGGGAGGAGGGTGATGGCTTGTATGAGAGAGTTGTGCCAACAAGTTTTTCAACATAATGTCTTGGATCATTGGAAGAACATACTGGAGAAAAGAAAGGACTATATAGTAGCATCCCTGCATGAGGAGTTTCTGGTACCCACTTAGTAGATAGGCTTTCCGCATGCTGGATGATGGAGTGCATGCATGTATACATGTCACATAGATGATAGGACACATACAAGGTACTTAAGAGTGGGGCCTCAAAGCCTGAGTGGCTAGACACAGATGAATGGCATTGACTCAAGGAGGAGGCTATAGATTCTCCAAGGCATTAGAGACAGCAACGCAAGGCAACAAGGGTACGATTGGAGGTAAGAGTGGCCTATCATCTTGGGAGTGGCAGCCACAAGACTTATCTGGAGGACTTTGTAAGTTTTTCTTTTTTTGTGCTTGCTTATTTGTTGTAATATCCCTTGTACTAACAATCGTGTCTCTAACAGTTGTATTGCATTTTCTTTGCACCATTCCATTACAAACCGTGATCCCACTGGCCTAGAGACTTGATATGAAGAGAGACACGGTCTCATTGTATTGATCAACTGATTATATGGATGCAGTGGCCCAGTAAGTCATGCATCTTTCTTGTTCCTAGTTACTAATTTTAATTAAAATACATTATTGTATGGTGGACTAATGTGTAGTTGTTTCTTTTTTTGCAGTGTTTGTTCAGTGCTCCTTTGCGATGGGGCAAGGTTTCGAATGGCAAGAATCTATACCTCGCCCTTGGATACATGGAGCACACATCCTCTTATTTTTTGATCATGTGATTTATGTAGGCATTTTTTATGCACTATCTTATTATCATCCTTTGTATCTTGCCATGATTGTACCATCGTTTTCGTTATGTGATCTTGTATTTATTTTATGTATCAGTCTTATAGATTTAAGTACATTTTTCCTTCATGGAGACGAGCATTGTATACTTTACTATAACTCTTTTGTATGGCCCAAATAAAACACATAGTACTATGCCACAATTTTTTTTTCCCTCTAATTGTTGCTATTAGCATTGTAAATTTACTGCACATGTTGTTATTAGCGTTGCAGCTAGTGTCAGAAATTATCGCTATATGCGTTGCTATTTGTGTCTCTATCAGTGTCGCATATGCGATGCTGATAGCGATACAAATAGCGATGCTAATAGCGATTGTTCTATGGTGTTGCTAAGAGTGACGTTTTTTGCGATAATGGGGGTAAATTTTTTAATGAACATTTTCGTCACTTTGAACATCGGTATGAGGCGTGTATCTTGTAGTGGCACTTATGCATGGATTTCAGACAATAATGATTTCATGTCTTCCTTGAATAGGCAACAAATTATTGTAGCTCCTCTACTACTATAGAGAGACAAGAACCTATTGAGAGACATAGAGGGTGAGTCGGAGAGCAAGATTTTTAAGACAAGAAAGGCAACTCCCCTTGGATAGGCTTATAGTACAAGGTAGTAAGAGATAGGGAGATATAGTGCAAGGAGTAGAAGAAAAGAGGAAAAAGGAGATCTCTTTAGCCTTCACTAGAAATAAATGTTTACCATGTCTCTACATACTAGATAGATGGTAGAGAATCATCTAGCATTCATCTCATGGAAGAAATTGTGACAGATGTCACATGTGTGCAACAAAATAAAATATCAACATTTCAATTTAGGAGGCCATTAGACCTTGATTGTATTCGGCATTGGGAAATCAATAGAAATTTGATTAGGTTGGAGATAAGAATGTGCATTTGTTAAATATGCAGTCAATGTCATTCACAAATGCATGCTATTCTTTTAGTTCCCTTTGAATCTCCTCTTGAGCCTTTCCTTTCACTCTATGCCATGTCATTTTTAATGTAGTCCACAAGACCTCCTTGCACTAAAGCTACTAAAACATTTAGCCTATTAATTTAATTGAATAGATTTTGATTTAAATCAAAGGGAAGGGTGTCCACTTTACAATGTGTTATATGGCTCTCTTACAAAAATAGTACAAGAAATTCTATGATTAGTTTTTTGTGACTATGTAAAATTTCGTACACCTTCTCTTGGATCAACATTCCAATGTTTGATCTCTTTATGGGCTAAAATAGTCATATAAGACAACGCATAACATACATACAACTTCAAGCATCTTATTTAATTGCACATGTCTTGAAATTGTATACAATTCATTGTATAACCCTTTACTTTCTAGGTATACAACCCTTTTTGCAATACATTTGTAACACTAGTAAAAACCTATATGGGCAGTCCATGGATTCATAATGTTTTTGGCCACTATTTGAAGGTGGAGTCTTGCTTCGTGGTATCTAAAGTATCTAAAGGATGATGGTTGGTACTAAATCTACATTTACTCATAACATTCAAGGATTGTAGTGATGCTCCTAGGTGTTCCAAATAAAGGAGTGAAGGTATGGAGAGAGAGAGAGAGAGAGAGAGAGAGAGAGAGAGAGTACAACAGCCAAATAACAAAGAATGCACAGCATGAACTCAGAGTTCACACACAATATTCACAAGTTTATTACACAAAATTGACTATAGAAAATGAAAAACAGTCAACAGACATTGCCAAAAGGAAGCAAATACTATCATCTAGTCTCTAAGAGTAGTAGATGTAGAAAACATAGTAGCTAGACATCAAAAAGCATGTTAATCAATAATAAAATAATTCAAAGAATCAAAATGTAGTCCATTGGACCAAAATGCAACCTACGGAAGGTTGGAAACATGGCGATGGACAACAAACATCAGTCATTAAGATATAGATAGTATGCAGTAAGAGAATAAATGCAACAAAAAGTAAGATACAATGGAAAAACAATAGCATGAGTAGAGATCTTGAAATTTGATATCATGTGAGAAGTGTGTGCATCAATGGAAGTATAAACAAGTATTGAAATAAACTACTGATGAACACAAGATAGAAGAGAAAGAAAGAAAGAACATAGAAGAACACAACTAAAGAAGATAACTTAGAGATGTGCTCCGAAAATGAAATCCATATACTAAACACAAGATAGTTGCATACAACAGTGACTGAGTGGTGGGTGCATGGACATTGGCACTAGCTCCTCTCTCCACTAAGACCACCAAGATATGCACTAGATTTGCAAGTGATGAATCATTGAATGTAGAAGAGGAGCCCAAATAAATAGGAAAAAAAGAATGTAGATAATACATTAGGTGGATCAATATTTAATGCTAGTTGGCTATTAATAAATGATGAAATATGCATCATGCATGCCACAACATTTGAAGCTTCAACCATATTTCTAGAGATGTCATGCAGGAGGTAACCACTAGTAGAACTTCTTTAGAAATATATTAAAGAAAAGTGAACACTACAAGATACAATCCTCATACCGACGTTCAAAGCGATGAAAATGTCCACCCAAAAATTTTCCCACGTCGTCACTATTGGCATCCATATTAGCCTCTCCATGAAACTATTGCTATTTGCGTCGCATTTGCAAATGTGATGCAAATAGCAACACTGATAGAAATGGTTTGCGACACTGCAAATAGTAACACTAATAGAAATGGTTTGCGATGACAATAGCGACGCATGGGAAAAAAAATTTGTGATAGGCCAACACATGTAGCACTATTTGTTGTATTTACATTCTACAAATGGATTATATGGAAAGTGTACAATGGTTGTCAAAATTAAGGAAAAATGCACTTGAACCCACAAGACTGATACATAAAATAAATACAAGATCACTGAATGAAAGCTCATGGAATCATGGCAAGATACAAAGGATGATAATAACATAGTGCATAGAAAAGGCCTACATAAATCAGAGGACCAAAAAGGAAGAGAATGTGCTCTCCACAAATCCAATCACGATCTACAAATCCTCGCCATCCAAGAGCTCATCTCGATGCAAAGGAGCATCAAATGGACTTTGCAAAAACAAAACTACACATCACTCCACCATACATAATGTATTTTAATAAAAATAGTAACTACGGACAAGAAAGATGAGTGACTTACTAGGCTGCCGCATGCATACAGTCTATCAATCAATGCAGTGAGTCCATCTCTCTCTACATATCGAGTCTTTAGACCGGTGGGATTGCAGTTTGCAGTAATGGAGTGCTGCAAAGAAAACAAAATACAAATATTTAAAACACGATTGTCATTAAAAGCAACATTGAAAAAAAATAAGCAAGAAGAACAAAAGAAAACTTACAAAGTTCTCCAAATAAGTCATGTGGCTACCACTCCCAAGATGATGGACCACCCCTGCCTCCAGTCGTGTCCTTGCTACCTTGTGCTACTGTCTCCAACATCTTGGAGAATCTGTAGCCTCCTCCTTGAGTTTGTGCCAATCTTCTACATCTATCCACTTGGACTTTGAGGCACCACTCTTAAGTGCCTTGCATGTGTAGAGTAGACGTCCCCACAAGTGTGACAAGAAAATCACGATAATATAACTCTGAAAAAAATCACTAGAGTAGACCACTGAGCAAAAGCTGGAGTCACTAGAGTAGACATCCCCACAAGTGTGACAAATCCGAAAGGTGATGCAACTCCACTAGAATGACAAGAGACAAAGACATTGCATCGGTACATCCTTAACAACAACTTGAGCCACCATCTCTCAAACATGCACAAGAGCGAGGAGTAGTACCTATATCTCGAGCCAACCATGGGTTCACCACATCCACGTCTCTGTAGCATCCTCTAGAACCACTCCCTCTGTCTCGTCTAAGTCTAATGTGTTGACCTTGTTTACTGGAAATCAAAGCACCACAGCATGCCGAAGTAGATCCAACAGAATCGCCTGATGGTGTGTCTACCATATCCTTGAATTGAGCCATTTGATTTGGAGATGTACATTTGAATATCTCATGTAGCTCCTTGTCACTCATTCCTTGGCTCATCATGCTCTCCAAATATCGCCAAAGGTCACCTGCATAGAAAAAAATTGATGTGAGCATAATCAATATAAAGATTCAAGAAAATCAAAGTAATATAACTCTGAAAAAGTGATATTACTTAAAATAAATATTCTAAAGTACCCTTATAAGTGATTCATCAACGAATTGAGTAGGCTCCTGCTGTAAGTATGACGTAGCCTATGGTCCCATGTCAATCTTCTAACACAACTCCGCATACGATAGAAGGTCGATAGAAAGGTCACCACAAAAGGATGAGTCCACCTCGTTCTCAGAAAATTCTTGGCCTTCTATCTTTCCATCATCGTTACTTGATTTTTTCTCCTCTATATGCTCCAATCCATCTTCAACCTCCACCCCTTGCAATATCAACCCCTCTAACTGCATATTGTACTCATCTATCCTGGGAACATTGCTTTATCATATAATCTTGCACTTCAAGGAGCTGAAGGCACAACGTACCACCATCGAGGTTGTTGAGGATTTGGATAGAAATGTACTTATTAAAAAGCACATACAAGAGAGATTTAACATTTTTGACATATATTATGTCATAATAAAATTTAAAAAAATGGTTCATGCACTTGTTCATAATGGGCTAGCAAGACAAACGTGTCACGCAAATCCGTCCATCTTTTTTTAGAATCTATTTTCAGAAATCCAAATGCACCTCGTCAAAAGGTTGCCCCGGCTTCTTCTAGTACCACTTTGAACCACTGCACATCGAATATGATCATGGAGAAGCTACGGTAATCCACCATGATAATACTTTGCAAGTTCCCAAAATACTCCATCTCATCTATAATAATGTCTGGATCCATGGCTCATCATCGGCTCTCTTGCTTGAACTTCACCGTGACACCATAATCTATTGTGGATTGCATTTTGTTGATACACTCCACATGGAAATGTCACCCATGGGACCATGCCACACTGTATATTTTTTACTGTACATTGAAATGGTTAGATTGTTTGTCACATATAAAATCTAGATACGATAGCTTCTAAAACATGTGGTCCCCTTCGGACTACATCCCCTCGAGAATTCCCACTCCTCAGTAGAGACCTCCACCCCTTCGCAAGAGGTTGGGATTAAAGCTCCATGTAACCATCGCATAGACATAAACCACAATATTTGCTCCATACCCGTGGGATATCGAATTGGTCAATGATGTGTACTACATTGAAATTCAGATCACTCTTCTTCCTGATATTTCATCGCTTATGTGTACCTAGCAAACCATGTCTCCATGGATGCATGGTGCAACATACAAAAATGATTCACTTTCTTTTCCATTGTAACATCCATCCTTTTTTTTATCCCATTTCCAACCACCACATCTTTAATCAATCTATCATTGTCCTTCAGTGATCATAGCATATTGTTCTCTGAATCCACCATTGGTAGCCACTATGAAATATGTGCTAACGCTTTAGACACCAACCAACCTTTAGCCATACTACTTTGTCTTTGAGCTCATTGTAGCACAAAGCCTTTTAGGGTTTTCATGAAGCACTCCAAGAAGAAAATCCATCACATATGGACAAGTCCAGCAATCTCCACTTCATCTACAAGATGCACCAGGAGGTGGGTTTGTATCGTGAGCATGTTGGTGGGCACGTACTTCTCAAAGAGATAGACTGTCTCTATTGCTCCTCGCCTTGTAGATTCAATAGAGGATGTCTTGATATTCTTTTGTGAGATCCATTGCACTCAATTTGACAACCAGTAAATCATTCCTTGTATTTTTGGAGTAAGGCATCATGCGATCCCGATCGATAATATAACCTATCACAAATGAAGAAACATTATGAACAATGGCTACACTCCAAATAGCAAAATACACAACCCACTTATAATCCATTCGTAGAACAAACCTGACATATCTTGTGCCAATCATGGGATTTTAGCCTTGATACTTGGTTGCCTTTAGAAAACTTGGATCTGAGAGAATTCATCATACTCATCGGAGTGCAGATAGACGTGAAAATTTGCTTCACAATGTGCTCTTCTTTAATGAAAGAAACCCAAGGAACGTGAGGTAGTTGCAAACAACCATCAACACTTGATTGTGGCCAATCAACTGTGGCTAATCTAATCTGGCCAGAGTGCTTCCATCTCTTACCTACCTCCTTCAAATCCATTCATGCCCTTGTAGTGTCTCTCTTTCCTGTGATGTGGTCGCATAGTAAGCTAACCACATTCTTGAGAATATGCATGGGATCCAACAAGAGGTTGATCTGTAAGTGGGTCCAATACGACAACTAGTAGGATCCATGTGGAGCATTTTCAACTCGTACTAGGTTTGGGCATTCATTCATGTTGGAGGTCATCCAATAAAACCTTCCCTCAGTTCATAACCCTTCGCAAGAAAGCGGTGTCTCCTTGATATACCATCTTCTTCATGGTTTGTGACCTTTGGGAGTTTAACTATGGCCCACACAATGAACATGCATGATAACCTGAGGTAATCATACCTGTCCCAATACCTCTATCCTATGAATACAAACTTAAATGAGATATGATAGATATGACCAACTTGAATGGAAGACTACTTACATGAGCACTCCCCAAATCCCAAAAAGTCATGCATGGTCCACATGAGAATGACTCATATATTGGCAGACCGTCAACCATCGTGCTTGCTCATATCTTCCATGATGACCCCCTCCTCCCACAAAATCTTAAGCTCATTGACTAATGGAGGGAGATAGAGGTCCATATTCTTGACTTTGTACGGCCAGGAACAAGTAGGCTAAGGATTAGGTTTCCTTTCTTCGTAGAAAGCCATGGTGGGGTATTGTAGTTAACAAGGACTGCATGCCACACACTGTAAGAAGTTGAGCAAAGACCGAATGGGTTCACACCATCCATAGTAAGATGAATTCAAAGATTCCTTGGCTCTCATGCAAAGCTTGGAAAGGTAGAGTCAATGTGGCTCCATGCAAGTGAATCCGTTGATATTTGTTGGACTCCATCTATGGATTCATTTTGTGCAGGCCACATTGTCAAGCTCACCATACCCGACGTAAAAAAACATGTGATGTATACCAGGGATAAGTGGAAAGTTTCTAAGAACTTTCTAAGGGATGGTTTTCCCTTGCAAGTCTTGTCGATACATATGAGTATCACACTTAGGACATGTCTCCATAGTCTTGTACTCTCCTCGAAATAGAACACAATCGTGACCACATGCATGGATGTTTTTATTAGCTATATAAAGTTTGTCTATATATAGCATCCCTAGTTTATCTATATATAGCATCCCTGGTCCCCTCTATATATTCCAACTATGTGTGCTCACTTGATGCACTTCTGGGGTTCCACTTCTAGTGTCTCCTGTCTCTCTTCTCCTCTCTCTTCCTCCATTCCTCATCTCCCTCGCGCACTGTTCAACATGGTATCAGAGCGAGGTTTCACAATTACACAAAGATAAGTTTTTCTTCTTTGTTCATTCTTAGATCTTACTTTCATGTATATGGTTTCATATTTATGTTGCTCATATATATTGCTTTGATATCATATATATGTTAATAAATCTTGATGGCTATACTTTGATGCAAGTTTTGACTTGAGTTATGGCTTTGAAGATGTGATATAATCATAGTAATTAAAATTTGGTTATGGCTTTATATTGCCATTTGAGATCTTGTTGATTTGCAGTGGAGGTGGGCCTACTCGATCTGTAGCTAGGTTCAACCTTGGCGAGGTCGGGGTCCTGCATAGAGAACGAGAAGCCAAAGGCCCCCAGACTTGGCGGGGTCAAGGTCCTGCTAATGCCATGAGGCATATTTCACGGTGGATTCCGTGCCACGGTGGATTCCGTGAGGTTTTACAGTAGATTCCGTAAACTTTGATGACCGGGGCTCATACACAAAGTGGATTCTTTGTGCGAGAAGTTGATGGGGATGCCTGTCCTTTTCGGGCGTTTCATTAATTTAGTGTGTACATGGGTGATTCCATAGCGGGTGATTCCGCAAAATGCATATTAAATTAATAAATGTTTATGAGTTTAGAGTGCGCACTCGTAATAAATTAAGGTTAGAATTTATTTCTAATCAGTTGATTTATCTATGTAGCTAAAGACTGCTAGGTATTCACTTTTATCGGTTTAATTGTATTATTTTACTAACGATTGTGAATGCTTCAGTTGATGTGTAGAGATAACAGCAGTGGCGGAGGAAAGCATTGGATTCTAGCGAGTATTCGATCTATGGATTATATTTTGATAGGCGCCACGCCTATATTTTTTCATGCCTATTGAGGCATCGATTATTTCTTATTATTTTGTATGCGCCTATGCGCACGGATATGTTATTTTTATTTGGACATTGTATTGGGCGTGCCAGACTCTTTGGGCACCATCCATTAGATTTATTTCTATTTTTGTAAAAGCAAACTCAAAAGCTAAAAGCTTGATATATTTTTGTAAATGGGGCTATTATTGAGCATGAAGAAGAAATATACATAAAATACATACTTTGTGAAGCGCTCACACAAGGCATGGGGGGAGATTGAACCCAATTGGTCTCTTGCTCTTGTCGTTCATGCTTTTTACCTTGTAACTTGTGCAAAAAGTAGAGTTCATTGTTCTTGGGGACCTTTCGGGATTCACTACGTGAGCATACAACGACCGATCTGTGCACCAGTGGTATCAGAGCGAAGCTGAGATCAAGAGTTTCCAATCGCTACCCATCTCATGCGAAGGCGGAGCTCCTGGAACGATCGGGCTCTACGGTCAATCTCGTCGCGAACCGTCGATACAGGCAGACTTCTGGCGATCAAGAACCCCTGTTTCTATCATCAGATCACAAAGGACCGGGCTGTACAGACGGAGGACCACTCCTTGACCTCCTTCATCAAAGCGTGGATAAACAGAGTAATTCCTTTTCATTAAGCTTCAAAGCTTAAGATTAATAGTCAATAAGCTTGATTAGAAGCTTAAGGAAGCTTCAATCATCAAATCGTTGACAAGCGGCTTCATCCCGAAAATCACGGCGGAAAAAACGGCCCCCCCATCCCCTGGTGCACAGATCGGTCGCTGTATGCTCACGTAGTGAATCCCGGAAGGTCCCCAAGAACAATGAGCTCTACTTTTTGCACAAGTTACAAGGTAAAAAGCATGAACGGCAAGAGCAAGAGACCAATTGGGTTCAATCTCCCCCCATGCCTTGTGTGAGCACTTCACAAAGCATGTATTTTATGTATATTTCATCTTCATGCTCAATAATAGCCCAATTTACAAAAATATATCAATCTTTTAGCTTTTGAGTTTGATTTTACAAAAATAGAAATAAAGCTAATGGACGGTGCCCAAAGAGTCTGGCATGCCCAATACAATGTCCAAATAGAAATAACATATCCGTGCGCATAGGCGCATACAAAATAATAATAAATAATCAATGCCTCAATAGACATGATAAAATATAGGCGTGGCGCCTATCAAAATATAATCCATAGATCGAATACTCGCTAGACTCCAATGCTTTCCTCCGCCACTGCTGCTATCTCTACACATCAACTGAAGCATCACAATCGTTAGTAAAATAATACAATTAAACCGACAAAAGTGAATACCTAGCAGTCCTCAGCTACATAAATAAATCAACTGGTTAGAAATAAATCCTAACCTTAATTTATTACGAGTGTGCACTCTAAAATCATAAACGTTTATTAATTTAATATGCATTTTGCGGAATCACCCGCTATGGAATCACCCATGTACACACTAAATTAATGAAACGCCCGAAAAGGACAGGCGTCCCCATCAACTTCTCGCACAAAGAATCCACTTTGTGTATGAGCCCCCATCATCAAAGTTTACGGAATCCACTGTAAAACCTCACGGAATCCACCGTGGCACGGAATCCACCGTGGCACGGAATCCACCGTGAAATATGCCTCCTGGCATCATACCCCCGGGGTGGGATAGCAATTGACCTCAATTGCTATTAGCTCAATGTGGAGCTAACAGAGTGGGGAAAGCATTTAAGTCTCTAGCGTGCATCCATTATGGTTCCTCTACAGGATGGTTCTTAAATTTAACTAGATATCTAGAATACCTTCGGCCAGTTCTAGTGGTCAATTGCTATCCCACCCCAGGGGTATGATGCGAGGAGGCATATTTCACGGTGGATTCCGTGCCACGGTGGATTCCGTGAGGTTTTACGGTGGATTCCGTAAACTTTGATGATCGGGGCTCATACACAAAGTGGATTCTTTGTGCGAGAAGTTGATGGGGATGCCTGTCCTTTTCGGGTGTTTCATTAATTTAGTGTGTACATGGGTGATTCCATAGCAGGTGATTCCACAAAATACATATTAAATTAATAAACGTTTATGAGTTTTGAGTGTGCACTCGTAATAAATTAAGGTTAGGATTTATTTTAACCAGTTGATTTATTTATGTAGCTGAAGACTGCTAGGTATTCACTTTTGTCGGTTTAATTGTATTATTTTACTAACGATTGTGAATGCTTCAGTTGATGTGTAGAGATAGCAGCAGTGGCGGAGAAAAGCATTGGAGTCTAGCAAGTATTTGATCTATGGATTATATTTTGATAGGCGCCACGCCTATATTTTGTCATGTCTATTGAGGCATCGATTATTTATTATTATTTTGTATGCACCTATGCGCACGGATATGTTATTTTTATTTGGACATTGTATTGGGCGTGCCACACTCTTTGGGCACCATCCATTAGCTTTATTCCTATTTTTGTAAAAGGAAACTCAAAAGCTAAAAGCTTGATATATTTTTGTAAATTGGGCTATTATTGAGCATGAAGAAGAAATATACATAAAATACATGCTTTGTGAAGCGCTCACACAAGGCATGGGGAGAGATTGAACCCAATTGGTCTCTTGCTCTTGTCGTTCATGCTTTTTACCTTGTAAATTGTGCAAAAAGTAGAGTTCATTGTTCTTGGGGACCTTTCGGGATTCACTACGTGAGCATACAGCAACCGATCTGCGCACCACTTGCACAGAGAACGAGAATCTGAAGTCCCCCAAAACCACCCCGAGCTTTCCGACAACTATCGAAATTCCATGGCAGGTGGTGCGAAATCTCGATGGGGAGCACTCTGCAAGCACTATAAAGGTGGTCGTATCAGGCCCGAAGTTGTTGAAGAACAAGGCGATGGCGTAGATGATGACGAACCCGAGGTGGTTGTTGTCCCGCCAATGCTTGTAGGGGATCCCCAAGGAGAGCATGAAGATGGCCATGAAGAGAAAGCCATGCAATTGGATGGGCTTGTGACCAATGCGATCGATGAGCAAGATGGAGACCCAGTAGCCCGAGATGATGGAGTAGAGGGTGATGAGGGCATGAGCGCGGCAGATCTTGTAGACTTCGGTGATGGCTCCCATGGTGGAGGCAGGCGGGAGCCATTTGACGGCTGTGAGGATGTCCTTTTCAAAGAGGTTGAGGGTGTACCAAGGGAGGCCTGCAAGGAACCAGGTAACAACGACTAAACTTTCCAATATCAAGAATAGTATTGTTGCTCGTTCACTCTTGAAAAGCACTAAAGATAGAAAAGAATAAACGTTCTTTTCTCTATCTCATCGTTGCTAAATAAACTTTCCAATAACAAGAATAGTACTATTGCTCGTTCACGCTTGAAAAGCACTAAAGATATGCTCGTTCACGCTTGAAAAGCACTAAAGATAGAAAAGAATAAACGTTCTTTTCTCTATCTCATCCTCGCTGCTAAGCTTTCATTGTTTTCCATCCATTATTTTAGATAGGGCTTGATAATTATGGACGGCCTATCATACGACACAGGAAACACAATGAAAAATACGGCATCTATTAAAAATTCCTTATTGCGGCCACATCCTTTGCTTTCATCATAGTCACCATATTCTGTTAGCACTGGTGGATTTGCATCTGGATATGCTTTACGCTTGTCTTCATGTGATTGAAATAACACCCCTTTGTTTTAATAGCAAAGGTTGTCACATGAGAAACATTGGATTAGTTTTCCTTTCTTTTGTCCTTGAAATACTTTGTATCATGACATACTTTACGTTGGTTGCCCCAAGTAGCGCTGATTGCGTGACTATCATGACAATTTTCAACAAAAAGCTTTATTAAAATCGGGATTTCAAAAGGCTACAATCTATTATTATTTTGAGTCTTATCATGATCGTAGAAGAATTGCATTTTGTGGATGGTTTAACTCTCAACTTGTGTTTATCAAAGCTTCAAAGCTTTAGAAAGTCTTGTATGTTTAAATATGTGGTTCTTGAATATGTATGTGGTAATGGTTTATGATTTTGTTTTCACAATTTCAGATATTATGCTTTCTTGATGAGATTTGGTGTTTGAAATTTGTAAATGTGCATGGTAGTTTTCCTTAGCTATGATTATGAAATTTTGTGCAAGTTTTGATCAAACATATATCTATGTTTCACAAATTTTTGAGCTTCTCATTGTTTGTCTTGATATATTCTTGTCTCTATGGTGGATATATAACCTTGTCTCATTGTTTGTCTCCATATATTATTGTTTCTATAATTTCATCTTGCAAGGTAAGCTAGTAATTTTATCATCATTATTTCGTCTTGTAAGGCAAGCCTATCATTAATTTTCTATCATTTCTATATTTTTAATATGATTTTTTTCTTTACCTCACGGTTTGATATTTCAAGTTGATATTTCCATTATCAATGTAGTTGATATTTTAATGATAGTTTATATTAGTGGCTCAGTCCATTGGGGACTGCTAGTGGTTTTATCAACATCTATTGTCTTCTAAGTCTTCTAATATGTTATCTTAGTATTTCTTAATCCTATGAAATCTAAGCATGCTTCTGATTTCATAAGTATCCCAAGTTATAAGGTGGCATATTTCATATGATAAGATTATCTAGTTTCTGATTTTGATGAACTTGTCTTCTTTCTCTCATTGATGGTTCTAGCTTCTAGATTTGTCTCTTCTAATGTTTCATTTTGTTTCATCTATAAGACTATTTCATTGTTTTCACTGTGGATATTTCAATGCTCCAACTTTATCTACTCGTCATTGTAGTTGATGAAATTTCCATGTGTTTTATTAAACATTACTTTACCTGATAGTTCCATATTTCATCATTACTCCACCAATACGGATGATCATTTACTATATTCTCTTACCAACTATTGTTTCACCATTTAGGCTATAAGTGGCTTGAATAATTTCCCTCTATATTCTAGCTAACCAGCTACTAGTAATCTAGCTTATGTTTCGTTCTATATTCAACTAATGATAATCAAGCTGATGTTTCATTCCAACCAATGTTCATCTGTTCTAGCTAATAAGCTTCTAGGTGATGTTTTGTTTTCCAGCTGCATTTTCACTTGCACAGTTTAGGCTACTAGTAGCTTGAGCATTCTAGCTCTCATACTTATCTCTTCTAGCTATGTTTTATTTTGTTTTGTCTAGCTAATGAATTCAAATAATGCTAGCTAATGATCATCTTTTCCAGCTGATGATTTTCTAGTTGATGTCTTCATACTATAGCTAATGAGTTCATTTCACTCTTTTAGGATATTCTAGTAAGCCTATTTTGTCCTAGTAAGCTTATTTTATCATATTAATATTTCAATTATTTCAGCTATGGAAATAATGATCTAGCTAACATTTTCGTCTTGATATTTTATTTGATGATATTCTAATTTGTTTAGTTTATATTCTGGCTAATGATGCTCCAACAATTGTTTCATATTGATATATTATTCTAGCTGATGATGTTCCAACAGATGTTTCATTTTGATATCTCATTTCATTTATATTCCAACTGATCATATTTTGTTCATGTTTTGTCTTATTTTATGTTTCAACTAATGGGCTAATGATATTCTAGTTGATGATCTATTTTCTAGCAAATGTTTTGTCTTGATATTATGTTTCCATTTGATGATATTTGGTTGATGAATTGGATAGAGTAGAAATCGGGAAGATGCTAATCTACCAAGAGAGAAGCCAACAGAGAAGCATACTAGTCATTTGTCTTACAGGCTAAACCTAACTGTGATAGATATTGCAATATTAGATGTGATTAATGAACTAGAATGATAGATATTGTGCATGTGATCAATAAAGCTTCTAATGAGAACTATATACTAATCCAACCAATGTTGGAAGGCCAAGCAATATATACTTTTATGTGAATTTTATGCTAAATAGAAATGGCATGGTACTAGAGACAAGAATTTGTTCTCGATGTGGCAAATGAGCTGAAACTCTCTGAATTCTTTTCATGGCCTACCCTTGAAAAAATAACACCATGAGTTGGTTGTATAAAGTTGTCTTTCATTGCCACCCATACCAGGTCAATTGGAAGGAGATCTTGTCGGGGAAAGCCAACAAGATTCCCTCCTCAATAAGAAATTTTTTGAGCTAATGGGATGATGTTTCATTATTATTCCAGCTGTTGAGTTGTTCCAGTTGATGTTTCATTCCTTATTCTAGCTGTTGAGTTATTCCAGCTCATGTTTCATTCCTTATTATTCCAGCTATTGAATTGTTCCAGCTGATGTTTCGTCCTTTATTGTAGTTGGTTGTTGAGTTGTTCCAAACCATGTTTCATTCTTTACTCTTCTTTATTCTAGCTCTTGAGTTGTTCCAGCTAATGCTTCATTCTTTTCGTTTTCTATTCTAATGTTTGTCTATTCTAGCTTATGATATACGAGCTGATGTTTCATTGTTTCCAGCTGTTTTTCATCTATTCCAGCTGATGTTTTGTTGTTCCTAGTTGTGTTTTGTTCTTTCCTACTGATGTTTCATTGTTTCTAGTTGTTGTTTGTCTATTTTCACATGATTCGTTTGTTCAAGCTTATGTTTATTCTACTTGATATTTTATCTATTCTAGCAAAGGAGCTGATGTTGCATCTAATGTTTTCATCTTGATAATGCTCATCACGTCCATTCTTCTTTCCATTTGCTGGTGGTATGCCAGCTGCTATTTTGTATATTCTAGCTGATGAAATGATGAAATTTTTATCGTATATTCTAGTTGCTGAGTTGATTTATGACATTGTGATTGTGTTCTAATGTTGATACAACATTTTCTATTAAGTTTTTGATGTCACAGATTATGCTGCATAGCCGATTATATCCACACTTAAGATAAAGTAATTTCATGGTCCTTTATCTCCTTCGATTCCTTCATCTATTGTAATTCAAGATTGATGTAGCTCCTTCATTTATCTATAGTAATTCAGGAGTGATGTAGCTCCTTTGATGCCTACAAATAGGCACTTGTATATTCAGGAGTGATTTAGCTCCTTTCAACTTTGTAATAATATCTTTTCAATATTAATATAGCAGTAGGGCTATATAGAGCTGTGGGTTTTTCCCTTGAGTCCCCAAGGGTTTTTTCATCCACACTTAGGGACCTTTATTTGAGCAGGGATATTAGCTATATATAGTTTGTCTATATATAGCATCCCTAGTCCCCTCTATATATTCCAACTATGTGTGCTCACTTGATGCACTTCTGGAGTTCCACTTCCGGTGTCTCGTGTCTCTCTTCTCCTCTCTCTTCCTCCGTTCCTCGTCTCCCTCGCGCATTGTTCAACAGTTGTTGCATTCCATACCAAGATTTTGTAAAACATGTTGCGCATTATCATGAGACTCGGACATGGTATTTCCAAGTGGTAATATATGACACTTTAGCAACCTGAAAAGAAATCATAAAACACATTGAAAAAGTACAATTGTTTTTAATAATGGTGCCAAAAAGAAATCAATGAATCGTACGTAGAAGGTACTTGAACAACTCGATCACACTTGCATTTCTCTACTCGTATTTTTCTTGCACACTTAGGAGTGTAAGCAGCGTCTTCAAGTGAGATACTTGGCATGCATCATATAATGGTATGGATGCTTTCTCTCTGAGCGGATCATATGTCTCAACATCCATGGGCATCAATGCATCTATCATTGTCTCCATCTTAGGCTCCAAGATTATAGAAACTCTGAAAGGTTGTTTGTCTCATCTATATTGATGGTATAGATTGGGTAGTGCCTTTCAAGTGGTGGATTGGCTCGGGCACTCCATCTATCACACACCCACAAACTCTTCTAACTGGCCACAATAGGTGCATTTCTCATTGGGATGAGACGTCACCTCCATGTATAAATTTACAGCCACGTCTAATGTTTTTGTATATGATATTCAATTAGTTTGCAAATATAATGTATAATTGGTACACACTTTTCTTACCCTTTGCTCAAAGTCTTAGATCACTTGATCAATGATCTCAGATTGAAACTTGCCAAAGCGTCGTACATGTCCACCATTCTCCTCTCTCCCTCCCCCCCTCTCTCTCTCTTTCCCCATTTCTTTGTTATCTTTCATGTTTGTTCTCTCGCTCTCTCGTTCTCTCTTCCTTTTCCTTTCTTATTCTCCCTCTCTCATTTCCTCTCTTTCTCCATGAATGCACATCATTTTTAAGAAAAAAGAAAAAAACAAAGAACAAACCCTCTCTTCGTTTCTCTCCACCCTCTCGTCTTTTCTCATTCATTCTCCTCTCTTCCTCTCCCTCTCTCTCTCTCTCTCTTTCTCTCTTTCTTTAATATGTTTCATGTTTATTCCCTCTCTCTCTTGTTTTCTCTTTCTTTTCCTTTCTTCTTCTCCCTCTCTCATTTCCTATATTTCTACCTCAAAGCTCCTCATTCTCAAGAAAAAACCTCTCTTTCTCTCTCTTGTTTTCTCTTCCTTTTCCTTTGTTCTTCTCCCTCTCTTATTTCCTATCTTTCTACCTCAATGCACCTCATTCTCAAGAAAAACCCTCTCTCTGTTTCTCCCCACCCCCTTATGTTTTCTCACTCATCCTCCTCTCTCCCTTCCTATCTCTCTCTCTCTTTCCCCATTTCTTTGTTATCTTTTATGTTTATTCTCTCTCTCTCATTCTCTCTTCCTTTTCCTTTCTTCTTCTCCCTCTCTCGTTTCCTCTCCTTATTTCCTCTCTTTCTCCCTCAATGCACATCATTCTTAAGAAAGAAGAAGAAGAAGAAGAAGAAAGAACAAGAACAAGCTTCTCTTTGTTTGTCTCCACCCCCTGGTGTTTTCTTATTCATTCTCCTCTCTCCCTTCCTCTCTCTTTCTCTTTCTCTGTTTCTTTATTATATTTCATGTTTATTTCCTCTCTCTCTCATTATCTCTTCCTTTTCTTTTCTTCTCCCTCTCTCATTTCCTCTCTTTCTCCCTCAATGAACCTCATTCTCAACAAAAACAAACAAAAGAAAAGAGGAAAGAACAAGAACAAACCAAGAGGGAGCAATGTACTCACTGCAAATGCCCGAGGATGGATTCTTTGTCTCCTCATCAGGATGGCCCCTCTTCTTCCTTCATGCACTTCCTCTTCTTCACGAACACCGACAGTGGTGGTGAAAAGCTCTTATTCTCTCATTCTCTCCCTCTCCCTCCCAAAAGCATGATCTCTTTTGCTCTCTTTCACTGTTTGAGGCAAAATGCCGCGCTTGGGTTTTGGCCACTTTTTTTCTCAGAGTACCATCCCTCTTTGCATCACAAATGCAACGCAAATAGCAATGCCACTAATATGCATCACAATTGCCCGTTCCTATGCCCCTATATCCTTGTAGTGGAAATAGATACATGCATATTCTGTATCCCATCTAAGCAAAATGTCCTCATGGTCTTCCTATGAAAAATCTTTTTGAGAGCGGAATTTTGGTGCGGAGAAGTGCTTAAAAATAGCTAAAAATTATGAATATCGAGGGAAAAATATTCAACGTCGTAGGCGGCGGCTCCAGCTAGGACGATTTTAAGCACCAAGTGAAATACGACTCTTAAAGGGCGCCCGAGCGACAATTGTTGATTTTTGATAATTTTTCAAACCGTTGTACGGGTTGACACGAGTTACCGGCCAATGTGGGATGTCGAGCCAGACGCCCAGGATTTTTCAGAGCTCACATCGGAGTCCGGACGGGGAAATGGCCAAGAAACCGGTCAAGATACGAAGGGGTGAACAAAAGAGTGGTCAAATGGGCAAGTGACCTTTGGGGAGGTCAAACTTTAAATGTGACATGAAAAGAAGAATGCAAGAGATGAGCAAATCGTGGAGAGAGGAGGCGCCAGGATGCGCCCAAAAAATGCGCCTCCTCCTCCTTCATCATGGCATGGAGGTTGTATACAACCTATCAAACAGATCATGGGCCTTGTCTACCTCCTGTATGCTGGTCATATCGCCGGCTCTCACCCAAGAAATGGCGGTCTCTATGAAGATCTCTGATTCTTTCTCTCTCCTCCCTCTCTCTCTTCTAAGGGCAGATTCATGTGGTGAAGAAGAAGAAGAAGAATGGATGGCGGATGCTTGTCCAATGAAGGCCGGATTTCTCCATGGTTCAAGAGGAAGGAACATTGCTGATTTTGGGCTGTCATGAGCATTAATGATGGCTGGAAATCAGTCCTGAGACATGGCAAATAGAAACCCGCAACCCCCAAAGAACGGTAATTTGATTTTTACAAAGGAAATTGATGTTTTATGCAATTTGCTTCATGAGTATTTCTTCTCATGGGATGAGTATGCATTATAATGTTGTTTGCTATGAGTTTGATCAGTTTATGCTCAGAAAATGAGATAATCATAAGTGTTGTGACCGAAATTAATGGTGTCAAACCCGTAAAACATGCGAAATATGGAAAAATTGGGTATTTTTGAGATATAAATGGAAAATATAATAAGACACACCAAGTAAATTTGTGTTTTTGCTGCAAATGAACCTAAGGACCATAGCCCGCAACTCATTTTGTATTTTTAGTTATTTAATATTGAAAAAAAATACCATAGAAATAGGAAAAATGGGAAAAAAAGAGGAAAAATGGATTTTGAGTGCCGAAAATTAAGGAAAAATAAAAACCATGTTTGTGGATGTATGGGGTGTTTGAAGTATGAGGTTTAGCCTCAGTTCAGCCCTACCTTTATATTTCAGTGAGTTTTTTTTGCTTTTCATACAAGAAAAACATGAAAATGAACCCTAAACCGATGAATAATGCACAATCTAAATGGGTGAGGGGGTAGAGTGTATAAAAGGTGTTTAAATGCTGAATGAAATGATGAAAAGCTTGCTAGGTTCTATGCATATCATATAGATCGGTCGTTAATTTAAAATAAGGATCTAGTAGCACGAGGTCTCCTCGGTGCTAGGTTCATGCAACGCCGCATACGAGCGATAGTCAAAATCATTGAAAGAAATGTTTTCCACATGTGCACCAATGTTGTTTTTTTTTAATTGTTTGAGCACGTGGGCATTCACTATTTGCATAAATCATAAAGAAACTTAAAGGTATTAATACCTCCTGGATGCATGGCAATTGCTTTCTAGAGGAACATGACTTGCGTTGAGTGAGAGACAGAATATCCCAAGCTGTAGGCTAGGCGGTGGGTCCTAGGGGAAAGAAAGTGAGGAAAAGGGTACATTTGTGGATACGATTAATTGGTACCTTGAGTGGACATATGCACAATATTGTGTTTATATGTTTAGCAATGCATCGAGGGGCCAATCCCCAAGGTGTAGGAGAGTCATAGTGAGGTAGCGTCAGTCTGCCGTGGGAGGACCTCCTATGTTTGTGCTTCGTGCTATTTGGCAATGTACTGTGGGATCTCCCTTTGAGGAGTGTTAATTGGGTTAGAGTTGGACTACGAGACATGATACAAATGCAAGATGTTTAGGAAGATGATACATATGTCATCCACGCTGCTGGCCGCGAGGCCGTGTGGTTGTTAAGTGCATGATAGAGGTCCAGCTAGTGCATGAACCAGTGCCGGCCCATTTTAGGTCCCATCAGTGGTGCGTTTGCCGGGAGCTGCCAATAGGTGGCGGTCTCCGAATCTTGGTCTCATAAGGGACCTGTTAGCTTTATTCTATTGGTCGATAGCCACCTTGAAGTGGTGGATATCAAGTTAGTCTGATAAAAACCTTGGTCATCAGTATGACGGTCAATCCAAGAAATCCCCAACACCCAAAGGATACTTTGTCTATCTTGAACAATCTAGTGGGATCTTTGACACGTCGGGTGATTGACTATTTTATCCTTTTCCCTGAAAGTGATACCATGCTTGAGTTTGGATCACTATGGGAAAATACCCATGGAGCTACCTCTAAGATTAACAGCCCATGGAGATTAGAGGAAAGGGAAAGTGAAAGTAGTGCTAAGATGACACAGTCATCTATGATCATTCATGATGATAATGTCATAGAAAAGACAGTGACAACGATGGTTAATATGCACATAGGAGGACATGATGATTATGATCTAAAGATACATATGATGCTAGTGCCCGACGCAGTTGGGTACCGTAGTGTGATTACCAAGATCCATAAAGCATTGGATGATGTCCATTTGTGTGGAAAACCATTGTTAGTAAGGAAGATTTCATTAGGACCTATCCTAAGTTCTAGCAAAGTCGTGGCAGATGGGAATGGGCTTACTAGAACACCACTAGCAAATGATGGGATAGATTCCCTATTGCATAGTGTTGGACTCCCTAAACCACTTTGTGAGTTGGCGGAAAGGGAAGTTCATGGAATTAATGACTCTTCCACACTAGTAAAGGTGGAAATGGAAGAGATTAAAGACCCTAACACACTTGTATTAGGTCAAGAGGAATACAAAGATTTTGATGACCCAGTCTTGATCCCAAAGGAGAGGACTAAATATCCTCCAATTTATAGGGATCTCCCAATGTTTTATGGGTTGCCAAATGAGGATCCGATGATTCATTTAAGAGAATATGACCTAACTTGTATTGCAAGTGGGTTTGACGATATACACCGGATGCTCGTATTCTCAAGTACCTTAAAGGGAGAGGCAAGGAAATGGTACTGGAGCCTTCCAAGAGGGTCAATCAAATCATTTGAGGAGTCTTGTGATAGATTTCTAGATGAGTATGAAAAGAAGCTCCCTATGATTCAGGTCTTAGGGCAGCTTATGCAGTTTAGACAGGAGTCTTATCTTTCTGTTAAAGAGTATGCTAGAGCCTTTGATAGTACTCTTAGGCTTTGGCCAAGAAGAGCCAGTGCACTATCAGATGATGTGCTATGTGAGCTCTTTATAAATGGCTTAGAGATTAATACGCAAATCCAAGTGGGACTTTGAAATCCTAAGTTGCTAAGGGAAGCAAAAATGCATGCCATTGATTATGAGGGCCATATTCAGAGATGTTGGGAAAACTTTTGGAGTTTTCCCCGCTCAGTACAAGTGCATCCTAGCTTCCAATCATTTTTGCAAGGAGACAACCCACTTGTGGATACCAAGGCAGCCTATGAGGGGAACCTTTGTGGCCAAAATCTCAAAGCAGAAAATGGCCATCCTATGAGTAGTAATGACATGCCTCTCAACGAACAGGTGCCAAGCCATGTAAGTTCCATTAGGGCTCGCAACACTTCCACGAAAGGTAGTTGTGATGGCAATATGGATCACACCAATGGGCCTATAAGTGTTGATGAGCATTCTGTGTGTGGTACTAATTTTGTTGCTAGTAAGGCTCTTGAGAGACCTTTGGTGTTGGAATCATGCTTCCGGGTGGATGTTGTTCCCTTCAGTGAAAGCATGGTTCTTATGGAGAAAAATTTGCAGTATGGACGTAAACAAGTAAAGACATATTTTGTAAAGAGGATGCAAAATGCTAAAAGTCCACCTGTGCTTCACAAAGGTCACAAGGATGTGAGGCCCTTTGGCCATAGGGATAAGTTTGCATTGATTTCGTTAGACCAGTGCAGCAAATTGAGGGAGTACAATAATATTAAGGGAAATGTGAGATGGGTTTGGAGACCCAGAATCTCCAAAAGTATGGTAGGAGTGTCGGATGCAAGGCCAAGGATCCCATCTGGATATATTCTGTTGAACCCCCAAGAGGATAAGACTGGATATACATCTGGAAATATACACTGCCTTGGGATATACCCATGTGATGTGCCTAGGCTTGAAGCTCTATCTAGTTTGGGTCGCAGCACTGATTTATGTGAAAACCCAAATAGAGGAGGTTTGAATGAGTACAAAGCTATGATTATTTCTCGCAAAGGGGCAACTCAGCCGCTTGAACGACTAGTTTATTCGGATTACAATAAATGTAGGACGTGCGGGCCCACTGAGGCCGTTCATTCACCTCATAATGCCCAAGAAGGGATTGGCCTTATTGATGAGTTATTTGTGGAAAGGCTTGGACTTGCAGCTCTACAAACAAAAAACTAAGAAAACATTAATACAAGATCAAGCTTTTAGCTAACTTACAAGAGTAGCATGGGGCTAGTCGACCTATGATATGCTATCCTTGGCACCTTGAGTAGTCTGATAGGGTGTGATGTATATGCCAAGGACATCAGTATTACATGGACTAAAATGACCTATTTGGTTTTAAGCTAGGAAGGCTAGCTGCGTTGGATATTATGTCCAGCTTCCATTAGGCCAAGAGGGCCAGTTGTTTGTTTAGTACAAGTGCGGTTAATGGTTTCTTGTTTGAGTCCTATGCTTGACAGATTCCGTAGAGCTGGAGGGATCCTTTGTCACGGGATCGACGCTTCTTGTGGCCCTATCTAGGTGATATCTCTCCTTTATGAGTACTGTGGTTTTTATACTATACATGTTTGGGTACTTGTTAAAGGGGATTTTTTCGTTTCTTATTGGGGACCGAGGCATGAAGTCCTGAGGTTTTGGTTTAGTATGTTTGAGGGAGTTGTAAGTAGTCGTTGCCTCCTATAAAGACATTGTCAAGCATTGAAAGACCTGCTTTAGAAGGTGGTCCTAGTGACCCTGTTCTGCTAGCCTGCTAGGCAGCTCTTCTAGGAGTTCTTGTTGGTTGTGAGGCAGTTAGAGAAGTCTGCCAGAAGAAAAATAATGATGATAAAGGAAAAGAAACCCTAAATATCTTCAAGAAAATAGATAAATACAAAGGTGTGTAAAAAGGGGTTCTAACCCCTATCAAAGAAATAGAAAAGAAAGAAAAATGTGTAAGCAGTTGATCATCGCCTTGCGGAGGCCTGGTAGGTTCCTAGAGATGAGTCAGACCCGGGGCCGATGCCTTGTCTTCCTAGGGGTGGCATCTTGTTGGAAAAGAAGAAATTAAGGAAGGTTGGAGCGAAAATAAAAGTGAGCGTCAAAAAAGGATTAAGTGTCGCCTTGCGAGGGCTTGGTAGGTTCTTGGGTATCGAGACAGGACCTAAGGCCGATGCCCTATTCTCATTGGGTCACTACGCTCAGCTCCCTACTTTCTACATGCCCGAGTATGTCACTAAAATAAAATAAAATAAAAACCCTAAAAGAAGACATGTACTACAAGAAAATACTTCTTGATCAGGCTATAGGAGTCCTCGCCTAGTAGGAGTTCCTAGTTGTGTTGTCCTTAGTTAGGTAGGTAGTTCAGACCACCACTTAGGGCAACCTCTTTCATAGTTCTTTTTAGTTTGGCCATGTTGGAGCGGTTGGTTAGTGACTAGCTTCGGATCTTCTATCAGATTATGCTAGGCCTACTCCTTGTGGATGTCATGCCTTGGTTCTGTCAGGGAGTAGGGAGAGCATTGTGCTGAGTTTTATTGCATATTTGTTTTGTATCAGCTTGATGCTTCCTTTGGTTATTTTGTGCAGATCTATTGTGGGATTTGACAGGCTGAGTCGCCCTATCCTGTGGTTGCCAATGAGAGCGGAATTTTGGTGCTGAGAAGTGCTTAAAAATAGCTAAAAATTATGAATATCGAGGGAAAAATATTCAACGTCGTAGGCGGCGGCTCCAGCTAGGGCGATTTTAAACACCAAGTGAAATATGACTCTTAAAGGGCGCCTAAGTGAGAATTGTTGATTTTTGATAATTTTTCAGATCACTGTATGGGTTGACACGAGTTAGGGGCCAATGCGGGATGTCGAGTCGGACGCCCAGGATTTTTCAAAGCTCAATTCGGAGTCTGGACGGGAAAATGGCCAAGAAACCGATCAAGATACGAAGGGGTGGACAAAAGAGTGGTCAAATGGGCAAGTGACCTTTGGGGAGGCCAAACTTTAAATGTGACATGAAAAATAGAATGCAAGAGATGAGCAAATCGTGGAGAGAGTAGGCACCAGGATGCGCCCGAAAAATGCGCCTCCTCCTCCTTCATCATGGCATGGAGGTTGTATACAACCTATCAAACAGATCATGGGCCTTGTCTACCTCCTGCATGCTGGTCATATCGCCACCTCTCACCCGAGAAATGGCGGTCTCTATGAAGATCTCTGATTCTTTCTCTCTTCTCCCTCTCTCTCTTCTAAGGGCAGATTTATGTGGTGAAGAAGAAGAAGAATGGATGGCGGATGCTTGTCCAATGAAGACCGGATTGCTCCGTGGTTCAAGAGGAAGGAACATTGCTAATTCCGGGCTGTCATGAGCATTAATGATGGCTGGAAATCAGTCCCGAGACATGGCAAATAGAAACCCGCAACCCCCAAAGAACGGTAATTTTAATTTTACAAAGGAAATTGATGTTTTATACAATTTGCTTCATGAGTATTTGTTCTCATGGGATGAGTATGCATTATAATGTTGTTTGCTATGAGTTTGATCAGTTTATGCTCAAAAAATCACAAAATCATAAGTGTTGTGATCGAAAGTAATGGTGTAAAACCCGTAAAACATGCGAAATATGGGAAAATTGGGTGTTTTTTAGAATATAAAAATATGATAAGACACACCAACTAAATTTGTGTTTTTGTGGCAAATGAACCTAAGGGCCACAGCCCGCAACTCATTTTGTATTTTCAGTTATTTAATGTTGAAAAAAATACAAGAGAAATAGGGAAAATGTGAAAAAATAGGGGAAAATGGATTTTGAGTGCCGAAAATTAAGGAAAAATAAGAACCATGTTTGTGGATATATGGGGGGGTCTGAAGTATGAGTTTTAGCCTCAGTTCAGCCCTACCTTTATGTTTTAGTGAGTTTTTTTTCCTTTTCATACAAAAAAAACATGGAAATGAATCCTAAACCGATCAATAATGCACAACCTAAACGGTTGAGGGGGTAGAGTGTAAAAAAGGTGTTTAAATACTGAATGAAATGATGAAAATCTTGCTGGGTCCTATGCATATCATATAGATCGGTCGTTAATTTAAAATAAGGATCTAGTAGCACGAGGTCTCCTTGGTGCTAGGTTCATGCAACGCCGCATACGAGCGATAGTCAAAATCATGGAAAGAAATGTTTTCCACACGTGCACCAATGCTGATTTTTTTTAATTGTTTGAGCACGTGGGCATTCACTATTTGCATAAATCATAAAGAAACTTAAAGGTATCAATACCTCGTGGATGCATGGCAATTGCTTTCTAGAGGAACATGACCCGCGTTGAGTGAGAGACAGAATATCCCAAGCTGTAGGCTAGGCGGTGGGTCCTAGGGGAAAGAAAGTGAGGAAAATGGTACATTCCTAGATGCGATTAATTGGTACCTTGAGTGGAAATATGCGTGATTTTATGTTATATATGTTTAGCGACGCATCGAGGGGCCAATCCCCAAGGTGTAGGAGAGTCGCAGTGATGTAGCGGCAGTCAGCTGGCAGTCAGTCGTGGGAGGACCTCCTATGTTTGTGCTTCGTGCTATTTGGCAATGTACTTTGGGATCTCTCTCTGTGGAGTGTTAATTAGGTTAGAGTTGGACTACGAGACGTGATACAAACGCAAGATGTTTAGGAAGATGATGTATATGTCATCCACGCTTTACGCCGCGAGGCTATGGGGTTGTTGAGTGCATGATAGAGGTCCGGCTAGTGCATGAGCCAGTGCCGGCCCGTTTTAGGTCCCATCAGTGGTGCATCTATCGGGAGCTGCCAATAAGTGGTGGTCTCTGAATCTTGGTCTCAAAAGGGACTTGGTAGCTTTATTCTATTGGTCGATAGCTGCCTTGAAGTGGTGGATATCAAGTTAGTCTGATAAAAACCTTGGTCATCAGTATGACGGTCAATCCAAGAAATCCCCAACACCCAAAGGATACTTTGTCTATCTTGAACAGTCTAGTGGGATCTTTGACACGTCGGGTGATTGACTATTTTATCCTTTTCCCTGAAGGTGATACCATGCTTGAGTTTGGGTCACTATGGGAAAATACCCATGGAGCTACCTCTAAGATTAACAGCCCATGGAGATTAGAGGAAAGGGAAAGTGAAAGTAGTGCTAAGATAACACAGTCATCTATGATCATTCATGATGATAATGTCATAGAAAAGACAGTTGACAACGATGTGTTACAACTATATATATCATCTCTCACTTGACTTGGGTCTCATCTATATATACTAACTCTACATCAGTATGAATCATTCTTTGGGAGCATGTCTTGTGTATCTCTCTCGTACTCTCTCTCTCTCTCAACATGGTATCAAAGCTATGGATGTGTAGCAACAACAAGGAAGATAAGTTGTTTCATTATTTATACTTGATTGAATTCTTTGCACAAGTGATGATTTGATACATGAACTTGTTCAAATTAGAAGTATTAGTTAATTTTGTTCAAATCCAGGTGCGTAGCTCTCATCGTGCTCTCGAATCCTATCCAAACCGCTTGTCAATCGGAGTTCTGGATCAAAAGTTATGACAGTTCAGGATTCAAGACAGCAATTCTGCTCGAATCTGCGATTCTTTATTTAAAACTGTATTTCTAGTTACAGTTCGTTAATCCCCAATTACAGTTTATTAATCGCTCGTCTTCGTTAATGATGTTGATTACGACAAGCAAACATCTTGCTATGTTTAGCGATGTTTTATTATCGTTCACGTTCTTTGCTCGACTGAAATAACACTTTTCTTATATGTGTCATCTCGTCTTGCACGTTACGCCTCTCTATTTCGGGCTTTCTTTTTAGTCACTCAATACTTTTCGCCGTTCTTACGTGCATATCCCTATTTTGATTGTCATGCGTCTCAACTACGCTCGTCTTGATCATGGTTTGCAGATTCTGCTATCTCATCTTATTTGTTTTCTCTCGACATACAGGTATGGCCAATTGCGTAATTGTTAACGGATATCCGTCTGGCCAACGTTCGGTTCCCTTCTTCCAAGGACAAGGCTTTCCTGGGTGGAAAGCAAAGATGATGCTAATTCTTGAAGGTGACGAATTATTTGATATTGTTTTGGGCGACCTGTCTTGCCCAGTTCAACCTATTGATGTGATGAATAACAATTCTGTGATTACTGATGGTCCATTATTTGAACAATGGAAAATTGATCATACTGATTGGATTCGTCGTGACAAAGCGGCTCGTCGTTATATATTGTCTGCACTTCCTGACTCACTTATGTTGGATGTCTTTCATCTGGAAACCTCTCATGCTATTTGGGAGTATCTTATCTCAACGTTTGAGAAGAAATCGGTAACTGAAATTTTATATCTCCAAACTTGTTTGAAGAATCTTCAATATAAGGTTGGTACTTCTATGCACTCTCATATCGAGGCTTTTAAAGACATTATCAATCAGCTCGGTGCTGCCGGCGCTCCTGTTGCTAAAAATCAGATTGTTACTCAACTTCTTCATACCATCAAAGATCCTTTATATGACAATATCATCACTATTTTGTCTAACAAGGATGATATCCAATTTGATAAAGCATGTATATCTCGTATTGAATATTCTCAACGTCATGAGCATCATTTGGAAAAATCTGATGCTGTTTTGGTCACTCGCGAACAAAGGGATTTTGATGCTGCTTTTGTTGCTCGCAAGCGTCCTGCTTCACGTTTTCAGCAGGGTGGACGCTCTAATCCAGGTAGTAAATCTTCTCATCTTGCTTATCCTAACAAACATTGTTCTTACTGTGATAAGAAAGGTCATGTGGCTTCTGATTGTTGGGCACGTCAATATGATGAGGAGCATGGAGTTACTACAAAGCAACCTCGCTCGTCCAAAAGTTTTCCTCCTTGTGATTATTGTGTACATATAGATCATCCATCTCGTCGTTGTTATAAACGAAGATATGATGAAGAACGTTCTCGAGCTTATATTGTTCAACAAACTTCAACTGATGATGATCATACTCATCAAGAGCTCAATTTCGTCCATTATGATATCTCTCCAGAAAAGGTACTTCATGTTCATGATGGTTCTCTATTCATCGTTGATTCAGGTGCCACTGGAAACATGACATATCAATCACAGTGGCTTCACAATTATCATTCTCTTCATGTCAAGAAGTTTGTTTACCTTGCGGATGATACGACTTGTCAAGTCAAAGGAGTGGGTGATTTATATCTGGGGACTGTTTCATCCACTAGAATATTAAGAGGAGTTCTTCATGTTCCAGATTTGCAAAGAAATCTTCTTTCTGTTGCTCGTCTAGTTGATCTTGGTTTGTTTGTTGGCTTTGATCATAATCAATGTCGTATAGAGAAAGACGGGCATACTATAGTAGTGGCTCCTCGACATGGTAATCTATTTGAGCTATCATTGAACGATACAATTGCAAATGTTGTTACTGCCCCTGGAGATGCAGATTGCAAATTATGGCATCAACGATTTGCACACTCCGATTTTTCCAAAATTCTTGATCTTCATCGTCATGGTCTTGTGCAAGGTATGGATCTTAAATCTCATCCACGTATGGGAATATGTGAGTATTGTGCACTTGGAAAACACCATCGTTCGCCTTTCCACACTTCTACTTCATCACATTCCTGTGCTCTCTTGGATTTGGTTCATACCGATATTTGCGGTCCTTTTCCTGCCTCAAAGTCTCAATATCGATATTTTATAACTTTCATTGATGATTTCTCATGGTACACACATGTCTATCTTCTTCGACATAAGTCTAAGGCTTTACCTATATTTAAACAATACAAGATAAGTGTGGAGCTTCAAACTGGATTCTCTATAAAGACGCTTCGCAGTGACAATGGTGGTGAATATGTATCCAATCTATTTTATGACTTCTGTAAGGATCAATGTATTCATCATGAGTTTACAGTTCCTTATTCTCCTCAGCAAAATGGTGTTGCTGAGCGCAAAAACCGCACGATTCTTAATGCTATACGTTGCATGCTTATACACTCTGGTTTGTCTCAAAAGTTTTGGACTGAAGCACTTCTAACAGCTGTTTTTATTCAAAATCATCTTCCAACTACTGTGCCTGCTGGTAAAATTCCTATAACAATTTGGACAAGGAAGACACCTTCATTCTCTCACTTTCGCACATTTGGCTGCATTGCTTATATTCATGTGCCCAAGGACGCTCGACATAAGTTGGATCCTCCAGGTTTGAAGGTTATTTTTCTTGGTTATTCAGATCATTCCAAAGGTTACAAATTGTATGATCCTTCTTCTCAAAATGTTATCATTAGTCATGATGCTATATTTGATGAGAAGACTATGGGTGGCACATGGTCGTCAGATGTTTCAGATGATACACAGTCTTTGCTTAGTGCATTTCCTTACTTGCTTTGTGATTCTACTAATTCTGATGATCATAAACCTCCTTCACCTCCAAAGAAGATTGATGAAAATTTGGAGATCTATGTTGATCTTCCTATTGAGATAGAGCATGGATTCTATTCTATTGAATATGATGTCTTTGATGATGCTATGTCTATCCAAGAGGATCCAATATCATATATGGAAGCTATCAATTCATCTCAAAGGGATCAATGGCAAGAAGCTATGCAAGCTGAGTACGATTCTTTAATCTCCAAAGGTACATGGATTCTTACTGAACTCCCCCCAAATCGTGTTCCTATCAAATGTAAATGGGTTTATAAAACCAAGACCAAAGCTGATGGCTCGTTTGATAAGTTCAAAGCACGACTTGTTGCAAAAGGTTACTCATAGATTGCAGGAGTAGATTATCAAGAAACATTTTCTCCCGTTGTGCGCTCCACAACTGTTCATATGATTTTGGCTTTTGCAACACTATTTGATCTAGAAATTCACCAAATGGATGTTAAAATGGCTTTTCTCAATGGAGATCTTGAAGAAGAAATCTATATGGAGCAACCTGAAGGTTTTATGATTGCAGGAAAGGAGCATCTTGTATGCCAGCTTCATCGTGCATTATATGGATTGAAGCAAGCCTCTCGTGCTTGGTATATTAAGATTGATTAGTTCCTCACATCTAAAGGTTTTGTTGCATGTTTTGCTGATCCAAATCTTTACATCAAAAGGGAGGACAAATATTTTATTATTCTTTCTCTATATGTTGATGGTACTATTCTTGTGTCAAATAATATTGCTTTCTTGGATGCTATGAAGAAGCTTTTATCGACTGCATTTGACATGGTGGATCTTGGTGAGATACATTCTTGTTTGGGTATTCAAGTTCAACGACACCGACAACAAGGCATTCTTCTTCTTCGCCAGACAAAGTTTATTAATGATATTGTTAAGAAGTTTGGGTTGACAAATGCGCACTCTGCCAACACTCCCATTCTTTCAAGCTCTACCAAGGGTATATCTACAACACACAATGAAGAATCAGCCATTCATCAACCTTTTGCTAATCTTGTTGGTTGTCTTCAATTTATTGGTTTAAACACAAGACCAGATATTTTATTTGCAGCTAACTTTTTGGGACAGTATCTTTCTTCCCCTTCCACTATTCATTGGAGTGCTGCAAAACGTATTCTTAAGTACCTCAAGGGTACTAAGGAATTTGGTCTTATTTATCATCGTCGAGAGGATTCTTCTTTATCTTCTTCAGCTTCTCTTGACCTTATTGGATATATAGATGCTGATTGGGCAAGTTCACACTTATCCATGCGATCTACAAGTGGGAATTGTTTCTTTGTAAATGGATGTTTGGTTTCTTGGTCCAGCAAGAAACAACGATGTGTTGCGGTTTCTACAATTGAAGCTGAATATGTTGCTGCATCAATAGCAGCTTGCGAGCTAGTTTGGCTTCGACAACTACTTGCAGATTTGGGACATCCTTCATCATCTAGTACACCTCTTCGATGCGATAACCAAAGTGCTATTAGTCTTACCAAAGACTATATACAACATAGTAAATCAAAGCATATTGCTATTCATTATCATTATGTTCGACATGAAGTCAAGAAAGGTTCCATTATGGTGGAGCATTGTCCTAGTGATCAAATGGTTGCAGACATCTTCACAAAAGCTCTTAGTGAAGCTTGCTTTAGCTCATTAAGACATGCACTTGGTATTGTTCCAAGTTCTTGTCTCACTGGTTGAGGCATGTATCATTGTATTCAAGAAAACTTTATAGAAAATTATTTTTGTATCGTAGGCATGTGTAGGGGCTCGGGTTTTTCCCTTGTTCTCCCCAAGGGTTTTTTCACTCGCAGCCAGAGACCTTTGTTTGAGTGGGGATGTTACAACTATATATATCATCTCTCGCTTGACTTGGGTCTCACCTATATATACTAACTCTACATCAATATGAATCATTCTTTGGGAGCATGTCTTGTGTATCTCTCTCGTACTCTCTCTCTCTCTCAACACGATGGTTAATATGCACATAGGAGGACATGATGATTATGATCTAAAGATACATATGATGCTAGTGCCCGACGCAGTTGGGTACCGTAGTGTGATTGCCAAGATCCATAAAGCATTGGATGATGTCCATGTGTGTGGAAAACCATTGTTAGTAAGGAAGATTTCATTAGGACCTATCCTAAGTTCTAGCAAAGTGGTGGCAGATGGGAATGGGCTTACTAGAACACCACTAGGAGATGATGGGATAGATTCCCTATTGCATAGTGTTGGACTCCCTAAACCAATTTGTGAGTTGGCGAAAAGGGAAGTTCATGGAATTAGTGACTCTTCCACACTAGTAAAGGTGGAAATGGAAGAGATTAAATACCCTAACACACTGGTATTAGGTCAAGAGGAATACAAATATTTTGATGACCTAGTCTTGATCCCAAAAGACAGGACTAAATATCCTCCTCTTTATAGGGATCTCCCAGTGTTTTATGGGTTGCCAAATGAGGATCCGATGATTCATTTAAGAGAATATGACCTAACTTGTATTGCAAGTGGGTTTAATGATATACACCGAATGCTCGTATTCTCAAGTACCCTAAAGGGAGAGGCAAGGAAATGGTACTGGAGCCTCCCAAGAGGGTCGATCAAATCATTTGAGGAGTCTTGTGATAGATTTCCGATGAGTATGAAAAGAAGCTCCTATGATTCAGGTCTTAGGTAGCTTATGCAGTTTAGACAGGAGTCTTATCTTTCTGTTAAAGAGTATGCTAGAGCCTTTGATAGTACTCTTAGGCTTTGGCCAAGAAGAGCCAGTGCACTACCAGATGATGTGCTATGTGAGCTCTTTCTAAATGGCTTAGAGATTAATACGCAAATCCAAGTGGGACTTCAAAATCCTAAGTTGTTAAGGGAAGAAAAAATGCATGCCATTGATTATGAGGGTCATATTCAGAGATGTTGGGAAAACTTTTGGAGTTTTCCCCGCTCAGTACAAGTGCATCCTAGCTTCTAATCATTTTTGCAAGGAGATAGCCCACTTGTGGATACCAAGCCAGCCTATGAGGGGAACCTTGGTGGCCAAAATCTCAAAGCGGAAAATGGCCATCCTATGAGTAGTAATGGCATGCCTCTCAACGAACAGGTGCCAAGCCATGTAAGTTCCATTAGGGCTCGCAACACTTCCACGAAAGGTAGTTGTGATGGCAATATGGATCACACCAATGGGCCTATAAGTGTTGATGAGCATTCTATGTGTGGTTCTAATTTTGTTGCTAGTAAGGCTCTTGAGAGACCTTTGGTGTCAGAATCATGCTTTCGGGTGGATGTTGTTCCCTTCAGTGAAAACATGGTTCTTATGGAGAAAAATTTGCAATATGGACGTAAACAAGTAAAGACATCTTTTGTAAAGAGGATGCAAAATGCTTAAAGTCCACCTGTGCTTCACAAAGGTCACAAGGATGTGAGGCCCTTTGGCCATAGGGATAAGTTTGCATTGATTTCGTTAGACCAGTGCAGCAAATTGAGGGAGTGCAAGAATATTAAGGGAAATGTGAGATGGGTTTGGAGACCCAGAATCTCCAAAAGTATGGCAGGAGTGTCGGATGCAAGGCCAAGGATCCCATCTGGATATATTCTGTTGAACCCCCAAGAGGATAAGACTGGATATACATCTGGCAATATACACTGCCTTGGGATACACCCATGTGATGTGCCTAGGCTTGAAGCTCTACCTAGTTTGGATTGCAGCACTGAATTATGTGAAAACCCAAATAGAGGAGGTTCAAATGAGTACAAAGCTATGATTATTTCTCCCAAAGGGGCCACTCAGCCGCTTGAACGACCAGTTTATTCAGATTACAATAAATGTAGGACGTGCGAGCCCACTGAGGCCGTTCATTCACCTCATGGTGCCCAAGAAGGGATCAGCCTTATTGATGAGTTATTTGTGGAAAGGCTTGGACTTGCAGCTCTACAAACAAAAAACTAAGAAAACAATAATACAAGATCAAGCTTTTAGCTAACTTACAAGAGTAGCATGGGGCTAGTCGACCTATGATATGCTATCCTTGGCACCCTGGGTAGTCTAATAGGGTGTGATGTATATGCCAAGGACATCGGTATTACATGGACTAAAATGACCTATTTGGTTTTAAGCTAGGAAGGCTAGCTATGTTGGATATTTTGTCCAGCTTCCATTAGGCCAAGAGGGCCAATTGTCTGTTTAGTGCAGGTGCGGTTAATGGTTCCTTGTTTGAGTCCTGTGCTTGACAGATTCCATGGAGCTGGAGGCAGCCTTTGTCGCGCCATCCATGCTTTTTGTGGCCCTATCCAGGTGATATCTCTCGTTTATGAGTACTGTGGTTTTTATACTATGCATGTTTGGGTACTTGTTAAAGGGGGTTTTTCGTTTCTTATTGGGGACCGAGGCATGAAGTCCCGAGGTTCCGGTTTAGTATGTTTGAGGGAGATCTGAGTAGTTGTTGCCTCCTGTAAAGACATTCTCAAGCATTGAAAGACCTGCTTTAGAAGGTGGTCCTAGTGACCCTATTCTGCTAGCCTGCTAGGCAGCTCTTCTAGGAGTTCTTGTTGGTTGTGAGGCAGTTAGAGAAGTCTGCCAGAAGAAAGATAATGATGATAAAGGGAAAGAAACCCTAAATATCTTCAAGAAAATAAATAAATACAAAGGTGTGTAAAAAGATGTTCTAACCCCTATCAAAGAAATAGAAAAGAAAGAAAAATGTATAAGTAGTTGATCATCGCCTTGTGGAGGCCTGGTAGGTTCCTAGGGACGAGTCAGACACGGGGCCGATGCCTTGTCTTCCTAGGGATGGCATCTTGCTGGAAAAGAAGAAATTAAGGAAGGTTGGAGCGAAAATAAAAGTGAGCGTCAAAAAAGGATTAAGTGTCGCCTAGCGAGGGCTTGGTAGGTTCTTGGGTATCGAGACAGGACCTGAGACCGATGCCCTCTTCTCCTTGGGTCACTACGCTCAACTCCCTCCTTTCTACATGCCCGAGTATGTTACTAAAATAAAATAAAATAAAAACCCTAAAAGAAGACATACACTACAAGAAAATACTTCTTGATCAGGCTATCAGAGTCCTCCTCTAGTAGGAGTTCCTAGTTGTGTTGTCCTTAGTTAGGTAGGTAGTTCTGATCACCACTTAGGGCAACCTCTTTGATAGTTCTTTTTAGTTTGGCCATGTTGGAGCGGTTGGTTAGTGACTAGCTTCAGATCTTCTATCAGATTATGCTAGGCCTACTCCTTGTGGATGTCATGCCTTGGTTCTGTCAAGGAGTAGGGAGAGCGTTGTGCTGAGTTTTATTCCATATTTATTTTGTATCAGCTTGATGCTTCCTTCGGTTGCTTTGTGCAGATCTATTGTGGAATTTGACAGGCTGAGTCGCGCTATCCTGTGGTCGCCAATGAGAGCGGAATTTTGGTGCCGAGAAGTGCTTTAAAATAGCTTAAAATTATGAATATCGAGGGAAAAATATTCACCGTCGTAGGCGGCGGCTCCAGCTAGGACGATTTTAAGCACCAAGTGAAATATGACTCTTAAAGGGCGCCCGAGCGACAATTGTTAATTTTTGATAATTTTTGAGATCACCGTATGGGTTAACATGAGTTAGCGGCCAATGCAGGATGTTGAGCCGAACGCCCAAGATTTTTCAGAGCTCAATTCGGAGTCCGAACGGGGAAATGGCCAAGAAACCGGTCAAGATACGAAGGGGTGGACAAAAGAGTGGTCAAATGGGCAAGTGACCTTTGGGGAGGCCAAACTTTAAATGTGACATGAAAAAAAGAATGCAAAGAGATGAGCAAATCGTGGAGAGAGGAGGCGCCAGGATGCGCCCGAAAAATGCGCCTCCTCCTCCTTCATCATGGCATGGAGGTTGTATACAACCTATCAAACAGATCATGGGCCTTGTCTACCTCCTGTATGCTGGTCATATCGCCGCCTCTCACCCAAGAAATGGCGGTCTCTATGAAGATATCTGATTCTTCCTCTCTCCTCCCTCTCTCTCTTCTAAGGGCAGATTCATGTGGTGAAGAAGAAGAAGAATGGATGGCGGTTGCTTGTCCAATGAAGACCGGATTGCTCCGTGGTTCAAGAGGAAGGAACATTGCTGATTCCGGGCTGTCATGAGCATTAATGATTGCTGGAAATCAGTCCCGAGACATGGCAAATAGAAACCCGCAACCCCCAAAGAACGGTAATTTTATTTTTACAAAGAAAATTGATGTTTTATGCAATTTGGTACATGAGTATTTGTTCCCATGGGATGAGTATGCATTATAATATTGTTTGCTATGAGTTTGATCAGTTTATGCTCAGAAAATCTGATAATCCGAAATTAATGGTGTAAAACCCGTAAAACATGCGAAATATGGGAAAATAGGGTATTTTTGAGATATAAATGGAAAATATGATAAGACACACCAACTAAATTTGTGTTTTTGCGGCAAATGAACCTAAGGGCCACACCTTGTAACTCATTTTGTATTTTTAGCTATTTAATGTTGAGAAAAATACAAGAGAAATAGGGAAAATGTGAAAAAATAGGGAAATTTGGATTTTGAGTTCCGAAAATTAAGAAAAAATAAGAACCATGTTTGTGGATGTATGGGGGGTCTGAAGTATGAGGTTTAGCCTCAGTTCAGCCCTACCTTTATGTTTGAGTGACTTTTCTTTGCTTTTCATACAAGAAAAACATGGAAATGAACCCTAAACCGATGAATAATGCACAACCTAAATGGGTGAGGGGGTAGAGTGTATAAAAGGTGTTTAAATGCTGAATGAAATGATGAAAAGCTTGTTGGGTTCTATGCATATCATATAGATTGGTCGTTAATTTAAAATAAGGATCTAGTAGCACGAGGTCTCCTCGGTGCTAGGTTCATGCAACGCCGCATACGAGCGATAGTCAAAATCATTGAAAGAAATGTTTTCTACATGTGCACCAATGCTGTTTTTTTTAAATTGTTTGAGCACGTGGGCATTCACTATTTGCATAAATCATAAAGAAACTTAAAGGTATTAATACCTCCTGATGCATGGCAATTGCTTTCTAGAGGAACATGACTTGCGTTGAGTGAGAGACAGAATATCCCAAGCTGTTGGCTAGGCGGTGGGTCCTAGGGGAAAGAAAGTGAGGAAAACGGTACATTTCTGGATACGATTAATTGGTACCCTGAGTGGACATATGCACAATATTGTGTTTATATTTTTAGCAACGCATCGAGGGGCCAATCCCCAAGGTGTAGGAGAGTCATAGTGAGGTAGTGGCAGTCTGGCATGGGAGGACCTCCTATGTTTGTGCTTCGTGCTATTTGGCAATGTGCTTTGGGATCTCCCTTTGAGGAGTGTTAATTGGGTTAGAGTTGGACTACGAGACGTGATACAAATGCAAGATGTTTAGGAAGATGATGCATATGTCATCCATGCTCCTAGCCGCGAGGTCGTGTGGTTGTTAAGCACATGATAGAGGTCCGGCTAGTGCATGAACCAGTGCCGGCCCGTTTTAGGTCCCATCAGTGGTGCGTTTGCCGGGAGCTGCCAATAGGTGGCGGTCTCCGAATCTTGGTCTCATAAGGGACCTGTTAGCTTTATTCTATTGGTCGATAGCCACCTTGAAGTGGTGGATATCAAGTTAGTCTGATAAAAACCTTGGTCATCAGTATGACGGTCAATCCAAGAAATCCCCAACACCCAAAGGATACTTTGTCTATCTTGAACAGTCTAGTGGGACCTTTGATACATCGGGTGATTGACTATTTTATCCTTTTCCCTGAAAGTGATACCATGCTTGAGTTTGGGCCACTATGGGAAAATACCCATGGAGCTACCTCTAAGATTAACAGCCCATGGAGATTAGAGGAAAGGGAAAGTGAAAGTAGTGCTAAGATGACACAGTCATCTATGATCATTCATGATGATAATGTCATAGAAAAGACAGTGACAACGATGGTTAATATGCACATAGGAGGACATGATGATTATGATCTAAAGATACATATGATGCTAGTGCCCGACGCAGTTGGGTACCGTAGTGTGATTACCAAGATCCATAAAGCATTGGATGATGTCCATTTGTGTGGAAAACCATTGTTAGTAAGGAAGATTTCATTACGACGTATCCTAAGTTCTAGCAAAGTGGTGGCAGATGGGAATGGGCTTACTAAAACACCACTAGCAGATGATGTGATAGATTCCCTATTGCATAGTGTTGGACTCCCTAAACCACTTTGTGAGTTGGCGGAAAGGGAAGTTCATGGAATTAGTGACTCTTCCACACTAGTAAAGGTGGAAATGGAAGAGATTAAAGACCCTAACACACTTGTATTAGGTCAAGAGGAATACAAAGATTTTGATGACCCAGTCTTGATCCCAAAGGAGAGGACTAAATATCCTCCAATTTATAGGGATCTCCCAATGTTTTATGGGTTGCCAAATGAGGATCTGATGATTCATTTAAGAGAATATGACCTAACTTGTATTGCAAGTGGATTTGACGATATACACCGGATGCTTGTATTCTCAAGTACCTTAAAGGGAGAGGCAAGGAAATGGTACTGGAGCCTCCCAAGAGGGTCGATCAAATAATTTGAGGAGTCTTGTGATAGATTTCTAGATGAGTATGAAAAGAAGCTCCCTATGATTCAGGTCTTAGGGCAGCTTATGCAGTTTAGACAGGAGTCTTATCTTTCTGTTAAAGAGTATGCTACAGCCTTTGATAGTACTCTTAGGCTTTGGCCAAGAAGAGCCAGTGCACTATCAGATGATGTGCTATGTGAGCTCTTTCTAAATGGCTTAGAGATTAATACGCAAATCCAAGTGGGACTTTGAAATCCTAAGTTTTTAAGGGAAGCAAAAATGCATGCCATTGATTATGAGGATCATATTCAGAGATGTTGGGAAAGCTTTTGGAGTTTTCCCCGCTCAGTACAAGTGCATCCTAGCTTCCAATCATTTTTCCAAGGAGATAGCCCACTTGTGGATACCAAGGCAACCTATGAGGGGAACCTTGGTGGCCAAAATCTCAAAGCAAAAAATGGCCATCCTATGAGTAGTAATGACATGCCTCTCAGCGAACAGGTGCCAAGCCATGTAAGTTCCATTAGGGCTCACAACACTTCCACGAAAGGTAGTTGTGATGGCAATATGGATCACACCAATGGGCCTATAAGTGTTGATGAGCATTCTGTGTGTGGTTCTAATTTTGTTGCTAGTAAGGCTCTTGAGAGACCTTTGGTGTCAGAATCATGCTTCCGGGTGGATGTTGTTCCCTTCAGTGAAAGCATGGTTCTTATGGAGAAAAATTTGCAATATGGACGTAAACAAGTAAAGACATCTTTTGTAAAGAGGATGCAAAATGCTAAAAGTCCACCTGTGCTTCACAAAGGTCAGAAGGATGTGAGGCCCATTGGCCATAGGGATAAGTTTGCATTGAGTTTGTTAGACCAGTGTAGCAAATTGAGGGAGTGCAAGAATATTAAGGGAAATGTGAGATGGGTTTGGAGACCCAAAATCTCCAAAAGTATGGCAGGAGTGTCGGATGCAAGGCCAAGGATCCCATCTGGATATATTCTGTTGAACCCCCAAGAGGATAAGACTGGATATACATCTGGCAATATACACTGCCTTGGGATACACACATGTGATGTGCCTAGGCTTGAAGCTCTACCTAGTTTGGGTCGCAGCATTGATTTATGTCAAAACCCAAATAGAGGAGGTTCAAATGAGTACAAAGCTATGATTATTTCTCCCAAAGGGGCCACTCAGCCGCTTGAACGACCAGTTTATTCGGATTACAATAAATGTAGGACGTGCGAGCCCACTGAGGCCGTTCATTCACCTTATAGTGCCCAAGAAGGGATCGGCCTTATTGATGATTTATTTGTGGAAAGGCTTGGACTTGCAGCTCTACAAACAAAAAACTAAGAAAACATTAATACAAGATCAAGCTTTTAGCTAACTTACAAGAGTAGCATGGGGCTAGTCGACCTATGATATGCTATCCTTGGCACCCTAAGTAGTCTGATAGGGTGTGATGTATATGCCAAGGACATCAGTATTACATGGACTAAAATGACCTATTTTATTTTAAGCTAGGAAGGCTAGCTGCGTTGGATATTATGTCCAACTTCCATTAGGCCAAGAGGGCCAGTTGTCTGTTTAGTGCAGGTGCGGTTAATGGTTTCTTGTTTGAGTCCTGTGCTTGACAGATTCCATGGAGCTGGAGGGAGCCTTTGTCGCAGCATCGACGCTTCTTGTGGCCCTATCTAGGTGATATCTCTCCTTTATGAGTACTGTGGTTTTTATACTATACATGTTTGGGTACTTGTTAAAGGGCGTTTTTCGTTTCTTATTGGGGACCGAGGCATGAAGTCCTGAGGTTTTGGTTTAGTATGTTTGAGGGAGCTGTAAGTAGTCGTTGCCTCCTGTAAAGACATTGTCAAGCATCGAAAGACCTGTTTAGAAGGTGGTCCTAGTGACCCTGTTCTGCTAGCCTGCTAGGCAGCTGTTGTAGGAGTTCTTGTTGGTTGTGCAAGAAAATAAATAAATACAAAGGTGTGTAAAAAGGAGTTCTAACCCCTATCAAAGAAATAGAAAAGAAAGAAAAATGTGTAAGCAGTTGATCATCACCTTGCGAAGGCCTGGTAGGTTCCTAGGGACGAGTCAGACGCCTTGTCTTCCTAGGGGTGGCATCTTGCTGGAAAATAAGAAATTAAGGAAGGTTGGAGCGAAAATAAAAGTGAGTGTCAAAAAAGGATTAAGTGTTGCCTTGCGAGGGCTTGGTAGGTTCTTGGGTATCGAGACAGGACCTGAGGCCGATGCCCTATTCTCATTGAGTCACTACGCTCAGCTCCCTCCTTTCTACATGCCCGAGTATGTCACTAAAATAAAATAAAATAAAAACCCTAAAAGAAGACATGTACTACAAGAAAATACTTCTTGATCACGCTATAGGAGTCCTCGCCTAGTAGGAGTTCCTAGTTATGTTGTCCTTAGTTAGGTAGGTAGTTCAGACCACCACTTAGGGCAACCTCTTTGATAGTTCTTTTTAGTTTGGCCGTGTTGGAGCAGTTGGTTAGTGACTAGCTTCGGATCTTCTATCAGATTATGCTAGGCCTACTCCTTGTGGATGTCATGCCTTGGTTCTGTCAAGGAGTAGGGAGAGCGTTGTGCTGAGTTTTATTGCATATTTGTTTTGTATCACCTTGATGCTTCCTTTGGTTATTTTGTGCAGATCTATTGTGGGATTTGACGGGCTAAGTCGCCCTATCGTGTGGTCGCCAATGAGAGCGGAATTTTGGTACCGAGAAGTGCTTAAAAATAGCTAAAAATTATGAATATGAAGGGAAAAATATTCAACGTCATAGGTGGCGGCTCCAGCTAGGATGATTTTAAGCAACAAGTGAAATACGACTCTTAAAGGGTGCCCGAGCGACAATTGTTGATTTTTGATAATTTTTCAGACTGCCATACGGGTTGACGCGAGTTATTGGCCAATGGGGGATGTCGAGCCGGACGTCTAGGATTTTTTAAAGCTCAATTCGGAGTCCGGACAGGGAAATGGCCAAGAAACCGGTCAAGATACGAAGGGGTGGACAAAAGAGTGGTCAAATGGGCAAGTGACCTTTGGGGAGGCCAAACTTTAAATGTGACATGAAAAAAAGAATGCAAGAGATGAGCAAATCGTGGAGAGAGGAGGCGCCAGGATACGCCCGAAAAATGCGCCTCCTCCTCCTTCATCATGGCATGGAGGTTGTATACAACCTATCAAACAGATCATGGGCCTTGTCTACCTCCTGTATGCTGGTCATATCGCGGCCTCTCACCCGAGAAATGGCGGTCTCTATGAAGATCTCTGATTCTTTCTCTCTCCTCCCTCTCTCTCTTCTAAGGGCAGATTCATGTGGTGAAGAAGAAGAAGAAGAATGGATGGCGGATGCTTCTCCAATGAAGACCAGATTGCTCCATGGTTCAAGAGGAACAAACATTGCTGATTCGGAGCTGTCATGAGCATTAATGATGGCTGGAAATCAGTCCCGAGACATGGCAAATAGAAACCCGCAAACCGCAAAGAACGGTAATTTTATTTTTACAAAGGAAATTGATGTTTTATGCAATTTGCTTCATGACTATTTGTTCCCATGGGATGAGTATGCATGATAATGTTGTTTGCTATGAGTTTGATTAGTTTATGCTCAAAAAATGAGATAATCATAAGTGTTGTGACCGAAATTAATGGTGTAAAACCCGTAAAACATGTGAAATATGGGAAAATTGGGTGTTTTTGAGATATAAATGGAAAATATGATAAGACACACCAACTTAATTTGTGTTTTTGCTGCAAATGAACCTAAGGGACACATCCCGCAACTCATTTTGTATTTTTAGTTATTTAATGTTGAAAAAAATACAAGAGAAATAGAAAAAATGGGAAAAAATAGGGGAAAAATGGATTTTGAGTGCCGAAAATTAAGGAAAAATAAGAACCATGTTTGTGGATGTATGGGGGGTCTGAAGTATGAGGTTTAGCCTCAGTTTAGCCCTACCTTTATGTTTCAGTGAGTTTTTTTTGCTTTTCATACAAAAAAAACATGGAAATGAATCCTAAACCGATCAATAATGCACAACCTAAACGGGTGAGGGGGTAGAGTGTATAAAAGGTGTTAAATGCTGAATGAAATGATGAAAATCTTGCTGGGTTCTATGCATATCATATAGATCGGTCGTTAATTTAAAATAAGGATCTAGTAGCACGAGGTCTCCTTGGTGCTAGGTTCATGCAACGCCGCATACGAGCGATAGTCAAAATCATTGAAAGAAATGTTTTCCACATGTGCACCAATGCTGTTTTTTTAATTGTTTGAGCACATGAGCATTCACTATTTGCATAAATCATAAAGAAACTTAAAGGTATCAATACCTCTTGGATGCATGGCAATTGCTTTCTAGAGGAACATGACCCGCATTGAGTGAGAGACAGAATATCCCAAGATGTAGGCTAGGCGCTGGGTCCTAGGGGAAAGAAAGTGAGGAAAATGGTACATTCCTGGATACGATTAATTGGTACCTTGAGTGGAAATATGCGCGATATTGTGTTATATATGTTTAGCGACGCATCGAGGGGCCCATCCCCAAGGTGTAGAAGAGTCGCAGTGAGGTAGCGGCAGTCAGCCGTGGGAGGACCTCCTATGTTTGTGCTTCGTGCTATTTGGCAATGTACTTTGGGATCTCCCTCTGAGGAGTGTTAATTGGGTTAGAGTTGGACTACAAGACGTGATACAAACGCAAGATGTTTAGGAAGATGATGTATATGTCATCCACGCTCCTGGCCGCGAGGCCGTGGGGTTGTTGAGCGCATGATAGAGGTCTGGCTAGTGCATGAGCCAGTGCCAGCCGGTTTTAGGTCCCATCACTTTTGGAATTGAAAAAGAATGCTCAGGATGTTGAATAGCAATAAATATAGCAAACTGACAATTGTAAGCCAAGAAACTTTTATAGGTTGAAAACAAAGGGTCATGGACATAAAATGCATGTAGCAATGGACTACTAATTAAAAAATGAAAGGTGGACAATAGGGAATACCAGACCAAAGATTGGACACAACATATAGGCTAGATAACAAGTAGTAGTAGTAGGTTGTCTAATTAGAAGAGATAAAATAGACCTCTAATCAGTAGAAAAACATTAGCATGAACATAGATCCTATAATATGATACCATGGATGTAGCAATGGAAGTGTATATATGTGTTGAAATAGATGGTTGGACACAAAATAGAGATAAAATAACATTGCAAAAGAAGAAAACTTAGAAGATTTCTTGAGAAATGGAATCCATATACCAAGAAATGAGGTGCTAGCACCATCTCCTCTCTCCAATAGAACCTATAGATGAGAGATGAATAATGATGACTATGGAGAAGGAGAACCTAAAATAGGTAAAAATGAATGCATAGCCAACTAGCATTAAATACTAGTTGATTGGCTGAAAATTGGCAAAAAACACATCATAATGGCCAAAGAAAAAGGCCTACATACACAAGATAATACCCTAGTGCTCTAACCCATTGAATCACATTTACAAACTCAACCATGAATTGATATATCTATGAATATAGACTCCATGATAAGAAAGCTTCTACTTCATTACTTCATCTTTACTCATTGGAATCATGAAATAGCATGTTACTTAACATGATAAATCCTCCATCACTTTTCTTTCAAGCATTATTTTCTTTTCAAAAACCCTAATGGTAGATAGGTCTCAAATGAAGTAGGGATAGCCATGTAAATGAACAAAGATTAACCATGTTTTTTTTTCTGGCTTGGGGACATTAAGGAATCTAGTGTAAACTATGCAATTTGATAGTCTATGGAGGACTAAAATCTTGAAGTTTATTACTCTTATGGTAGTTTTAATGATTAGAGAAATCAGTTTTGATAGCTTGCAATCTCAAAAGGTAGAATAGTAGAACAACAGAGAAGGTTTTCTTCTACAAGCTTTGATATTCATAGAGCTCACTTTCATTAAGTATATCAATCCTTCCTATCCCTTCTATAACATCAATAAAAAAATGGCTTGTGAAGTGGGTAGTAATCTTCATCATCCACCAAAATTTCTTATGGAGCACAAACTTATTATCAATTCTTAAGGAGGTTGTTAGCCACTTCACACATCATGCATTATGTTTGCCCTTAGCATGGTTAGTACTCTATTCATAGTACTTCTATATCAGGGTAAATCCTTACATGCCTCATGAAGTTATAGTTGTGTAGGCAGTTTTTAGCATGGCCTAAAGAGGTATTTGTCATGACATTCATGTTTCGATCATTCTTGATATTCACAGCCTCTTGTATAATGGATTCCTATGATGGTATATGTGATTTAACAATTGCCTCCATGAGTCATTATGTTTTTTTCTATTTTCAGCATATTTGTTATGCTGTATGTTCTAATTATTTGAGTATTAGTGATGTAGTATGTATTATCATGTTTTTATGTCATTATGTTTGGGTTTTCTATGAGTGTCCCAATAAAGGATTGTGTATTCTCTACACTGCCTACAGTAGTGACACATAATTTTGTATGAGTCACTACAGTCCTATCATGCATTTGACACATATTAGAGGCTAGAAAATAGAGGTGTTCACAAAATAAAAAAATACAGGAAGAATGAGTAGTGCATTCGGAGACTATTGAAGATGTGCAAGGGCTATTTGCTAGTTACTATGCAAAAATTTTTAAGAGTAACCCATAGAAATAGAATTGAAAGCCTGCAACCTAATAATGCAAAGATTAATAATAAACCATGAGCTATGAATAATAAAGGATTTCTAAAAATCAAGATTCAACTTGCTGTCAAGAGGAAAAGTCAAATTCAATTCCTACAAATCTAGAGACAGTGGAGCTTCTCCTATTAGTGTTGATAGCATTGGAGATATAGATTCAATTCCCACAATAAATCATGCAATCAAATGTGTTTTGATAGCTTAAGGAAGGTCTTGAAGGTTTCAAACTTGCTTCATTACACAATATTGTTTTCGCTCTGAAAATGTGGTAGGCAAACAAAGTGTTCTACATTCTGAGGCAAAATGTCTTAACCAATGGAGAGCTCAATAGTATAGCATTCAAAGAAATCATAATGACCATTTCAAAGAATTTCATGACTTGTTGAATCATTCAAAACCATGGTAATGTCCATTTTGAGGAAGTTCATGACTTGTTGAAGCATTTAGAGCCACGGTAATGACCAAAATGAAGAAGATTATGACTTGATGATTGCTTCTATCTAGTAAGAGCCATGTTTCGAGAGCTTAAGGTAGCTCTTGTAGGTTCCAAAATAGCTTCATTACACAACATTGTTCTCACTCTTGCAATGTGGTAGGCAAACAAAGTGTACTCCACTGTTAGAGAAAGGTGTTTTAACCAATAGAGAGCTCAATAGTATAGCATTGACACTATCATGTTGGATTAGAGCATGAAGAGGGTTTCCATGATTATGCTTATATCCTTGCAATTCCTTTTCATGTTCTTTTGAGATATTCTTATTTAGATGTTGTGTAATATTATCCTTCTAAATGAAGAGAATTTTCATCAAATCACTATTTCCATACATAAGAGCCTTGAGAAATAGTGTGCAATCACTAACTTGTGATTATACATTTATTATGATATAAGTGTGTGGTTGTTTTGAGACTACGTTTTAAGAATTCAATGAATGATTAATTAGCATCCCATATTTGGATGTGAACATTCCCCTAGATCATAAAGATGATGGCGATGTACAATGACTAGCTATGTTATGCATTCACCCCTCCTAGCATGCACTCTTGAGTCTAGTATAGGATAGAGTATGAGGAGGCTTGAGCTAATTCTTGTATGATATTATTTTTGGTATCCACATGAAATATGTATAGTTCCATTTGTTAGCCACAAAGCAAGGTTATGCCTCCTTTCATGAATGAGAAGAGGTGATAGTGCATGAGTGGCAATAAACCTGAGTGCATTTTTTTTCTCTTCATTTATTTGGTGACCCCACTAAGAATTGCTCTAATCTTAGTTTTTATAGGAACCTCATGCCCCTAATTTTTTGCTTAAGGAGGCTTGTGTGCATAGCAAAAGCTACCATTAGGCTTCCACAAAGAGTATTGCTAATTCAACATTACATTCCAATCATCATCTTACATTACTAAGTGGTGTTGTGGTGCACAAATCAGATGCCATATGCATACGTAGCGAGCGCCGGAAGGCCCCCAAGAACAAAGAACTCTACTTTTTGCTCAAAATCCAAGAGAGTAGACTCGCACGACATGAAGCAAGAAGACCAATTGGGTATAATCTCCCCCCATGCCTTGTGTGAGCGCTCCACAAAGCATGCATTTAATATATTATTCATCTCCAAGCTCAAAAATAGCCCAAATTTACAATTAGTACACTTTAGCTTTTTTGTTTGCTTTTGTCCAAATAAAGAATAAAGCGGTTGGGCGCTCCAAGTGTCGAGCTGTGCCCAAATACAATGACCAATAATGTATATTTAAATCATGCACACATGCACATACAAAATAATAAATATATGTCAAGCACTTTAATAAATAAACGTGTCAAAATAAATATTGGTGCCACGCCTAAGATGCATGTCTATAAAAAATGATAATTTATTCTAAATAACTTGAATACATGCTATCGCCCCAGTGCTTTCCAGTGCCACCACCGCCTGCTCTACACATCAACTGAAGCATTCATAATTGTTAGAAAATAATAAAATTAAATCGAAAAAAGTGAATACCTAGCAGCCTTCTGCTATAAAATAAATAAACAACAACAAAACAATCTTTAAATTGTGAAAGAAATTGTGTGTGCGTAGGATGCGTCTTATTTTCCTTAACTTCAATTTCATTCACCAAGATTAAGTAGGATTTGCTACCTTTTCTTAGTGCACGTTTAACATGTGTATGACTAAGCAATGGAAAATTATCAAAAGTGTGCATACCACCCAATGTGATTTGTTTCCCATGAGAATGAATCTTCATTGAATGCATGGAATAATCTATATCGGGATTATACTGATGACACCAAGGCATTCCTAAAATAATATCACTAGATTCCTGAGGCACAACTAAGAAATTTCTATGTTCAACATAGTCACCAATTTTAACTTCTAAGTCATGCAATTCTTGTGTTCCATTGTATCTAGTGCCTAAGAATGCAGCCTTGATGCGATAATGTAGAAACAATATGTAGATTCAATTTTTTGACCAACTTTGCAAAAATAAAATCGTGTGTACGTCCATCATCATGTAAAATAGTCTTTTCTTGACCATGCACAAGACATTTTGTCGTTAATAAAGAATGGGGATTTGATATACCTGGTAAAGTATTTGAAGTAGTGCCATTATCGTCATCATCTTTTGTGAAATCTGGCATTTCTTCATGGTCTTCATCTTCAGTCGCTTCCAAATAGTTATGTGAACAGTTGACTTTTTGGATTGACAATTCGCCGCTAGATGTCCAAGTTGATGGCATTTATAACACACTATAGATTTGGCTTTAGAAACATTATTGGTAATAGCAGGAAGTTTAGGAATGTTGGGATTTCGTTGAAGAGATGCCTTAGGATTTGGATTTGTGTTTGATGGTAAAGCAGGGGGTCATGTCCAAGATTTACGGAATGAAGATGGAAGAAAGCAGTTTTGATTGAATCTTCAAAAATCAGAATTGAATTGCATTGTACTAAAGTTACCATTGTTTGAGAATTTTTGTGGTCGCTTCTCTCGTCCTCGAATTTTGTCTTTAGAATCATGGGCCAAGGAAATTGCATCTTCGAGAGTCTTTGGCTTGAACATGTTCACTTTCGCATAGAAGTAACCAAGCAAACCAAACATAAAATTGCCCTTATGGGTTGCCTCAGGTACATCTTCAAGAATTCGAAGTTGAAATAAAGCATTCTAAAAACACTCGGTATATTGGGAAATAGGCTCACAATCTCTTTGTTGTAGAAAATGCCACTCTTTGATTGCTTTTTCGTGAAATTGGGGTGAAAGAAAATTCAGCAAAAATTTCTTTTGGAAATTCTCCCAAGTAGTAGGACAATCAATGCTTTTGCGGACAACAGTCCACCATAGGATGCTCTATTTACTAAATGGTTAGTGACACACTTAATTTTGTCTTTTTTGGCATACCGTTCTTCATGGAAATAATCATCAAACTAACTTATAACAGCAAGTACAGTCTTTTCATCGCGTGACCCATAAAAAGTATGAAATTTGAAATTTCTTTTACTTATCTTGGTTTCTTTCCGAATAGATTGTGCTTCAAGTGTCAAATTGATCGTACATCATATAATATCTTCAAATTGCGGTCCATATTGATCGACAGTAGATTGTTGCTGACTGGCCACTAGCCAATTGAGTTTGTGAAGTTTGATGTGCTCTTTTTTCCTCTTGAAGCTGCATCATAATTAGGTCCAATTTTTGCTCCATCGTTGGTTCTGGTAAATCACCTTTGGCCATAAATGTCAGCTATATATAGTCTGTCTATATATAGTGCCCCAAGTCCCCTCTATATATTCCTATCAAGTGTGCTCAGTTGACACACTTCTAGGGTTCCACTTTCGATGTCTCGTGTCTCTCTTCGCCTCTCTCTTCCTCTATTCCTTGTCTCCCTCGCGCACTGTTTAACTTGGTATCAGAGCATCCTACGCTGGGAATCTCTTTCTCCCTCGGCATTCCAGCTCGCAACCGCGCTAACAATCATTCCTCTGCTGTCGGGCCCTCGCCCCGCACCACTCCTTCATCCACCTTGTTATCCTCTATCACCAAGCACTCTGCCAGCATGGCTTCGCGGGCGAGGTCGCTTGCATCACCAGCCTTCTCGAAGGTATTCATGAGGCCAAATATGCAGATATCGAAGACGAACTTCAAGGCATGGACCTGCTAGCTTGGCCATCTCCATGGCGCCTACTCCCTTGCAGCCCGATGCACGAAATCTGGGCCTCCGCCAAGTCATCAACATGCCTGTGGCTGGTGCAGAGATCTCGTGTGCGCGAAATCTGGGCCTCCACCAAGTCATCGACATGCTTGTGGCTGATGCAGAGATCTCTTGTGTCCGATGGGCACCCCAAGGTCCCTTGGACTATAAAATATTGCCTCGATCATGCCTTCCATGTGTGGAGCGCTGCCTAGACCGAGTCAGGCGATGCTTGCTTTTAGTTGGGACAGATGCAGTTATGTGGAGTCAAAACGAATCTGTTTGGTATTAGGTATGGAATTCTCATGCTAGTTACCCACAGTTTATTGCTGTAGCAACTTGGTCTACAAAGGGGTTATCTGCAACAGCAATAGCGATGGCCTGCTTTCAGTTGGGACAGATGTAGTCATGTGGAGTCAAAACGAATCTGTTTGGCATCAGGTATGGAATTCTCTTGCTAATTACCCACAATTTATTGTTGTAGCAACTTGGTCTGCAAGGGATTATCTGCAACAACAGATGGTAGTTATACAAGTTTTAATTGCTATAGCAACTTGGTCTGCAAAGGGATTATCTACAATAGCAGATGGTAATTATACAATTTGGGGTGCCAGCAGCTATTTTCAATCAGGCAAGCATGACAATTTGAGAGGGCGGCGGGCCACATTCTGGTGGTGGGAGGATAGTCTGGGATTTCTTGAGACTGAGCTACTTCATCCTCAAGAAGTATTAATGATTCAATGGAGGCCCTCACATTGTGGTTGGAAATTGACAGTGGGAGAGCTAGGCTAGACAAAGCCCTATATAAGTGGTTATAACTTTTGCCTTCGGTAGTAGCTGAGATCTCAAGGTTCTAGGTCCCACATTGTAAAATAATTAACCTTCACTTCACATGTATATGTTACATTTGCACTTTTGATTAAACTTTGCTTCCTTGTGACAAACCTCCACCTTGAAATCGTTGCAATCATCGATTGCACTATGATGTGCCAAAGAAAAAACATACTACATGATGGACCTAAAAACGGGCCGGCACTGGCTCATGCACTAGCCGGACCTCGTCACTATGCACAAGACAACCCCTCGGCCTCGCGGCCAGGAGTGTCTATCAAAATCCCTGCCTTCCTAAACATTGCGTTTGTAATACGTTGTAGTCCAACTGATCCTAACCCAATATTGCTCCTCAGAGGGAGTCCCTTTCACATAGCCAAAAGGCTCGAATCACATACACATGGGGTTCCTCCTATGGCTGAATGCCGTCAACCCTCTGCGACTCTCCTACACCTTGGGGATTGGCCCCTCGATGCGCCGCTCGACATTTAGACATTTCGCACAAACGTCACTCAAGGTACCAAATAAGCGTATCCAGGAATGTACCATTGTCCTTACTTGACTTCCCCTTTAACCCTCGTCTAGCCTACAGCATAGGAACCTCACGCTCTCAACGGTGGGTCATAGGCCTACTGAAAACAATTGCTATGCATATCCAGGAGCTAACTCTGATACTTTTAATTTCCTCTAAATGATCATGCAAAGAGGTGGATGCCTAGTGCTCAAACATTTTAAAAACCAACAGCGTGCAAGTGCAAAACATCTCCTTCATGCTTTTCTTTCTAACCGCTTTGTGCTTCGCTGCAACACCTAGCACCGAAGTGATCTTCGTGCTACTAGGTTTTAATTTTTATCATTATTATTCCGTCCTAGATGCAATGCATATAAAATCAGCAAATTATTCCTCATGCTCAGTGGCATTTAACCATTTTTTCCACAACTCTACCCTTCCCCGTTTATAGCGCATCATTGCATTCATTTCTTTTAGGGTTTCCTTGTCATTTTATGTGGAGAAAGGAAGGAAACACGCACTAAAACATATAAACAAGGCTGAACTGAAGCATAACTTCATGCCCCAGCCTTGCTATACATCAACAAACATAAATCCTATTTTTCTATATTTTTCGTAGCCCCAAATGTATTTTTCCCCTATTTTTCATGGTTTTTTTATCATTTTCCCGCCATTTTCTTCATTTTCTTGTATTTTTTAAATTGCTGAAAATGAAAACCAGTTTGTGGGCTGTGGCCCTTAGTTCATTTGCAACAAAATTGAAAGATTAGTTGATGTGTATCGACGGTTTTCCCCATTTATATGCCCAAAACCCTTGTTTTTCCCCATTTTTCATGCGTTTTCGGGTTTCTTGACATTATTTCGAGCCATGAAATGCATGTTTTTCATAATTTCTGGTTATAAACAGTAAGAACTCAGAAGAATCATCAGCATAATCAAATCTTAGCCCATATGAACGGCATTCCATCAATCAAAAGCATAAAACACTAAATTTTCTTTGTAATTTTTTAGTTTACCGCTTAAACGCGTGTTTCGGGTTTTGTGTCCATGGCTGTAGATTTGGAAAACAGCAACACTTCATGTCTAGCAACATCACAAATCACCATTCTCAGCCCGTGGAGCAATCCGATCCATGCCGGACAAGCCTCCATCATTCTCTCTTCATTGCTCCTTCCCACACATGAACTGCCTCTTAGAAGAGAGAGAGGGAGGAGAGAGAAAGACTAGAATCAAAAATTTCAAACTAGGCCATCATTCGACGGGCGAAGGGCGGCGATATGATCAGCATACGGAGTGTAGGCAAGGGCCAATGTCAAACAGGAGGGTTGTTTGCAGGCTGGGAGAAGCACCACCATCATCCAAGCGCATTTTTCGGCGCCATCTCTGATCACGCCCTCCTCACGATTTCTTGCATCTCTCCTCCCCAAAGTTTCATGTGACATTTAAATTTTTTGGGCTCCCAAGGGTCATGCCCACTTTGGCCAAAAATAAGTCCACCTTTTCAAATCTTGACCGGTTTCTTGGCCATTTCCCCGTCCGGACTCGGAATCGAGCTCTGAAAAATCCTGGGCGTCCGGCTTAGCATCCCGCATTGGCCAGTAGCTTGTGTCAACCCGCACGACTGTCTGAAAAATTATGAAAAATCAACAAGTGTTGCTCGGGCGCCTTTAAAGCACTTTGGCGCTTAAAATCGTCCTAGATCGAGCCGCCGCCTTTGACGGTGAATATTTTTCCCTTGATCTTCATAATTTTTAGCTATTTTTAAGCACTTCCCGTCACCTAAATTCCGCTCTCATTGGCGACCACGGGATAGGGCGACTCAACCCGTCGAACCCACGAACATATCTGCACATAAACAACCAAAGAAGCATCAAACTGATACAAAACAATTATCATCATAAAACTCAGCACAATGCTCCCCCTACCCCTGGCAGAACCAAGGCATAACATCCACAAGGAGTAGGCCTAGCATCATTTAATAGAAGATCCGAAGCGAATCACTAACCAGCTGTGCCAACACAGCCAAACTAAAAAGAAATGTCAAAGAGGTTGCCCTAAGTAGTAGTCTGAACTACTGGCCAACTAAAGACAACACCACTAGGAGCTCCTACAAGGCGAGGACTCCTATAGCCTGAGCAAAGGAATATTTTCATTCAGTACATGTCTTCTTTTGGGGTTTTTATTGGATGAACATACTTGGGCATGTAAAAAGGAGGGAGCTGAGCGTAGTGACCCAAGGAGAACAGGGCATCGGTCTCAGGACCTGTCTCGGCACCCAAGAACCTACCAAGCCCTCGCAAGGCGACACTTAATCCTTTTCTAACGCTCACTTTTATTTTCACTCCAACCTTCCTTGTTTTGATATTATTTTTCCAGCAAGAAGCCACCCCTAGGAAGACAAGGTATCGGCCCCGGGTCTGACTCGTCCCCAGGAACCTACCAGGCCTTCGCAAGGCAATGAGCAACTGCTTATATATTTTCATTTCTTTTCTTTTCATTGATAGGGGTTAGAACCCCTTTTTACACACCTTCGCATTTATATTCATCTTTTAGGATATTCAGGATGTCTTGACATCATCATTATGATCTCCTAGCAGGCTTCTCTAACTGCCTCACTACTAACAGGAACTCCTAGAACGGCTGCCTAGCAGGTTAGCAGGACAGGGCCACTAGGACTTCCTTCTAAAACAGGTCTTTCAATGTCTAACAATGTCTTTACAGGAGGCAATGACTACTCCGACCTCCCTCAAACATACTTAGCCTAAACCTGGGACTTCATGCCTTGGTTGCCGGTCCAAAAAAAAATGTGCCCCCTCGACAAGTACAAATACACATATAACAGGAAAGAAAGGTACTCGTAAAGGAGAAATATCACCTGGAGTGGCCACAAGAAGCTTCCATCGCAGCAAAGGCTCCTCTAGGCTCCACAAAATTCCACAACCCGAAAAACCTGTCCAGCACAACACTAAACAAAAACCCAATTAAACGCACCCGCACTAGACAGGGAAATGGCCCTCTTGGCCTAATGAATTCAGACATGACTTTGCTACTAAACTGTATCGGCCCTCTTGGCCTAATGAAATAAAACAATACTATGCATAACATCCTCCTGGAAACAACCATGATAGACATCAAAGCATACTATTCCCAGGGGAACAGGGCTTGTAGCCCTAAACTAGGTGCAGTAGATTATGACCTATCCCTCCTGCGTATATCGCAAGAGGTGTTCGCATCACATGTTGTCGAATCAGTCTATGGGTCCGAGATAATAAAGGTAGATGAGTCTCGCTTACCCTCTGCATCACCCAAATCAACCATCGTCTGCCAAAGAGGGCATGTTCAGAAAGCATACCCCACAAACGACCAGGTCCTGTCTCACCATCAATAGATATATCGGGACAAGGGCCACAATTAAAGAAGAGGTCCTCTTCATACGCAAGATTAGCCAATGAATCGGCAAACTGATTCCAATTCCGTGGAATCAGCTAAAAAGACACTCGCTCGAATTCGTCTAGCAGGGCTATAGCAGTGTGATGGTACATACAAAGGATCGGGTTCCGCACCATGTACGTCCCATTGAGTTGATTTAAAACCAACTGAGAGTCCCCTTTTATCAACAACTGGCGGATACCACCCTTTTTTGCAATATTCAAACCCATGATCAGGGCTTTGTATTCTGCCATATTATTGGTAAAATTCGCCCCGAGATAAGCAGCTAACTTCATGACAATGCGTCGGCGGGGGTCTCGGATGACAACTCCTACACTTCCTTTTTTGCATGCACCCCTGGACGCCCCATCAAAGTACAAGGTGTACGTCCATAAAGGGTTTACATATTCTGCCATCCTGAACTCTACTCGTAATTATGGTAATCGAAATTCAGCATATTCAACGGGTGGACTATAGACTCCATCCCTCCATCATCATTGAATTCAACAGGGATGCTCGTCAAAAGTTGTAGGCAGTGATGGCAGAAGACCGTGATTTCCCAAATAAATGTCCCGCCTTCTTGCTCAATCACCTTGTATCCTTTGCTCCACCAAATGAGCTTTCCCTGATGATATCTCTATTCCAAATATGGGTGTTCTAAATAAGGGATCAGACGACCCATCAACCTCTATCACGATTTCCTTGCAGATGTTTGATCAATCTTGCCTAGACCTGCAAGGTAGTCATAGCATTAGTACAATCAGAAGTAATAAGGTTTAATCTTATTAAGATTAGCCTTATTTTTAAATTCTATCCCCTCAAGGTCAGCTAACAACACTGTAGATTTATTCTTTCCTATCCTAACGATCCTATAGGGCCCATCCCATTTGGGCTCTAATTTGCCTGGAAATAATTCTCGTCGTGCGTCATAATACAGAACAAGCTGTCCTTTCTTGAAGGTGTACTTCTTGGCTTTAAGGTCGTGTAGCTTCTTCATTCGGCGCTTCGCCACTTCTTGGTGCAATAAGCTCTGCAGCTTAAGCTCATCTAAATGTGCCAGTGTCGTCAAGTGCTCAAAAAGAGCGTCTTCATCGCTCAAAGAATGATTGATGGCGAACCGAATAGTCGGCAGCTCAATCTCTAAAGGCAAGACACACTCCTCCCCATATACTAACTTGAACGGGGTATGACCAGTGGCTCGTTTGAAAGTCGTATTATAAGCCCACACTACCACGTATAACTTTTTATCCCAATCCCGTTTCTTTTCCGACACAATTTTGGACAGGATGCCCACAAGCTGCTTGTTGGTACTTTCAACCTGACCATTGGCTTGCGGGTTATAGGGGGTTGTCTTGTTATGCTTGATATTCCACAACTCTGTCAAACCTTTGATCACCTTATTCAGGAAATGGGTTCCGCGGTCCGACACTAATTCTTTCGGCGGACCAAACTGGCATATTATCTGCTCTAAAAGGAAACTAGCAGTTTCTTTAGCATCATCTTTCCTTGTTGCTCGTGCTTCTGACCACTTTGTGAAGTAGTCAGTTGCTACAATGATGTACCTCTTTTGCGTAGTCGATGACGGAGTAATAGGACCCACAAAGTCTATTCCCCACTTCTCAAATGGAAGTATCGCCATAATAGGGGTGAGTGGTCGTTTCCTATTCTCTCGACTATCATGTCGTTGGCAAATATCGCATCGCTTGACATACGCAAATGCATCCTGGAAGATGGCAGGCCACCAATAACCTGCTCTTAAAGCCTTTTGTGTTGTAAGCCGTCCAGCAAAATGGCCACCACAAGCAGAATCATGGCACTCCTCCAAAATGAATGGCACCTCGTCAGGCATCACACATCGGCGATAGATATCATCAACCCCTTGCCGATATAATGTACCTGCGATCAAGGCAAACTTTAACGCTTGCTGCTTAATTTTCCTTTTCTCAGTCTTAGATAGTTCGGATCCCACCTCTCCCGTTGATAAATAATGCGTTATTGCAGCATACCAGGAGGGAATAGATGTCGTATCTATTTTAAATATCATCTCCATGTCACTACCTTCAGCCACAGATTCTTTCGGCTCCCCAAAGTCCACTAGACATTCCACGATGCCTTGCAACCTTGGTGGCTTACTCTTGATTTCATAATCAAATTCCTGCAAAGTGATCAACCACTTCGCTAAACGATCAAGCGGCTGTAACTTGTTCATCAATAGTCGAAGTCCCTCCGCCTTCGTATAAAGCACGACTTTCTCATAGAGAATGTAATGCCTGAACTTCTTGGTCCCAAAGACCATCGCTAGACACAGCTTCTCCATGTAGGTGTAATTGATTTCGGATACCCCCAGCTTCCGACTAGCAAAAGCAATCGGGTGGTACCACTTCTCTTCCCAAAATTGGGCTAAACAGCAGCTGATACTATACATGGTGGCTGCTGAGAATATATAGAACACCTCACCTCTTTTAGGTGCTTTTAAAACGGGCGCTCTTGCTAGCTCTTGTTTCACGTCCTCGAATGCTACCTTGCAAGGATCACCCCATACAAACGAACAGCTAAAGGACAATAAATTTGTAAGCGGCAACGTTCTTTCTGCTAAGGCGTTAATGAATCTACGGTAGTAACCAACCGAAGACAGAAAGCTATGAACTTCTTTCGGAGTGCGTGGTGGACCCATGGCAACTATAACTTTGACCTTCTCAGGGTCTGTCGCAATTCCTACCGAACTGACCACATGGCCCAGCAATAGCCCATAAGGTACTCCAAAAGCACACTTCCGTGGGTTTAGGGCGATGCAAAATTGTCTACAGTGCTCAAAGCATTTTCTCAAAATGATCAACTGCCTTTCTCTCACGGTGGCAGCCCCTAAGTCATCAATAAACACCCTCAACTCTTCAGGGGATATGTCACCGAATGTCTTATATGCTGTTCGTTGCCACGAACCAGGCGCATTGCATAAACCAAAGGCCATCACATGGTACGCAAAAGTACCAAATAGAGTGATAAAAGTTGTTTTCAACTTGTCCTCTTCTGCAATTGCCATTTGGTTGTATCCTGCAAAGCAATCCATAAATGAATATATTTCCCTACTCGCTAATTGATCCAAAATCTGGTCAATAAATGGTAATGGGTAGTAGTCCTTAACTGTCTGCTTATTCAGCTCCTTAAAGTCTACACATAAACGGATCTGATTATTCTTCTTCTTTCTAATCACAACTGGCGAACACCATTCCGTGTGTTGCACAGGAAAAATCAAACCCGCTTTTCGAAGCTTCTGTAACTCTTCAAACAGCCCGTCCCTCAATTCGAAAGGCATACGCCTTACTTTCTGCCGTACAAGACGACTGCCCTCTTTCAACGGAATTGTATGAACAGCAAGGCTAGGAGGGATACCTCTCAACTCATCATAACTCCAGGCAAAAATATTACGGAACTCCTGGATCAAGGCCACATAGTCCTCCCTTTCTGCTGAGCTGAGCATAGAGCCTAATTTGATCGGCCGCGAATCATCAAGCGTACCAAGGTCTAGCTCGATAACATCTGCATCTCTTATACAATCTTGGCCCTCTATCGGCTCATTCAAAGTGACCTGATAGATGTCCTCCGTGGTGGATCCCTCTTTGGACTCATCACTCGATGATGTCTCACTAGCAGATAAATCTTCTAATGTCTCCAATTCTGTAGAAGATAGAGGAGCTCTCTCACTCTGCGGGGACTCAGGATAAGCATCAACCACCACACGCTGGGCACCTCTGCCAAATATTAATCGACCGGCAGGTATATCCACTTGGCAATCCGCTTGCAAGATCCAAGGTCGTCCAAGTAATACTTGGTAACTTGGCCGCCTTGCAAAACGAATCACCCTAAAGTCCAACAGGCATTCTACATTTGCAACAGTGACATGGACCCTTTTTACCTCTTGTAAGGACAGCTCGTAGATTAGAGGTTTCAGCATCATTAACGCGTACAGCCTCAATCAAACTAACCCCACTACCACTTGGTAGCTCCTCCACTGTAGTCTTTGGTCGTTGAAGTATTTGTTTAGGCCCATTTTCTGGCTGGGAATCATTTCCTTGGGCACGATGATTAACAGGCCCTGGTTGCCGACTACCACGCTGGAGAGAACTGATCTTACTCCAGCAAGTAGCTGCTAGATGGCCAGATTTTCCACAAATGTCGCACTTAACATTTGGGCAATTTCTTGGATAGTGCTGCCCGCCACACCATTTACAACTAAACCTCGACGGTGCACCCTCCTCTGGGTATCTACTTCCTATCAAATTTTGTTGTTTTTTAAGGAAGTTGACATCAACGGCTATTTGTCGATACTGCTCCGTAATCATGTCGGTATAATGCTTCATCATGTCCTTAACCTCGCCAAGAACATTGGAAGAACTCGACTCATAGCCTTGGTCATTACCATGTCGTTCAATCGGCCTAACAATTCGATTAGGCACAGGTTGTTGAGTCACAGGCATGGTATTAGGATTGACCGCCTGGCCTCCACCATTTGGAGCCATTTGACTGCCCGTCGGCATCGACATGCTAGGGGGAGCTGGTAATAAAGGGACATTCTGTATCATGTTCCCTCTCCCATTTAGGTTAGCCATCGCTATCCCTTGGCCACTACTGCCATTGGCTATTGCCATATTGTTTCCCAATACTAAACCCATGTTCGAATTGCCTCTAGAAGCATAGGCTGCTTGTAGTCGGGATTCCACCTCTTGTGCTCGTGTAATGGCAGTATCTATATCCCCCAAGGGGACACTACTCAACTGCAATTGGATATTGAAGTCCAACCCATGTAGGAAATATTGCAATTGGGCAGCTGCGGGGATAGGAATAGAGGCGTCCAACTTACGGAAGACCTCTTTTATCTTCTTCGCATAAGCACGAATATCCTCGTGTGGATCTTGGCGGGTCACGTTGAGTACACGCAACCAGTATTGCCCACCCCTTTCAGGGGCAAACTCCCTTCGAAAAGCTCCATAAAATGCATCAATGTTCAATATGGTTCCGGCTTCTAAACCATGATACCATATAGCGGCTCTTCCTTTGAGAGTCATGTTGAAGAACATCATTAAATGTCCTTCCTCTTGAATGCGACAGTTAAACATCAGCTTTTGAAACTCCCTAATGTGGAGTTCCGCATCTTCCTTAACTAGCCCATTAAAAATGGGTAGCGGGTAACCTAGAGCCGGCAAATCCGTCGTTCCTGCTGGAATTGCAATAGGCTGCGCCATGACGCGGATTGGATTTGTACTAGGAATAGGGGACGGTGGGGTTACACCTCCCGTACTTGACGTGGATTGGCTTATAGAAGGAAGGGGAGCACTAGAGCTTCCACCTTCTCCTAACTTACTGCTTGGGGTCCTAAGACCACTAGATCCACTCCCTCGTAAGGGTTCAGCACCGCTACGCTTAGGGGAATATCTCCTAAAAATTTCAGCACGTTGCCTAGCTCTTTCGTCTCTTTCTTGCTTTTGGATTTCTGCTAGACGATGCTTATCACTAAATAACGGATCAAGCTCAGTATCCTCTGGCATAAACTACTAGTTGGTCCTTAAACAACCAGGATTCGAGAACCGCCACTTTTGAGCAACTCCCGGCAAACGCACCACTGATGGACCTAAAAACGGGCCGGCACTAGCTCATGCACTAGCCGGACCTCGTCACTATGCACAAGACAACCCCTCGGCCTCGCGGCCAGGAGCGTCTATCAAAATCCCTGCCTTCCTAAACATTGCGTTTGTAATACGTTGTAGTCCAACTGATCCTAACCCAATATTGCTCCTCAGAGGGAGTCCCTTTCACATAGCCAAAAGGCTCGAATCACATACACATGGGGTTCCTCCTACGGCTGAATGCCGTCAACCCTCTGCGACTCTCCTACACCTTGGGGATTGGCCCCTCGATGCGCCACTCGACATTTAGACATTTCGCACAAACGTCACTCAAGGTACCAAATAAGCGTATCCAGGAATGTACCATTGTCCTTACTTGACTTCCCCTTTAACCCTCGTCTAGCCTATAGCATAGGAACCTCACGCTCTCAACGGTGGGTCACAGGCCTACTGAAAACAATTGCTATGCATATCCAGGAGCTAACTCTGATACTTTTAATTTCCTCTAAATGATCATGCAAAGAGGTGGATGCCTAGTGCTCAAACATTTTAAAAACCAGCAGCGTGCAAGTGCAAAACATCTCCTTCATGCTTTTCTTTCTAACCGCTTTGTGCTTCGCTGCAACACCTAGCACCGAAGTGATCTTCGTGCTACTAGGTTTTAATTTTTATCATTATTATTCCGTCCTAGATGCAATGCATATAAAATCAGCAAATTATTCCTCATGCTCAGCGGCATTTAACCATTTTTTCCACAACTCTACCCTTCCCCGTTTATAGCGCATCATTGCATTCATTTCTTTTAGGGTTTCCTTGTCATTTTATGTGGAGAAAGGAAGGAAACACGCACTAAAACATATAAACAAGGCTGAACTGAAGCATAACTTCATGCCCCAGCCTTGCTATACATCAACAAACATAAATCCTATTTTTCTATATTTTTCGTAGCCCCAAATGTATTTTTCCCCTATTTTTCATGGTTTTTTTATCATTTTCCCGCCATTTTCTTCATTTTCTTGTATTTTTTAAATTGCTGAAAATGAAAACCAGTTTGTGGGCTGTGGCCCTTAGTTCATTTGCAACAAAATTGAAAGATTAGTTGATGTGTATCGACGGTTTTCCCCATTTATATGCCCAAAACCCTTGTTTTTCCCCATTTTTCATGCGTTTTCGGGTTTCTTGACATTATTTCGAGCCATGAAATGCATGTTTTTCATAATTTCTGGTTATAAACAGTAAGAACTCAGAAGAATCAGCAGCATAATCAAATCTTAGCCCATATGAACGGCATTCCATCAATCAAAAGCATAAAACACTAAATTTTCTTTGTAATTTTTTAGTTTACCGCTTAAACGCGTGTTTCGGGTTTTGTGTCCATGGCTGTAGATTTGGAAAACAGCAACACTTCATGTCTAGCAACATCACAAATCACCATTCTCAGCCCGTGGAGTAATCCGATCCATGCCGGACAAGCCTCCATCATTCTCTCTTCATTGCTCCTTCCCACACATGAACTGCCTCTTAGAAGAGAGAGAGGGAGGAGAGAGAAAGACTAGAATCAGAAATTTCAAACCAGGCCATCATTCGATGGGCGAAGGGCGGCGATATGATCAGCATACGGAGTGTAGGCAAGGGCCAATGTCAAACAGGAGGGTTGTTTGCAGGCTGGGAGAAGCACCACCATCATCCAAGCGCATTTTTCGGCGCCATCTCTGATCACGCCCTCCTCACGATTTCTTGCATCTCTCCTCCCCAAAGTTTCATGTGACATTTAAATTTTTTGGGCTCCCAAGGGTCATGCCCACTTTGGCCAAAAATAAGTCCACCTTTTCAAATCTTGACCGGTTTCTTGGCCATTTCCCCGTCCGGACTCGGAATCGAGCTCTGAAAAATCCTGGGCGTCCGGCTTAGCATCCCGCATTGGCTAGTAGCTTGTGTCAACCCGCACGACTGTCTGAAAAATTATGAAAAATCAACAAGTGTCGCTCGGGCGCCTTTAAAGCACTTTAGCGCTTAAAATCGTCCTAGATCGAGCCGCCGCCTTTGACGGTGAATATTTTTCCCTTGATCTTCATAATTTTTAGCTATTTTTAAGCACTTCCCGTCACCTAAATTTCGCTCTCACTACATCAAAATTTCCCAAAAGGCGTCATAGCTAAAACAATATTGGCCACTACTACTTAACCATGCTAATGCCCAAACTCACTCAAAATTTCCAGCCAACAATAAAATCTTCCATATTTTGACTAGTCATGTTGCAAAATTTCAAACAACCTCACACACTCGAAATCTTGTTAGCGGGATGAACGTAGCTCAAGTTCGGGCTTACAAGGCTTGCTTTTTTTTTAGTGGCTTTTTATGATATTTCTTCTTTATGGATACGGAACTTGATGTCATGGTCTTATTCCAAGCATATACTTCGTCCGTGTCGACTGCGTATAGCAATCTGTTTACTGAATTTGGCTTTGTCAGAGTGCACATACGAACATGGGCTTCTAGAGAGGTTGAAACGAGTTTGGGAGTGATTCAAAGAAGAGCTCAGTGTGAACTTCCTCTACACAGAAAATTAACGATTAAATATTTAAGCCTTAGTAAGACTTAAAGAATTTAAGCTTTAAGTTTTAAAGCTTAAAATCAATCGTTTTCTTTTTCCAGGACGTCAGGATCTGTTCGACAGCGTCGTCGAACTACAGTTCATGAACTACAGTTCATCCTACTGCTACGATGTCACCAAAACCAAAGACTTTTAAGTCTTAAGCTTCTTAAGCTTCTTAAGCTTAATTAACCACTAATGTTGAATTCTTTTTTAGAAAAGAAGTAAAATTAGCAAAGGAACTTCCCAAGTGGTCCTTCACCAATAGAGGCTGGTCCTTGACGATTCGATTGCATAGCAAGGGGTTCTTTGCGACCAAGAATGCGCTGGTATTGACGGATTGTCATGAGACTGACTGTAGAGCCCATTCGTTCCAAGAGCTTTGCCTTCGCGCCAGATGGTAAGTGATTGGAAGCCCTCAATCTCAGCTTCACTCTGATACCACTGGTGCACAAATCGGATGTTGTATGCATACGTAGCGAGCGCCGGAAGGTCCCCAAGAACAAAGAACTCTACTTTTTGCTCAAAATCCAAGAGAGTAGACTTGCATGACATGAAGCAAGAAGACCAATTGGGTACAATCTCCCCCCATGCCTTGTGTGAGCACTCCACAAAGCATATATTTAATATATTATTCATCTCCAAGCTCAAAAATAGCCCAAATTTACAATTAGCATGCTTTAACTTTTGTGTTTGCTTTTGTCCAAATAAAGAATAAAGCGGTTGGGCGCCCCAAGTGCCGTGTTGTGTCCAAATACAATGACCAATAATGAATATTTAAATCATGCGCCCATGCGCATATAAAATAATAAATATATGTCAAGCGCTTTAATAAATAAGCACACTAAAATAATTATTGGTGCCACGCCTAAGACGCGTTCCCATAAAAAGTGATAATTTCTTCTAAATAACTTGAATACATGCTATTGCCCAGTGCTTCCAAGCGCCACCGCTGCGTGCTCTACACATTAACTAAAGCATTCACAATTGTTAGAAAATATTAAAATTAAATTGAAAAAAGTGAATACTTAGTAGTCTTTAGCTACAAAATAAATAAATAGGTTAGAACTTTGTCCTAACCTTAATTTAATACGAGTATGTATTCTGAACTCATAAATGTCCATTAATTTAAATATGTATTTTGTAGAATCACCCGCTATGGAATCACCCACTTGCACATTAAATTAATGAGATGTCTAAAAGGACAGGCCTCCCCATCAAATTTTTGCATAAGGAATCCACCTTGTGTTGGAGCCTTGGAAAATAAATTTAATTTTACGGAATCCACTACAAAACCTCACAGAATCCACCGTGGAATATGCCTCCTGGCATCGTGTTGGGATGTCCAAAATAGAAAGGCAAGTGAAGGCTATCAAGTGGTAGCTCAATTTTCCAATTCTTTCAAGGCAATTTAATAAATAAACCATATTCTTGAATGAGCATAGAGAAGGTCCCAAAGATCAAGTGTGCTAAGTTTATTAATCACATTTTGCACATCAATTGCTTCGAGAGTGAAGACTAGGCCAACAATCTCAATTTGATCACATATCACCCACATAATCTAGGTGATGGAGTAAGCTTTCACATATTTAGCATAAATTTCTTTCTCACTTCAAGAGGACTCTTTGTATGCTTCATATTGTCAACTAAGAGGATGGCAAGAGCCCCCCTTGCACTCCAGTCTCCTCTTGCCTAACGGATTCCTCATCGAGTCACCTCTCGCCATCACGGCCGGTTCATAGCTCCTCATGGCGATACAAAACAACCCCCAATGGAGCATGGTTCCACGTCTAGCTATGGGGGAGGCATAGCATGATCTTTACTTTTATTATCCTGATTATATATTTAGAATCAAATCTAACTAATGCAAGCACAATCAATCTTTCCTATGCAGCCATCAATGTGTGCACAAATAAAAAAGAAATAGCAGCAAGTGTTTTTAGCATAGAAAGCAACCCCATCCAAATCTAGGGTTTCTCTTTTAAGTCCCACCTTATTCTTAGAGTTTCGCTTCCTACTTTCAACTCTTTTTCAGGATTTGCAAGTTATTTCACAAATCTAATAAATTATGAGAAGTCTATTTTATCCTTAAGAAAACTTTGGTATTTTCACCCTAAAATATAATATGGACCTTTATGTTTATGGCAGGCAATTCATGCGTTTCCTTGCCCTAACCCGTGCTTAGTAGGATTTCAAATACTTTTCCAAGTCTTAAGTGTAATGCTGATTGTTTTTTTGAATATTTTATTCCAAGAAATGAAAAAATCGCAAGTGAAATTTTTCTTTCATATTTTAGATATCAAATTATATTTTCACGCATGTAATTTATGCATGTCTAGTATATATTTTCATTTGCAAATTTTCATTGATTTAATGTATTGATTATTTCATGATATTATCTAAATTATTTTCTATAAATTATTATAAAATTCATATGCATATTTTTATCATTGGAAAAATGAAATAGAGATAGTTACTTTCAAGAAAAAATGATAAAATAATTCCTTCCCTAAATACGTCTACCAATTTTTTGTTATTATGATCACCTACATCGTTAATTAAATAACAACAAATATCTTGAAATAAACCATAATTAAAATATTTATTTAACTAGTGTTTCACTTAGAGATATGGTCATATGGGATGAAGGCATAGCAAAGGGTAGAGAAAATGAAAACGAGGTAGAAGTTTAGTAAGATGGGATCAAAATGGCCTCTGCCCCTAATGTTTGAGAAGGTCTATCTATCTCCTAGACTCTGTTACTCTCCAATTTCCACAATGTGATCGCCTATGAATCTCTCTCTCTCTCTCTCTCTCTCTCTCTCTACATGAAGGGGGTGTATTTTTCTCTTTCAAGGCTCAAAGCTTCAATGGATAAGAGAAGTAGAGAATTTTTTCCATCATCAAGAGGTCTTTATTCTTGCTTTCCTGTAAAGGAGAGGGGGTATATTTATAGGCATTAGGGAGAGTATGCAGTCGACTTATTCATTTGGTTACTTGTCAAGAGCCAATTGAGCTTTATTATATATTCATTTTGATTGCTTACCTGTTGGATGGTCGCAATGGAATGATTATTTAATGCTTTCTCTCTCTCCAGTCATAAAAAACATCATGTATTTTGAATTATTTTTTCAAAAACGTATTTTTTCTCTTCAAAATGGCATCTTCTCATGGTTTTTGGTTTCGTTACTTTATGACTTATTTAGTATATAAAGTCATGACATGCTCTTTGACACTTAACTTACTCAATATCATGCTCATTATTGCGTGTTCTTCCTCTACTGATTGAGGATTTTGTGAATTTGTCTTGCAGTTACGAAATCAATGCAATCCTCAACGCATTCAATGGAATCGGTAATGCCAAATCAAATATAATGCCAAAAAATTTATATGATCAAGCTATCACAATATTATTTATGAGGCATCTTTTCTTTTTGTTGGCTAGGAACATTGAGGTGTCGTCTCATGTTGGATTGCCAAATTGTTTTAATGTGAGGCTTGATTTGAAGAAAATTACGCGCGATCACTTATGGAGCACTTATGTGACAGCTTAATTAGTAATTTTTAAAACACCTCAATCCTAAATTTGTTTTTTGATATGAAGTGATGTGGCGGGAATATTATAAAATAGCAATTTGGTTATCACAATTGAAGTGGTGCGCTATAGAGAGAAGGATGGCCAATATTTGATAGAACTTGTTGAAACCATACTAACTCTCGAGCCACTAAAGATGAACCTATATATTCATCCTCTGTAGTGAAAACAACACAATGTTGTTTCTTGATAGTCCAAGAAACAAGACAACCATTGATAAAGAAACAATTTTCACTTGTAGAATGCATAGATAAGTGAAAGCTTGCCTAATCTACATATGTATAACCGAAAAGTTGAAGTGAATATAAAGAATTAGAGTTTTGTTGGTATTAATAAACCAACCCAAAATCTTAAGTGTCTTTCAAATACTTCAAAACCTATTTAGTTGCAGTCCAAAGTTTAAGGCATGGAGAACTAAGATGTTGTTCAAGAAAATTTATAGCAAAACGAATGTCAGGGTGAGAATTTAAGCCAACAAATTGAAAGATAAGCTAGAATGAATAAGTATACATCGCATGGCATAGAGAATAGTCCTGTATTTACATTTAGTAATACAATCCTGTTGAGAGGAGAGTAGGCAACCATATATTCATGATGAATACCCTGATTAGTATAATAATCATCAAAATCATTTTAAATATATTCTCCATCATTATCACTCCAAAGTTTCTTGATGCGACGACCATTATGAAGTTCTGTAGCTTTTTTATATTGCTTAAAAGATAATAGAGCTTTTGCTTTGTGTCGCAAAAGAAAAACAATGGTGTATCTTGAGAAGTTATCAATAAAAGTCATGAAATACCGATATTGAGATTTAATGGAGGAAAATGTCTACAAATATTAGTGTGAATAAGATCAAGCAAATCTCTAGATTGAGTTGTGGTGGAAATGGAAAGGGGTTTGTGAAGATGCTTTCCAAGTGCACAACATCACTTGGCATTGAGAATCATCTTGCTTTTACGTTTACAATACCATTCTATTGAGGAGAGTAGAGAAATATATATTCATGATGAATACCCTCATTAGTACAATAATCATCAAAATCATTTGAAATGTATTCTCCACCATCATCATTGCAAATTTTCTTGATGTGATGACCAACGTGAAGTTCTAAAACTTTTTGATATTGCTTAAAAGATAATAAAGCTTCTTCTTTGTGTTTCAAGAGAAAAGTAGTGGTGTATCTTGAGAAGTCATCAATAAAAGTCGTGAAATACCGATATTGAGATATTGATGGAGGAAAAGGTCCACAAATATCATGAATAAGATGAAGTGAATCTCTAGAGGTGGAAATGGAAAAGGGTTTGCAAAAATGCTTTTCAAGTGCATAATATTCCCAAATATCCATATGAGGATGAGCTTTGAATTCCATTCCTTGAACAAGGTCACGTTGATAAAGATTGATAAGCTTAGAAAAATTGAAGTGAACAAAGTGATCATGCCATATTTTTTTGTGAAGATCACTATGGGAGCTTTTGCTCAACTGCCAAGACCCACGGATAGCTTATTGTTTTAAGTGTTCCAAGCGAGCTCTAATGGCTATCTCTTGCCTAGCCGACGCACCATCAATTTTACGAGTGTAGTGAGCTTACCTTAGTGCCAATATGAGTTGCCTCCTCTCTCACACACGCCGGTAGCGCCACCATCCTAGATGCTAGCTCAAGCATCTTCAAGCCTCCTCCACCTCCAAGCTCCATCCTCCATAGCCGTGCACGCGAGAAGAGAGAAGAGAATAGAAGAAGAGAAGAGGAGATGGTGAAGAGCTTCACCCTCTTGATCCCTCACTCTCACACAATCATTCCCTCACACTCTCACACTCCCTCTCTCAAGAGCACACACAAGCAAGAAGATGAGAAGGGGAGAAGAAGAAGAAGACTCCTTTTGCCACACACCAAAGAATGATCTCTTATTCACTTTTTGAACTTTATATATACAAACCCTAAAATCCCATGGGCACCCATCCCTTTTTTACATGACTCGCCATTGTGGTAAGGTCCTTTTTCCATTTCCCTCTTCTGGCTTTGTGCCTCTAGCCTACACCCATCTAATATTTTACAATTGGCACAGGAGGGAGCCTGGCACTCTTTTACAAGAGTTTCTCAAGTTTTTTGAGGCGCTTTTTCATTTAAGGTTGCAGTTTTTTTCCCCAGTTTATCTTTAGAGGCTGCCTGCGTGTCTTTGCTATTTTTCCATCTTCCTTTTGCTTTTTCCTCCATTTTTCCGCCATCTTGACTTGGGGTTAACATTACCCCCTCCTAGATGGGTGCCAGTCCCATGGCACTTCGGCGTTGGTGTAAGGGTGGGGGCCACATGTAGACTCAGGTGCTTGTGGAAGCTCAAGAATGATGTTCATCGAAGTAGCTCAGTGGATGTCATGGGTGGACGAGGGCCTCCAAAGTTGGTGGTTTGACGCTTTTGGTGTGCCTGAAGAAGAAGTTGCGGTGCTCTACCTAAGGGGATTGCTTTCCTCAGCGTGTTGGTATAGTGTGTTTGTGCTAGTGGAATGGGGAGGTGGGTCTAACAACAGGAGAGCCCAGGTGATGTCCCACACTTGAGGATCCCATTTGTGCCACGGGGATGTGGTGCCAGTGGCTTAGGGTGACAGGTCTAACCATAGGTGAGTATTACCTCCCTAGGTGTGTCTTGCCCTTGATGTGCCCTAAGCGTGATGTGGGGGAGCAAAAAGGGCTAGGGGGTTATGAGCAGAGCCAGCCGACCGAAGCCACCAGACACTCCTAACTTAAGGATCCCTAGGTGCAGTGATCATGCTTTTCTTTGCTGCTTTCTATTCTTTTCTTTTTTTCTTTTTTTTTTGGAATACATTTAGGGATAATATTACATCAAGAGTATGATAGCCAAGTCTAATTCTCATCATCGGAGTGACGGGGGGAGGGAGGGCATATGGATTTACGTAAAAATTGGTGGCTTTGCATGTACCCTTTCAGGTTCATGTGGACGTGGAGAGAGGTGGTGGATAGAAATGGATGATTACATTTAGTGAATTGGCTATCGCTCATATCCTCTAGGAGAGCTAGGAAAAAGGAAGGTAGTAGGCTAGCTCTCATCATTAAGCGGGTCATAGCGCAATATCAATAGCATTAGGATCAAAAAAGACAGGAGGAAAGCCGTTTTCTTGCTATGCCAGATCTTGCTTAAGTAGGAGCTTAAGGAGCCTAAGGTAATTACATGTGGTTATGAAAGCAAGATCTGGATAGGATGAGAATTCAGCGAGAAAGTGCATCATGGAGGCTGTTAGGCTTCCTAAATCAAAAAGTAGATCATCCTCAAAGGAGGTGGCCTTGGAATTGTAGATGACGGGGAAGTCATGCCTCCCATGGAGGGTGGCGACAAAATCCATGCCTACTCTACGGGGATACGCCATGAATGTGGGGTCGTTTCGCTCGTAGGGTAGGGTGTTACAAAATGCCATCCAGGCGAGCATGTTGGTATTGCATATTCGCCTTCTCTAGAGGGGTTGGCAGTCGTAGCCCCTTACTGTGTGTGGCACTTCGTACACTTTGTCTTTCCAAAATTCGGCTTCCTCTATGCCCGCAGAGTGGGGGTCCTTGCCCTGTCATCTAGCCATTTTTGGCCTAGTCTGCAGCCGTGATCACCTCCTCCATTACTTTCATCTGCAGGACCCTTCTCAAGCTGTCAGGCATAAGGAAGCTGAAAGAGAAGGGGTCCTTTTCGATTTCCTACCATTCCCAAACCACTAGCTTTGCGTGGAATTGCGTTGGGAGGTCATCGGGGCATGGTCGGAGGGATGGGGATGGCCGCATGACTAGCTTGGCCTGTAGCCTTTTTTTGGCTTCTTCCATTAGCTTTTTTCGTCACTCCTTAAGGGTGGCTTGTTTGTCTAGGGGCAGTCGAGTTGTTGCTGTTCCTGATCATGCACGGCGAGGGGGACTGTGGGATTACATCTTCTCTGAATCTGTTCATGTCGACTTCGAGTTCGGCTTCCTCCCCCTGCTAGTTTTCTTGTGGTGCTCTTTCTTCAAAGCCGAGGGCATTTGCCTCCTAGGGGGTTAGACTGGCCAGTAGTAGATACTTTCGCTGCTCTTCTAAGCCTAGCCTAACCTCCGTAGGTTAGGGTGGCATCTGTAGCCCCGCATGCAAGGCTCTGCATGCGATGCCCAGTTTCTTTTGCACCACCTCCAAGAGCTCCTTTCCCTCTGGTTGAGTTATGTCTAGTAGTGTGTTGAGGAAGGCTTGTTGTTGTGCAGTGAAGGCTGTCTGGGCGACGTCCGCTTTGCTTTCTGCTAAGATTTTTTCTTTCTCCACCAAGCCGAGGCATTGCACCAGTGCCTTCACCCGTTTCTCATTCTGCGTGGCCCATTCCTTGGCCCTTTTGCTCATTCCTTCCATGCTCTCCCCCTGCTTTTGTACTAGGGTTACGAGCTTCTGCTCCTGGGCCCTGAGCTCTTTACTCATGCTGTCTTGCTCTTTCTTCTCGAGGCGTAATTAATCGATCATGGACTCAATCTCCTTTTGTTGTTTCTCCCTCTCTTGTCTTCTCTCCTCTTCTTTGGCATTCAGTTTCTCCATCATCTGCTCAATGGTGGTGGTCTTTGACTCCAGTTCCTTATATTGCATCAGGAGGAGCTTGTATTCCCGCTGCATCTGCACAAGTTCTTGATTCTCATCCTCCAACTACTATTTGTAGCTTTCTTCCCTTTCCTCTTTTGCTTTCAATTCCTGCTTGAGTTCAAATATTTGGCGTTGTTGCATGGCAATGATGCGGGTTTTCTCCAGTTGGAAGGCCGCCACTAACTCTTTTTCTGTCACCAACTTAGCCACTGCCATTCTTTTTTCCTCCTTCACTCTCTCCAGTTGTTGAGAGAGCAGCTCAGTGACGTATTCATCATAATTGGCTGGTGGCATCATTGTTGTGTGGGTGGGGGTGGTCGAGGCCTCCATATGCGGATGCTTCTGGTCCTGCCGCGATTCTGCATCTGCAGCTAGCCTTTTTGGTCCCGTGGTCATGGTTTTTGTGCTCTTCCCTTGGACCATTTCCTTACTGATGAAGTATTGCATCCAGGCCACCAGGTTGGACACTTCCAAGCTGGTGGGGATGCTAGGGGTGAGCGTAGTGGGTTCAGCGGGGGGTGCCATGAGGGTGGGGATAGGATGGAGGGGTGCTTTGCCTTTTCCTTCTGAAACTGTGGGGGGCGCGGGTTCTGGTGCCTGCATGCTGGAGCTAGGCCCTTCTTCCCTTGGCTGATTCTAGGCTTCTGGGTCATCCGCCCTGCACTGCTGCTCGATGTACCAGCATGTAGCCTCAGCCAGGTCCTCCTCCTCCTTTCTTCTTAACTCCTCTTTCTCCTCCGCGACTCTTCTTTTCCTTTCCTCTTCGGCCTTTTTGTATTCTTCCTCTAGTTTCTCTTTTTCCTCCTGCTCTTCTCTTCTTCTCCTTTCAGCCTCTTGGTTGGACGCCTTTTTAGCCTGCCTGACTTGCTCTGTTGTTTCTTCTTCTTCCTACTTCCTCTTCCTTTCTCTCTCCTCGACCTCCCTGAGGGATTGTCTTTTTGCTTTCTCCAAGTCTTCTTTCTCCTTCCTACTGCCTTCATCCTGTTTCTTTTTCTTTTACGCTGCTTTTTTCTTGGTCTCCTTGACCTACTTTTTACTTTTCTGTTCTTTACCTTCTTCCTCGGTCTCCGTCCTATCATTGGACCTCTCCTGGTGTTGATGAGGAGGTGATCTGTCAGGTGTTTCCCCCTCCCCCTCTTTTGCTTTCTTCACAGCCTCCTGAATAAGTGCTGTTAAGATGCCCCTGTAGGCGATGAATGAGGCTTTGGAGGAGGCCCTCTTTCTTTCTGTGGCCTTCGACACTGGGGATTCTCCTCTTGCCGGCATGCTTCCTAAGGCTAGCACTCGAGATGCCTGGTCGATGGTCTTGCGCATGTAGCCGTTCTAGTCAACTTCGTGCAGGATATGGGCCGCCACATTTTCCAGTATTGGTACGCTGATCTGGTGCATCAATGCGTTAAAGCACTGGCTAGAAAAGAGCGCATGTATGAGTTTCGCCTGTAACTTGGTCTCTGCATTGGGGATGTCCTGGATACTGATGCCATCATTCATCAGCATGTCCTTCTTTCTCATCCTCAGCATGGCGTATACATCCCTTTTTTGCTTCTTTTCCACCTTTGGTTCCAATCCTAGTGCGTTCTCCACCAAGGCCGGGCTTAGATGAACCAATACTTGCTTAGCATTCTATCCTCTTTCCACTCTGATGGTGCCGCATTCCACTGTCGGGGTTGTAGGACCCTAAACCGTAAACCCCCTCCCCTTCCAGCTTGAGAAGAATCCTTCCTAGGATTTAGGGTTAGAAGGTCTGCGGGCATTCGCATGAAGGTGTAGGGGTTACTTGTTAAGGAGACAAGGATAGAAATTGGGATTGTATTTCAAATGGGCTTCGCGGTCGAGGTCAAAAGGTTTAATCCCCTCTTGGGTGATGCATGTGAGAACATCGGTTAGGAAGTCACCAGAGTTGACTCCCCTAGCAATGTGTAACTCTTCCTCGGTCAACAAGCGGTCAAGATAAGGGTGCCCTTTGATGTGTTCTTCTATCGGACGGCCCCGAAGAGTGGATAACACTTGAAATGAGGTTGCCGCGACGTATGTGGGGTCGTACTCTACTATTTTGATAGCGCGGCGCTGCTCACAATTGGTCATTATTTGGCATCCCTCAACTTTCCATTGCAACTTAAGAGCGTACCAATGCCTTAAGAACTGGGATTTCGTCTCAGCAAGTCTTGACAGCTCTGCCACTCCTTAGATAGTGATGGCAGTAGTGGTTCGCTAATCATACGACGTGATGAGGCGTTGTTTGATTGCTTGCTCTTTTGAGATCTCACTGCTGAGCAACTTAGCAGCAGAGATAGCAGCGTATGCGAATGCGAATTCAAACGTTTCCCAAGAACAAGACATCATTTGAACTTTGGCTGCGAAGGATTTGTCCAATAGGCCTAAGTCAAGGCGATCGTATCTCAGAGCTAGCGACACAAAAGTGACGTCCAGTCGCTTAATGCAATCCACCACGTCATCCCCTGTTTCTTTAGCTAAATCAACTACTAGTGAGAGAAAGGATTTCCTCTCATAAGAAGGTCTAAGGCCTGCGGGTGGTTGGGGTTTGCTAGGACTTGAACCTTTGGCGATGAAAAGTTGGGGGGATGAGTGCTCTTGAGCTTGCAATTGGGTCGCTGGGACAAAGGTTGGGTTAGCAGCAGCCTCAAGTAACGGCCTACTGCTTTCAGGATGGATTTGGAAAGTCAGATCGACGCTGGCAGGTGATGACTCTTGTGACAGCGATTGTTGCTTCGGTCGATCGGTGTGGGTGACTCTCTTGGGTTCGCACATGGATGAGCTTGATGGTTGTGGGCCAGGGAAGCTCTACGACTTGTGGTTTTGAGGTTCTACGGTTTTTGAGATGATCAAGCTTGAGGCTGACATACGAGTGGTGCCTTTGGCCGTGTGGGCCTTAGGTATCCATAGCCAAGCATTGCCCTCATAGTAGACTTGTGCATGCAAGAGGGCCTTGGGGACCCATCTTTAACTGATTACATGTCTATTCCTATAACTATGTTTGGGCCTCTTATGTTTAGATTTTTTGGTCTTATGAGGGTAGGAGCATCGACTCCTAGGCGGCTGTTGCGGTTTAGGCATCCATTGAAGGCGAGGCTGTGGGGCCTTAGTTTTGGCTGCTATGGGGTGCGGTCAATGAAACTCGGGGAGTGGCGGCCGCGCACTACCCCCCTCCTTAGACTTGCCTACAGATGTTTCTATCGGTGGCTTTGTGGCCCGTGATGAGGTTGCGCAACCCTTGCTGAAAGCTCTAACAATGCAAACGTTGCCTATTGTGAGGTGGATGCGCTGCGAGGTGTAGTTGAGAACAGAGTTTTGATGCCAAGAAGTGCTTAAAAATAGCTAAAAATTAAGAATATCAAGGGAAAAATATTCAACGTCGAAGGCAGCGGCTCGACCTAGGACGATTTTAAGCGTCAAAGTGCTTTAAAGGAGCCCGAGCGATACTTGTTAATTTTTGATAATTTTTCAGACTGCCCTGTGGGTTGTTAGGAGTTACCGGCCAATGGGGGATGTCAAGTTGGATGCCCAGGATTTTTCAGAGCTCGAATCGGAGCCAGGACGGGGAAATGGCCACAAAAGGGGCAAGATATGAAAAGGTGGACATTTGAGAGGGCCAAAAGGGGTGCCCTTTGGGGGAATTTTAACCCCCCTTCAATTTTTGAGTTTGGGGGCCATAAAAAAACGTGGAGAGAGAAAGGAGAAGAGAGCATGGGAAAAATGGCGCCTACTTTTGCGCCCAATTCTTGGAGATGGAGGATGGAGCCTGCAAACAATCCACCCAAGTGATCATGGGCCTTGATTCCCTTCTGTATGCTGATCATTTCGTCGCTCTTCACTTGCGAAATGATGGCCTAGATGAAGAACTCTGATTCTATTCTTTCTCTCTCCTCCCTCTCTCTCCCTTAAGGGGTTGTTCTTGTGTGGAAGAAGAAAATGAAGAATGATGGAGGAAAGCTTGTCCGGATGAGACCGGATTGCTTCCGGGTGAATGAAGACATGAAGAATGCTGGTTTTGAAGATGCTGGACATTGAATGAGGGCTGACATGCAGTCCCATAGCAAAACCGAGATCCCGAGACAAAAAGCCTAAGCGGTAATTCAATTTTTATGAAGAAAAAATGAGTTTTTATGCTATTTGGTTGATGAAATATTGTTCCCATGGGCTGATTATGCATTATGTTGTTGTTTGCTATGATTTTGATCAGTTTATGCTTAGAAAATCAGAAAATCATAAGTGTTATGGCTGAAATTAATGGTATAAAACCCGTAAAACACGTGTTTAAGAGGCAAAATGGGGGTTTTTTGCAAAATAAAGGGAAAACATGAGATATAACATCAACAAAACCTGAAATTTTGCTGTCAAAGAACCTAAGGGCCACAACCCATAATTAATCTTAATTTCTAGTTATTTTTATTGAAAATAATTTAAAAAAACCAAAAAATGGTGGAAAATGGATTTTAAATGGGAGAAAATTAGGAAACGATAAAAGGAAAATTCTAGAAAATCACATAAGTGTTTGTGCAATGTATAATGAAGGTAGAGCACGCGGTTGGCCTCGGTTTACTCTTATTTCTATGTTTTTTTCGTATTTATTGCTTTCTCTACAAAGAAATACACATAAAACGACTCTTACACCTATCAACGATTGCAAATATTAAACGGTAGGGTGAGAGGGGAGTTTGAGCGTTAAAGTGCAATCTTAAACCTGATTTATGTGTTTCATCATGGCTATAGGACGTTGTTTTAAAATAAAGGAAAAGGCAGCATGAGCCTAAGGCTTGGTGTCTCTCCTCGTTTCAATACATAAAAGTTATCATGGAAATCATGAAAAGATTGGTTTCGCACAATGCACAATGCTGATTTTCTATTGTTTGTGCACTAAACCATTCACATTATGCACTATGCATGGTTCATGGTATCGAAGGAAAATCTCCTGGACTGTATAGCAATTGTTTTCTTAGGACTTTGACCCACGATTGAGAGTGTGAGGTTATCCCTTGCCGTAGGGTAGAGGGTCGATTTCCTAAGGGACTCTGAAGTGAGGAAGCATGGTATATCTCCTGGAAATATGAGAAATATAAAAGAGAGGAGTTTGTGTTCGTTGTGTTATATGTTTAGCAGCGCATCAAAGGGTCAATCCCTGAGATGTAGGAGAGCTGCAGTGGGGCTCCGACTATTAGTCGGCGGAGTGTCTCCTATGTGTGTGTGACGAGGCATTATGACTAAGTACTTTGGGATCTCCCTCTGAGGAGTTTTATGGAAACGTTGGACTATGAACTATGAATGCATAGATTAAGCTTTAGGATAGTGTGTCCTTCAGTATTATATTGACGCTCCTGGTCCGCGAGGCCGTGAGGGTATTTGTGTGTCATGAGCATTAGGTCCGGCTAGTGCTATAGCCACTGCCGGCCCATTTCAGGTCCCATTAGTAGTAAACGTTGCAGTGGGTCTGCTTTTTAAAGGTGCGCCCTAGTAGTGACTCTGTGTCTGCATTTTTAGCATTTGGCCACACATAAAAAATAATTGAAACAGTCTCAAACTCGATAGAAACGGCTGCTTTGCACTTGCCAAGTAGTGTATAGGAATGGGCCCCATATGGGCTTAATTTGGCAATGGTGGGTTGAAGTTATTATCAAGATTGTGGGAGAGAAGGAAGGAGTCTCACTTGTAGCTTTCTTGCTTGCACAATGGGGGAATACACACAAGGGTGGAGGCTGAAAAACAGTTTTCCTCTTCTTAGTTGTGTAAGCCAAAAGAACTCAAGTACATAGAAATAGAAGAACCCTATATATGGGTCTCAAACCAAACTCAACTAACTAAGGTGGCATACTAACTAAGCCACGAACTAGAATAGATAAGGATAGCTGTCATCTAGCTATTATTCATGGGCGGTCTACCAACCGCATCTGCAACAACTGACAAGTCGGTGACATAAATGCACAACGGTCACCCTGGCATATCACGAGTGGAGCTCGATATCTCAACACTCCCCCTCGAGCTCAATCCCAATTCCTGCACACCAAGCAGGTCTCTAAACTTGCGCAGCTTCTCTGCGCCCAATGCCTTTGTAAATATGTCAGATACCTGATCCTCTATGCTGACATAAACTAGATCAATAAGACCTAGTAAAACCCTCTCTCGCACATAGTGATAATGCACCTCAATGTGCTTTGTTCTAGCATGATAGACTGGGTTATTTGCCAAGTGTATACTGCTCATGTTGTCACAATAAATGACAACTGGCCCATCTATAGGCTGATGCATATCATAAAGTAGCTTATGCAACCAAGCTACCTCACATGCAGCCATTGCTGCACCCTTGTACTCAGCCTTTGTGCTCGACAAGGCAACTGTAGGCTGTTTCTTGCTGCTCCAAGTGACTGCAGCACTCCCAAAAGAGAACACATATCCAGTGGTAGATTGTCTATCAGAAATACTACCAGCCCAATCAGCATCAGTATATCCATGCAGCTGTATCTGAACCCCAGTTTTATAAAATAGTCCATACTACAATGTGGACTTCACATACCTGAGTATGCGTCTAGCCGCATCCAAATGCGGTTTCCTTGAAGCCTGCATAAACTGACTTACCAATCCAACAACATAGCTCAAATCTGGCCTGGTAATAGTCATATAAATCAAACTTCCTACTATGCGTCTGTACATAGTAGGGTCTTCCAGAAGCTCACCTGCATCTGTGCTCAGCTTCACATTCTGCTCCAAAGGAATTGAAATAGGCTTACAGCTTGTCATCCCATATTTGGATAGCATGTCCAATCCATACTGCCTCTGCAAGAGCCGTATCCCACTTGGTGATCTAATCACCTCAATGCCCAAGAAATAACGCAGCTCTCCCAAATCCTTCATCTCAAACTTCTGCTTCAATAGCATTTTCACATGAAGGATATCTTCATCACTGTCACCTGTCATAATCAAATCATCAACATAAATGACAAGTAGCATAATACCTTTCTCTATTTTTCTCACATAAAGTGAGAAATCTGCCTTGGAAATCTGAAAGCCAATAGTGATAAGATACTATCCTATCTTGTCAGACCATGCTCTAGGTGCTTACTTCAAGCCATACAATGCTTTCTTCAACCTGCAAACAAACTCAGGATGAACAACATGCACATAACATGGTGGCTGCTCCATATATACCTCTTCTTGCAAATCACTATGCAAGAAGGCATTCTTTACATCCATCTGATGTAAAGACCATTCCTTTGATGTAGCCATAGCAATGATTGCTCTTACGATTGCCATCCTTGCAACCGGACTGAATGTTTCTTCATAATCGATGCCATATGTTTGTGCATACCCCTTGACTACTAATCTTGCCTTGTATCTATTCACAGAACCATCTGCATTGTGTTTCACCTTATAAACCCACTTACAACCAATTGCATGCTTATCTTTAGGCAAAGGTACCATTTTCCATGTAGCATTTGCTTCCAAGGCATCCATGGCTTTGTTAGATATGATCAATGCCCCACCCTCATTAGGTGCTACCAATGATCCATGGTGCTCAAAGTTGTAAGGCCCCCATTATGAGGAGAAGCCAAATGTGAGCCCAGACATTGGTTGGGTCCTGACTTGTATATCAGATGAGGTTTATGTGACCGGATGGCAAAAAGGTGAGTGTTGTGGGTCTAATCTTTGGGTTAGACGGAGTGGTTAAGCTGGTAGCAACTCAAGGCACATTGCATTGAGTTGCATGGTAAGGGAGTTAAAAGGGGCCCCTATTCCCTGGAATATTCCCTGGCCGACTAGTGGAGGCTCATATGGTAGGTCGGTCAGCAGGCCGACCTAACGACCTTCGCGGGCTATAAAAGCTAAATCCCTTCGCAGCCATCACACACTCATCTTTCACCCAGTCAGAGTTGTTGTTCCAGCTAGCCTTAAACTCTTCACCTATCTTCTGTCTAGATCGCCATCTAAGCTTCACACAGTGGAAGCGCACGGGTGGACAGAGCCATCTTTGTATCAGTTGTTTGGAGTTAAAGAATTTACTGATTCTCCTCTTATCTGTTGTGTACTCTCTATCTCTTTCTCAGATTCTGTTCACTGCGCCGTGTAATATTTTACAGGCTTTCTCCCATTTTTCTTTTCCCATGGCTTGCTCAAAAGAAGTGGGTTTTGGTTCCTGTATCACTTTGACCATATATGCATAGTGAATGGCTGTAAATCCATCATATTTCAGCCTATCCACAGGATACCTAGCTCTAGTAGACCTACGCAAAGTAGGCTCACTTCTAGGTGCTCTCAAAACATCCATGGTCTTCCTTACTCCAGGTGTAACAATAGAAGGGATACCCAACTCATCATCAATGCTCTGTTTCGAGCCATTGGATTCACCATCCACGTAAGAATGACCTGCATTCATATCAAACATGGGCTGATCTACCTTCTCTTTTCCTTTTCGTGATACCTGCATACCACTATCTGCATTGCTTTGAGAAGATTCTCCTGATCTCAATCTGCCTGTCCATGGTGAAAAATGTGAACCACTGCTAGAGGACGCTCCAGGTCCACTAATATCTTGTGACTGCTGCTGTGAATTCTGTGCAGCATTACCATTTTGTGCATCTACATTATCAATCACATTTACTGGTTTATACTAGCTACTCATCTCATCAAAAATAACATCTTTGCTCACTGTAAACTTACGAGTAGAAGGGTTATAGCATCTATACCCTTTCTGCTGCAAAGAGTAACCAATAAAGATGCACTTCTCAGCTTTTGGATCGAACTTAGATCTCAACTCATCTGGAACATGAACATAGGCAATGCAGCCAAAAATCTTCAAATGAGAAATATCTGGTTTCCTACCAGTATACCCCTCCTCTGGAGTCATCCCATGTATTGCTGTAGTGGGAGTCATGTTCATTATGTAGACTGCTATAGCAATTGCCTCAGCCCAATAAAAATCTCGCAGGTCTTTTTCATTGAGCATGGCACGAGATACCTCTCCAATATGCATGTTTTTCCTTTCTGCAATTCCATTTTGTTGTGGGGTATGACTATATGAATATTGCTGCTTTATGCCATGCTCCTGCAGGAACCTTGAAAACTCATTTGAGAGGTACTCTCCCCCTCCATCTGACCTTAGGCATTTTATTTGCAGGCCTGTTTCTTTTTCAACCATAGCTTTAAGAGTTTTGAAATGCCCAAAAACTTCACATTTCTTTTTCATAAAATACACCCAATTTTTTTTGCTATAGTCATCAATAAAAGTGACAAGATAATGACAGCCTCCAAGAGATGCAGCTTTAGTAGTCCACAAATCAAAGTGGATTAATTCCAATGGCTTCTTACTCTCTTGAACATGTCTAGGAAATGGTTTCCTTGCCTGTTTTCCAAATTGACAGGCTTCACATACCTTATGCATTTCTGCAACCTTGAATTTAGGCAATCCTGCAACAATATTTTGGGCTTGCATTGATTTAAGTCACTGTACATTAACATGACCAATGCATTTATGCCAGATATCAATATCTGCAACTACACCGGTCCCATGTGCAAACATTGTTGCACTCAATTCAGGCATGTCTGCATCCAACGTAAACATTCTGCCCTTCTTCTTTCCTTTTGCTATCAAGCGACCTTTATTTTTCATATCCTCAATAAAGCATCCATGAGGATTAAATCAGACCTGCAAGCCCTGCTCAACTATTTGACCAACAGAAACCAGATTCTTGGTGATATTCGGGACATGAAATACATCGGACAAGTATTTCTTTTTCCCATCCTGCATAGACAAAGGAATTTTTCCAATCTGCACAATAGGATGTGCAGTATCATCACCAGTCTCCACAAATCCTAGTTTTTTCATTTTTCTTGCATCCTCCATCCATTCTGCATGACCTGCCATGTGGTTTGATGCACCTGAGTCAACATACCATACATCATTGCTTTCTTCTGCACTTGTCACAGAATTGTTCATGTGCTGCACCATAAACAAATGCTCATTTCTGTCATCACCCTGTCTACTAGAAGATGCATAGTTCCCTTGTTGCAATTTTCCATTCATAATGTCATTCTGCTTTTTATAGCAGTCTTTAGCCATTTTTACCACAGTAGTAGCATTCAACATTACTGTTTGCATTTTGGCCTCTTTGCTATCCACCACGATCTCTTTGGCTCCCGTGCCTCTAGAGTTACCACGTCCTCCTCCATAGGACTGGTTTTCTTGAGTTTGTTGCATATTTTGATTTCTACCACGACCTCCAAATTAGCCTCCTCTACCTCTGCCTCTACCTCTTCTAGCATTTGAGTAGAAGACAGCTTCCTTTGAAGTTCCTCCTGAAGAAGATGCACCACCATTTCTCTGCTCCTCAGAAATTAGAAGAGCAATCAACTCCTCAAAATCAGAAAATCTTTCATGAGCTAAAATGGATGTCCGAAACTGTGCATAATCCTTTCCTAGACCATTCAAGGTCACAGAAACTAAATCATCGTCTTCCACTGGTGACCCAATGGAAGCAAGTGCAGCTGCAATCTTCTTCACCTTCATGTGGTAGTCATTGATGCTCATACTTTCTCTTTGCACATTATGCAACTCTTGCTTGAGCTGAATTTTCCTGTCTTGAGTATTTGTGCTATACATTTTTGACAAAGTATCCCATGCCTCCTTTGGCGTACTTGCATCCTGAATATGCACAATCATAGAGTGAAATACTGATAGACAGCCAGTACATAACTTTCCTGGCTCTCTCATGCCATGCTTTGAATGCCTGCATTTGCTGTTGATTGGGAACATCAGGAAGAACTGGTTCTTCTTCATTTCCTGCAACAAATTCCCAATATCCTTTTCCCATAAGGAAATTGTCATTCTAAACTTCCATGCTTGGAAGTTGTTCTTGTCAAGCTTTTCAGTTACAATCTGTGAAAGAGAATTAGATGCCATTACAGAATACTGCAAAAAATTCTGTCATTGCAGAGAACACAGCTTCAGCCTCACAAGGGCAAATCTGCAAAACTGTAGAATAGTGGCTGCACAGCCTAAAACTGGGCCTTTTCTTGAGTGCGTGCAGAAAACTTCCGCCTCCGAAACAGGCCCCGAAATGGCCTCAGATAAAAAAAATAGGGTCGCCTTTTTGCTTCACCACGAAGGGTGTCTCAACCTGAGACAATGCACTCTTGAAATTTTTGGCTGTACTACCTGCAGAGATCTGCTCCCAAAACAGAAAATGAAAGCAACACTGCTCCTCTTACCAGAACAGCGTGAGCTTGGCTTGCTTTCTTGAGCTCCTTACCACGAACAAGGCTCTGATACCATGTTAAGATTGCGGGAGAGAAGGAAGGAGTCTCACTTGTAGCTTTCTTGCTTGCAGAATGGGGGAATACACACAAGGGTAGAGGCTGAAAAACAGTTTTCCTCTTCTTAGTTGTGTAAGCCAAAAGAACTCAAGTACATAGAAATAGAAGAACCCTATATATGGGCCTCAAACCAAACTCAACTAACTAAGGTGGCATACCAACTAAGCCACGAACTAGAATAGATAAGGATAGCTATCATCTAGCTATTATTCATGGGCAGTGTACCAACCGCATCTACAACTGACAAGTCGGTGACAAATGCACAACGGTCACCCTGGCATATCATGAGTGGAGCTCGATATCTCAACAGTTATGGTTTGCCAAGTTAAGTCCAATGATCATGGGTTAAGATATTGAAGTCTGCTCCCTCCTCGATCAAGGTGTTGAAAGCACATGTTTGTGTTTCTGAGATCGTGATATGGAGGGATGCGGGTTCTATGGCTTCCTCATCCTCATCGTCGATTTCAATGATTGTGGCTACTCGTACTTTGACAGGCGGTTCTAATATCGGTGGCTCATGCAAAGGATGCATAAGAGGATAGTACTTCTTGACACGGCTGCGTGAAGAAGCCTATTCCTTCACCGTTTAGGGTCTCAAGTTCAACATTGCCCGTTTGGCTGATTACACAAACTTTGAAGGGTCCAAGACCTCTAAACTTCATTTTTTGCTTATGCCCCTTAATTGAGTAGAGGAGCACTAAGTCACCCTATTCGAACTCATGTTGCTTGAGGTGTTGGTCAAACCAGCTCTTCCGCCAGGCTTTCTCACAGATTAGTGCATGGGTAGCTAGAAGACGAGTCTTTGAGAGGCGTTCGAGCTCAACTAGGCATTGCGTCCATGGCTTCTTCCCTTCCCATCATTCTTGAAGCGCTATTCTCAGGCTAGGAACGAAGAACTCTAATGGTAGAATCGCTTCTATTCCATATGTCAGTCTAAAGGGGGTTTGACCATTAGCCGTTTTATAAGCTGTTCAGTAAGCCCACATAGCTGCCATCAGCTTGTTGTCCCAGTCGCTGCGTGAAGCAGAGACAACCTTGGTTAGGACACTGACAAGAATCTTATTCGTTGATTTGACGTGGTTGTTTACATGAGGGTAGTATGGCGAGGATTTGCGATGGATAATGAGGAAGGTGGACAGGAGATGTGCGATCACTTCATTGATGAAGTGCGTGCCTTGGCCATCACTGACTAGTTCGATGGGGCAGCCGAATTGTGAAATCACTTGCTCCCATGAGAACTTAGCCGTCGTTCTAGCGTTGTTTTTTCGTGTCGCTCGCGCTCCTTCCCATTTAGTGAGGTAATCCGTGGTCACAATGATGTACTTGGCCTGTGAATACTGTGCCGCAGGACTGATGGGTCCAATGAAATCAATTCCCCATTTTTTGAAGGGTTGTCGAGCAATAACTAAGATTAATTCCATTTGATCCTTGCAAATTGGGACCTTCGTTTGCTGGCACTCATCATAGTGCTTGACGAATCGTGCTGCATTGCGGAAAAGCATGGGCCACCACAGTTGAGACTGCAATACTTTTCGTGCTGTCATGTCTCCGCTAAAGTGCTCTCTTACAATGCCGTCATGCGCTTCTGAGAGCACATCGTACATCTCATATTCGCACACGCATCTGCGTAACAATCGGTCTTGCCCCAACCTATAGAGTTGGCCTGCAATCAGCTGATAGGGCTGGATCTTAAGGATTAATTGCCTAAGTCGGGCTTTTTCTATCGGTGGGTTAGGCAATCCATGCTCAAGCACTTGGACTATGTCATCTGCCCAATACGGCATTAGATCAACCTTAAATAGATCTCTCTCGCTGGAAAGGTTAAACAGATGGGCGTCGGGCAGTTCATCAATAACACCTTGTCTAGTAGCTTCTCCAGTGGGAATGCGCGACATGTGATCAGTCATGTAATGTTGTTTTCCTTCCGTATCACCATGGAGAAGTCGAACTCTAAGAACAGAAGGAGCCATCGAGCTATGTGTCATGTAGTGTAAGTGGCCGTGACTAAACCGCGGCCCTATAGCAGCGCCAAGGCTTGGCCTTAGCGGCACCGCTTGTGGTGCAGTTGCTTCTCTTGACTTTGGTTGTAGAGGCGAGGTTGGCATACTTATGCTAGAGAGATTATTGATTCCATCCTCTATGATGGGCTCAACGTCTTTTAAATGCTCTTGGGCTTCCTTCACCCATTCCTTCACCTTTTCTATGGCCTCTAATTATCTCTTCGGATGCGGGTATTCCCCTACCTTAGTGCTCCCCTTTTCGGTTGTCTTAGGGGCTGACGTCTGTGCCTCTGCGTCAGAGACCTTCTTTCCAACAGGCAGAGTTGTAGCACTCTCCGTTTTTAGTGCGATTTTAGCTTCCGACTTCCTACGGCTCTTCTTCCCTATTGAGATTGCATTGAGATTGCTAGGTCCTAGCAGAGAGATGCCGACCTGCTTCATTTGGGCATGGTTCATGACCCGCAATGGGATAGGCGTAGCCTCCCCACCATGGTTCTCGACTCCAAACAGCCCCAATGGGACAGATGGCTTGTTGGCTGAGCTAGACGACGGCTTTCGCCTTGGGCAATCAGCGAAGAGATGGGTGATCCCGCATTCAGCACACCTTTGGTCAGCCTTATCTCTGTTTTGCTGCTCCCTTTCACGGCAGCGTGATGAGACATGACCTGGGTGGCCACAAGTCCAACAGGTGATTGAATCCTACGTCTGCCCTCCTAGGCCTTTACCTCGTCCTCTTCCTAACGCCATCACCGGTATGGGGCGATAATCCATGAGGATAGTGTTGCCCTCATCGTCATGCGAGAGGTAAGGGCATCTCTAAGCTTCTTCCTCGTTTGGTTCTTCCACATAGTGGATAGGAGCGTCACTCGGTGGATGGGTTACGTAAGGACCAGGCGGTCTAGGAATGTCCGTAGGATTTATTTCCATCCTAGGATCAGTCGGCTTAATGTCATTAGGTGTAGGGAGGGCCAATGGGGTTCCCCTTCCGAAAAATGGCTGCAGCCTATTCGCTAGGTACGGCTGGCCGTATGGTTGTGAGTATGGAAGTCTCCTTGGAAATCTACAATGCGCGACGTCATGATTGAACCTACCGCAGTTAGCATAAGGTCTTGACCTAGGGTCTTGACACTCAGCTAGCAAGTGGTTTCTGCCATAGTACACGCATTGGATGTGTGGGTGCATTGGTTGTCTCAACATATCTTGCAACTTGGCTAGTTCCATCTTAACGTCAGCCAAGTCGTGGTTCGTTTCGGTGGTTTTCCCCTTGTCCTGGGATGGTGGGGCTGATCGTTCATTTGAGGCTAATGCTCTCTCTGAGCTTCGTGAGTTGGTCTCTTCTAGGTTTGCGCTTCTGGAGCTCCGCTCCTTCAGCTGATCGTCAACTCGGATGGATTCGTCAAAGACCTTGGCTAGTGCGTCTCGCTACAAGCTCGAGTTGCCTGACAAAGCTTTGTATAGTTCCTTGTCTGGAATCATGCTGATGAATACAGTTGATACTGCTCTTTCAGTCAGTCGCTCTCCAATGGGGATTCTCTTGAAGAGACTGCGCACATGGGTCACGTAATTGCGAATGTCCTCCTTCTCTTTCTGCTTGACATTTATCAAGCGTACTACTAGATTATCGGAGTATCCGGGGTCGACAAATCTCTTAATGAAGAGATCCTTGAGGCCATCGAAGTTGGCTCGCTCTGCGTTATCTAAGCTCGTATACCACGTCCTACCCTTGTCGCCCAAGCAAAGCCTGAATGCTTGAGAGCGTTGAGTCAGGTCATTGAGGGCGTTGGCTTCCCAGACTTGCTCGAACTGCTCAACAAAGATGTATGGATCGTCATGGGGTTGGTACTTATCGAGTTGCTTGGCAACAATAGGGATCTTAGACTAGCTCTTTGAGCCCTGGTTTGCTCCTAATCCTACGAGCAGCGATGTCGCTAGAGCCGTGGCACTTTGCTTTGCCGCCGTGTTATCGAGCAGCCACTTCATGAGAAGCTCACTCAGTGTTAAGTCTCCTTCTAGTGCTCTCTCATGGTCCAATTTCTTCTAGCCAAGTTCAACACCCACTGCACCTCTTGCAACTCCATGCTTTGCCTTTGGCTCCTAGCAACCGTTGCACCTCTTGAAACTCCATGCTTTGCCTTTGGCTCCTAGCCTGCTGATCCCTATTGTGTTTAGCCATGCTTTGCAATGCTTTGCGGGCTAGCTTTCTCTCCTCTTCTAGATCTGCGACGATAGCATCTGTTGTCCTACCGTGGTGCTCATACCAAGCATGAGCGTGATAACTGCTAACCAGCTGCTGAATAGCGTTTGCAAAGGCTTCTAAGTCGAATTCCTCATTAGATTTGTTGTCTGAACTTTCTTCTGCCATTGTCGAGTTATCGCGCTCCACCAAGCTATCGATCAGGTTCAGTAGACTTGTCAAATCCACTTCGTCAGCATCCCTTGCTTGGTCCTACTTTTGCGCATTGATGGTTTGTCTATGTATTGGGTTCTCTCCTACTGGTGGGTTCCTTGAGTGGTTTATCTGGGTGAGTTCCTTCAGTTATTTAATACAGTCCTCAATTTATGGCCCCTCAATGTGTCTTTCCCTATGCACTTGTGCTCAATCAGGCTTTCAGTTTCCTTAAGTGTACTTCAAGTGCGGAAATTCAAGGTGAGTGCAGCAACCAATTTGTAGACGTCTTACGCACTCTCTCGTTGTTTTGGGCTGAATAGGCTTGTTGGTCAATTTCATGGCCGTCTTGTGAGGGTTTAGGGTTTCTCTAAGATATTACCTCGTTCATTTTTTGTCCAATTAGGCCTTACAGCTCAGCGGTTTGGGTCTAAGCCTCTGGGTCTCGCAACTGACCACTTCTAGCTGCTAAGCGGCAACGCCCTACAATTTTGCCTATTCTGTGTGCCAGAATCAAGTTCTGAGCATCTCAAAGCGAAATTTTGGTGCTGAGAAGTGCTTAAAAATAGCTAAAAATTACAAATATCAAGAGAAAAATATTCAGCGTCGAAGGCGGCGGCTCGATCTAGGACGATTTTAAGCACCAAAGTGCTTTAAAGGCACCCGAGTGACACTTCTTGATTTTCCATAATTTTTCAGACTGTCGTGGAGGATGACAAGAGTTATCGGCCAATGCGGGATGCCGAGCCGGACGCCCAGGATTTTTCAGAGCTCAATTCGAAGCCCGGACGGGAAAATGGCCAACAAATGGGCAGGATTTGAAGAGGTGGACTTGTTTTGGCCAAGAGTGGGTAGTGACCTTTCGGGCCAATAAGCATTTTATGCCACATGACAAATCATGGAGAGAAAGAGATGGGAAAAACGTGAGTAGAATGCGCCCGAAAATTGCACCATCATGGGAGATGCTCAACCTCCAGCCTGCAAACAACCCACACCACTGATCATTGCCCTTGCTTTCCTCCTGGATGCCAATCATTTCGCCGTGCTTCGCTCCTCCAATGGCGGTCTCTATGAAGATCTCTGATTTCAGTCTTTCTCTCTCCTCCCTCTCTCTCCCCTAAAGGCAGATTCATGTGGTGAAGAAGAAGAAGAAGAATGGATGGCGGATGCTTATTCAATGAAGACCAGATTGCTCCGTGGTGCAAGAGGAATGAAGATTTTTTATTGTGGACTATCATGAGCATTAATGGTGGCTGGAAATAAGTCCTGAGATATGGCAAATAAAAACCCCCAACCCGCAAAGAACAGTAATCTCATTTTTACAAAGAAAATTGATGATTTATGCAATTTGCTTCATGAATACTTGTTCCCATGGGATGATTATGCATTATAATGTTGTTTGCAATGTCTTCCAACTGTTTGAAATTAAAAAATCAGAAAATCATAAGTGTTGTGGATGAAATTAATAGTGTAAAACCCGTAAAACACGAGAAATATGGGAAAATTGGGTGTTTTTGAGATATAAATGGAAAATATAATAAGATACACCAACTAAATTTGTGTTTTGGCTGAAAATGAACTTAAGAGCCACAGCCCACAACTCATTTTGTATTTTTAGTCATTTAATATTGCAAAAAATATAAGAAAAAAAGGAAAAATAAGAAAAATTAAGGGAAAAAATGGATTTTGAGTGCCGAAAATTAAGGAAAAATAAGAATCATGTTTATGGATGTACGGGGGGTCTGAAGTATGAGGTTTATCCTCATTTCAGCCCTACCTTTATATTTTAGTGAGTTTTTATTGCTTTTCATACAATAAAAATGTGGAAAATGAACCCTAAACCTATGCACCATGCACAACCTAAATGGGTGAGGGGGTAGAGTGTATAAAAAGTGTTTAAATGCTGAATGAAATGATGAAAATATTGCTAGTTTTTATGCATACCATTTAGGTTGGTCGATAATTAAAAATTAAGAACCTAGTAGCACGAGGTCTTCTCGGTGCTAGGTTCATGAAACGCCACATACGAGCAATAGTCAAAATCATTGAAATAAATGTTTTTCACATGTGCACAAATCCTGATTTTCTTAAATGTTTGAGCACATGGGCATTCACAATTTTCATGAATCATAAAGAAATTTAAAAGGTATTAGATAATACCTCTTGGATGCATGGCAATTGCTTTCTAGAGGATTGTGACCAAAGTTGAATGAGTAAGGTCGTCCCAAGCTGTAGACTAGGCGTTGGGTCTAAGGGAAAGAAAGTGAGGTATGGTACATTCCTGGATACAATCAATTGGTACCTTGAGTGGAAATATGTGTGATGAAGTGTTATATATGTTTAGCGACGCATTGAGGGGCCAATCGCCAAGGTGTAGGAGAGTCGTAGTGAGGTAGCGGCAGTTAGCCCGTGGAAGGACCTCCTATGTTTGTGCTTCGTGCTATTTGGCAATGTGCTGGGACTCCCTCTAAGGAGTGTTAATTGGGTTAGAGTTGGACTAGAGACGTGATAGAAATGCAAGATGTTTAGGAAGATGATGTATGTATCATCCACGCTCCTGGCTATGAGGCCATAGGGTTGTTGAGCGCATGATAGAGGTCCAGCTAGTGCATGAGCCAGTGCCGGCCCGTTTTAGGTCCCATCAGTGGTGCGTCTATCGAGAGCCACTTAGAAGTGGCGGTCCTCGAATCCTGGTTGTCTAAGTACTAGTTAGCAGTTTATGCCAAAGGATACTGAGATTGATCCGTTATTCATCGATAAGCATCGTCTAGCAGAATTCCAAAAGCAAGAGAGAGACGAAAGAGCTAGGCGACGTGCTGAAATTCTTAGGAGGTATTCCCCTAAGCGTAGCAGTGCTGAACCCTTACGAGGGAGTGGATCTAATGGTCTTGGTGCCACAAGCAGTAAGTTAGGAGAAGGTGGAAGCTCTAGTGCTCCCCTTTCTTCCATAGGCTAGTCTACATCAAGTGCGGGAGGTGTAACCCCACCGTCCCCTATTTCTAGTGCAAATCCAATTTCCATCATGGCGCAGCCTATTGCAATTCTTGCAGGAAGGACGGATTTGCCAGCTCTAGGTTACCCACTAGCCATTTTTAATGGGCTAGTAGAGGAAGATGCAGAACTCCACATCAGGGAGTTTCAAAAGCTAATGTTTAACTGTCGCATCCAAGAAGAAGAACATTTAACGATGTTCTTCAACATGACTCTCAAAGGAAGAGCTGCCATATGGTATCATGGTTTAGAAGCGGGAACCATATTGAATATTGATTCATTTTATGGAGCTTTTCGAAGGGAGTTTGCCCCTGAAAGGGGTGGGCAATATTGGTTGCGTGTACTTAACGTGACCTGCCAAGAACCACACGAGGATATTCGTGCTCATGCGAAGAAACTAAAAGAGGTTTTCCGTAAGTTGGACACCTCTATTTCTATCCTCGCAGCTGCCCAATTGCAATATTTTCTGCATGGCTTGGACTTTAATATCCAGTTGCAGTTGAGTAGTAGTGTCCCTTTGGGGGATATAGATACTGCCATTACACGAGTACAAGAAGTGGAATCCCAACTACAAGCAGCCTATGCCTCTCGACGCAATCTGAATATGGGTCTAGCATTGGGAAATAACATGGTGACGGCCAATGGCAGTAGTAGCCAAGGGATAGCGATGGCTTATCCTAATGGGAGAGGGAACATGATGCAGAATGTACCTTTATTACCAGCTCCCGCTAGCATATCGATGCCTACGGGCAGTCAAATGGCTCCAAATGGTGGAGGCCAGGCAGTTAATCCTAATACCATGCATGTGGTTCAGCAACCAGTGCCTAATCAAATTGTTAGGCCAATGGAATGACAGGGTAATGATCAAGGCTACGAGTCGAGCGCTTCCAATGTTCTTGGCGAGGTTAAGGACATGATGAAGCATTATACCAACATGATTACGGAGCAGTATCGACAAATAGCCATTGATGTCAAATTTCTTAAAAAACAACAAAATTTGATAGGAAGTAGATACCCAGATGAAGGTGCACCTTCGAGGTTTAGCTGCAAATGGTGTGGTGGGCAACATTATCCACGAAATTGCCCAAATGTCAAGTGCGACATCTGTGGAAAATCCGGCCATTTAGCAGCCACTTGCTGGAGTAAGATTAGTTCCCTCCAGCGAGGTAGTCCGCAACCAGGGCCTGTTAATCATCGTGCGTAAGGAAATGATTCCCAGTGAGAGGACGGACCTAAACAAATACTCCAATGACCAAAGACTACAGTGAAGGAGCTGCCTAGTGGTAGTGGGGTTAGTTTGATTGAGGCTGTGCGCGTTAATGACGCTGAAACCTCTAACCTGCGAGTTGTCCTTACAAGAGGTCAAAAGGGTAGAGAGGCCGACAAGGATAAGCCTGTCGACAAAAACCCTAAACAAGGCGACAAAGGAACGCAAGTTCTGGATCCTACCATGGAAGGGGGACCTCTGAAGCCCGTGGAGAGTAAAGCCGATGTTAAGAAGGATAAGGAACCACCGAGGAAGAAGGTGAAAGTTAAAAAAGAAGCAATAAATCCGGTTGAGCGACCTAAAGAGTGGATGTGACTGGTTCGAGCATGCTGAGAAGCATTGCCCAAGGGTTGCAACCTATGTCGATGGGATATTAGTAGATTATGCCATTGTTGACACGGGATCATCTGTTAACATTATGAGTTCTGAACTGATGGAAAGGTTGGGTTTTGCGATCCAGAAAGATACCTCCACAATTCTCAGAATGGCGGATGATAGTTTGAGACAGCCGGAAGGCTGCATTACTAAGGTCCATGTCACTGTTGCAAATGTAGAATGCCTGTTGGACTTTAGGGTAATTCATTTTGTAGGGCGTCCAAGTTACCAAGTATTACTTGGACGACCTTGGATCTTGCAAGCGGACTGCCAAGTGGATATACCTGCCAGTCGGCTGATATTCGCCAGAGGTGCTCAACGTATGGTGGTTGATGCCTATCTTGAGTCCCCGCAAAGTGAGAGAGCTCCTCTATCTTCCATAGAATTGGAGACATTAGAGGATTTATCTGCCAGTGAGACATCATCGAGTGATGAGACCAAAGAGGGATCCACCACGGAAGACATCTATCAAATCACTTTGAACGAGCCAATAGAGGCCCAAGATTGTATAAGAGATGCAGATGTTATCGAGCTAGACCTTGGTACGCCTGATGAGCCGCGACCAATCAAATTAGGTTCTATGCTCAGTTCAGCAGAAAGGGAGGACTATGTGTCCCTAATTCAAGAATTCCGCGATATCTTTGCCTGGAGTTATGATGAGCTGAGAGGCATTCCTCCTAGCCTCGCTGTTCATATTATTCTTGTAAAAGAGGGCAGTTGTCCTGTGCATCAAAAAGTAAGGCGTATGCCTTTCGAACTGAGGGACAGATTGTTTGAAGAGTTACAGAAGCTTCGGAGAGCGGGTTTGATTTTTCCTATTCAACACACAGAATGATGTTCGCCAGTTGTCATTAGAAAGAAGAAAAATAATCAAATCCGATTATGTGTAGATTTTAAAGAGCTGAATAAGCAGACGGCTAAGGATTACTACCCGTTGCCATTCATTAACTAGATTTTGGATCAATTAGCGGGTAGGGAGATATATTCATTTATGGATTGCTTTGCAGGATATAACCAGATGGCAATTGTAGAAGAGGACAAGTTGAAAACAACTTTTATTACTGTCTTTGGTACTTTTGCGTACCATGTGATGGCCTTTGGTTTATGCAATGCGCCTGGTTCGTGGCAACAAACAACAGATAAGACATTCGGTGACATATCCCCTGAAGAGTTGAAGGTGTTTATTGATGACTTAGGGGCGGCCACCCTGAGAGAAAGGCAGTTGATCATTTTAAGAAAATGCTTTGAGCGCTGCAGACAATTTTGCATCGTTCTAAACCCACAGAAGTGCATTTTTGGTGTACCTTATGGGCTATTGCTGGGCCATGTGGTCAGTTCGGTAGGAATTGCGACAGCTCCTGAGAAGGTCAAAGTCATAGTTGCCATGGGTCCTCCACGCACTCCGAAAGAAGTTCATAGCTTCCTGTCTTCAATTGGTTATTATCGTAGATTCATGAACGCCATGGCAGAAAGAACGTTGCCGCTTACAAATCTATTGTCCTTTAGCTGTTTGTTTGTATGGAGCGACCCCTGTAAGGTAGCTTTCGAGGATGTGAAGCAGGAGCTAGTAAAAGCTCCCATTTTAAAAGCATCTAAAAGAGGTGAGGTATTTTATATATTTTTAGCAGCCACTATGCATAGTTTCAGCTCTGCTGTTCAGCCCAAATCTGGGAGAAAAAGTGGTATCATCCGATAGCCTTTGCTAGTCGAAAATTGGGCATTTCAGAGATCAATTATACCTACATGGAGAAGTTGTGTCTGGTGATGGTCCTTGGGACTAAGAAATTCAGGCATTATATTCTCTATGAGAAAGTTGTGCTTTATACGAAGGCGGTGTTGAGAGAGAGAGAGAGTACGAGAGAGATACACAAGACATGCTCCCAAAGAATGATTCATATTGATGTAGAGTTAGTATATATAGGTGAGACCCAAGTTAAGTGAGAGATGATATATATAGTTGTAACATCTCCACTCAAACAAAGGTCTCCGGCCTGCGAGTGAAAAAACCCTTGGGGAGAACAAGGGAAAAACCCGAGCCCCTACACATACCTACGATACAAAAATTATTTACTATAAAGTTTTCTTGAATACAATGATACATGCCTCAATCAGGGAGACAAGAACTTGGAACAATACCAAGTGTATGTCTTAATTTTCCATTGTTCAAATAATGGACCATTAGTAATCACAGAATTGTTATTCATCACATCAATAGGTTGAACTGGGCAAGACAGGTCGCCCAAAACAATATCAAATAATTCGTCACCTTCAAGAATTAGCATCATCTTTGCTTTCCACCCAAGAAAGCCTTGTCCTTGGAAGAAGGGAACCGAACGTTGGCGAGATGGATATCCGTTAAAAATTACGCAATTGGTCATGCCTGTATGTTGAGAGAAAACAAATAAGATGAGATCGCAGAATCTGCAAACCATGATCAAGATGAGCGTAGTTGAGACGCATGACAATCAAAATAGGGATATGCACATAAGAATGACGAAAAGTATTGAGTGACTAAAAAGAAATCCCAAAATAGAGAGGCGTAACGTGCAAGACGAGATTACGTATATAAGAAAAATACTATTTCGGTCGAGCAAAGAACGTGAACGATAATAAAACATCGCTAAAATTAGCAAGATGTTTGCTTGTCGTAATCAACATCATTAATGAAGACGAGCAATTAACAAACTGTAATTGGGGATTAACGAACTGTAATTAGAATTACAGTTTTTAATAAAGAATCGCAGATTCGAGCAGAATTGCTGTCTTGAATCCTGAACTGTCATAAGTTTTGATCCAGAACTACGATTGACAAGCGGTATTGACAGGATTCGAGAGCACCACGAGAGCTACGCACCTAGACTAAAATTAACTAATACTTCTAATTTGAACAAGTTCATGTATCAAATCATCACTTGTGCAAAGAATTCAATCAAGTATAAACAATGAAACAACTTATCTTTCTTGTTGTTGCTACGCATCCATAGCTCTGATACCATGTTGAGAGAGAGAGAGAGTACGAGAGAGATACACAAGACATGCTCCCAAAGAATGATTCATATTGATGTAGAGTTAGTATATATAGGTGAGACCCAAGTTAAGTGAGAGATGATATATATAGTTGTAACAGGCGGAGGGGCTTCGATTATTGATGAATAAGCTGCAGCCACCTGATCATCTAGCGAAGTAGTTAATCACTTTGCAGGAGTTTGATTATGAGATCAGGAGTACGCCACCAAGGTTACAGGGTATTGTGGAATGTCTTGTGGACTTTGGGGAGCCGAAAGAATCTGTGGCTGAAGGTAGTGACATGGAGTCGTTATTTAAGATAGATACAGCGTCTATTCCCTCCTGGTATGCTGCAATAACACATTATTTATCGACAGGAGAGGCTGGATCCGAACTATCTAAAGCTGAGAGAAGGAAAATTAAGCAGCAGGCATTAAAGTTTGCCTTGATCGCAGGTACATTATATCGGCAAGGGGTTGATGACATCTATTGCCGGTGTGATGCCTGACGAGGTGCCATTTATTTTGGAAGAGTGCCATGATTCCGCTTGCGGAGGTCATTTTGCTGGACGGCTTACAGCACAAAAGGCTTTAAGAGCAGGTTACTGGTGGCCTGCCATCTTCCAGGATGCGTTCGCGTATGTTAAGAGATGTGATATTTGTCAACGACATGATAGTCAAGAGAATAGGAAAAGACCACTCACCTCTATTATGGCGATACTTCCATTTGAGAAGTGGGGAATAGACTTTGTGGGTTCTATTACTCCATCGTCGACTGCGCAAAAGAGGTATATTATTGTAGCAACTGACTACTTCACAAAGTGGTCAGAAACCCCTGCAACAAGGAAAGATGATGCTAAAGAAACTACTAGTTTCCTTTTAGAGCAGATAATATGCCATTTTGGTCCACCGAAAGAATTAGTGTCGGACCGTGGAACCCATTTCTTGAACAAGGTTATCAAAAGCTTGACTAAGGCTTGGCAAATCAAGCACAATAAAATGACTCCTTATAATCCGCAACCAAATGGGCGGGTTGAAAGTACTAATAAACAGCTTGTGGGGATCTTGTCTAAGATAGTCTCTGAGAAGAAACGAGACTGGAACAAGAAGTTGTATGTGGCGGTATGGGCATATAATACCACGTTCAAGCGAGCCACTAGCCACACGCCGTTCAAACTAGTTTATGGTGAAGAGTGCGTTTTACCCTTAGAAATTGAGTTGCCGACCATTAGATTCGCAATAAACCATTCTTTGGGTAGTGAAGACGCCCTATTAAAGCGATTTATGACCTTAGCACACCTAGATGAAATTAAGTTGCAAAGCCTATTACACCAAGAGGTGGCTAAATGTCGCATGAAACAGTTGCATGACCTGAAAGCGAAGAAGTATACCTTTAAGAAAGGACAACTGGTTTTATATTACAATGTACGTAGGGAGCTGTTTCCAGGGAAGCTGGAACCTAAATGGGACGAGCCCTACAAAATCACCAGGTTAGGGAAGAACAGGTCTACAGCCCTATTAGCTGATCTAGAGGGAGTAGAGTTTAAGAATAAGGTTAATCTTAATAAGATTAAACCTTATTACTTCTAAGTATGCTAATACAAAGAAAATGCATTCTAGGTCCATGCTAGGAATGACATGAGATTTGCGAAAGAGCTTAAAAGTTGGTGGATGGGTCGGTTAATCCCTTATTTGGAGCACCCATATCTGGAGAAAAGATACCATCAGGGGAAACTCATCTGATGGAGCAAAGGATATAAAGTGATTCAGCAAGAAGACAAAACCTTTGCGTGGGAGATTCAAGTCTTCTGCCATCACTGCTTACGGCTGTTGACGAGTATCCCTGTTGAGTTCAATGAAGAAGGTGGGATGGAGCCGTCAGTTCATCCTCTCAACATGCTAAACTTTGATTACCATAATTACGAATAGAGGAGTTTGCGATGGCCGGCTGTGTAAACCCATTATGGACGTACACATTATATTTTGACGGAGCGTCTAGGGGCCCTAATAAAAAAAGGAAGTGTTGGAGTAGTAATCCGAGATCCCCGACGAAGAGTGACGATGAAGTTAGCTGCTTATCTCGGGGTAGGATTCACTAACAATATGGCGGAGTATAAAGCCTTGATTATGGGACTGCACATTGCCAAACAAGGTGGTATTCGTCGGTTGTTAGTAAAAGGGGATTCCTAGTTGATCCTGAATCAACTAGATGGGACGTACACAGTGCGGAATCCCATTCTTTGTATGTATCATCAGACTGCGATAACCCTACTTGAGGAGTTTGAGAGAGTGTATTTTCAGCTGATTCCACGTTATTGGAATCAGTTTGCGGATTCATTGGCAAATCTTGCTTATGAGGAAGACCTCTTCTTTAATTGTGGTCCTAGTCTGGATATTGTTATCAATGATGAAACAGGACCCAGTCGCTTGTGGGGAATGTTATCAGAGCATGCAATATATGGCAAACGATGGTTGATATGGGTGATGCAAAGAGTAGACGAGACCAATCTACCGTTGTTATCTTAGACCCATAGGTTGATTAGACAGCGTATTATGCGTACGCCTCTTGCTATCTATGCAGAAGGGATGGGTCATAACCTTATGCATTTAGTTTAGGGCTATGAGCCTATTTTCCTCCTTGGACGGGAGCATATTATTGTATATCTAGATTCCAGGGAAGGATGTGTAGGTGCTACTATGTTTTATTTCATTAGGCCAAGAGGGCCGATTCTTTTTTGTGGTGAAGTGCTTGATTTCATTAGGCCAAGAGGGCCAGTTGTTTGTTTAGTGCAGGTACGGTTAATGGTTTCTTGTTTTAGTTCTGTGCTAGATAGGTTCAAAAGAAGAGCTTGGAAGGAGCCTTTTGTTGCGTGGAAGATTCTCGTGGCCCTATCCAGGTAATATATCTCCTTTATGAGTACTGTGGTTGTTATGTTATATGTGTTTGTATACTTGTTAAGGGGTTTTTCGTTTCTTATTGGGGACCAGCATCCAAGGCATGAAGTCCCGAGGTTTAGGTTCAGTATGTTTGAGGGAGGTTTGAGTGGTTGTTGCCTCCTGTAAAGACATTGTCAGGCATTGAAATACATGTTCTAGAAGGGAGTTCTAGTGACCCTGTTCTACTAGCCTGCTAGGCAGCTGTTTTAGGAGTTCTTGTTAGTTGTGAGGCCGATGCCCTGTTCTCCTTGGGTCACTACACTCAGCTCCCTCCTTTTTACATGCCCGAGTATGGAAAAATAAAAACCCTAAAAGAAGAAATGTGCTGACATAAAATACTTCTTGATCAGGTTATAGGAGTCCTCGCCTAGTAGGAGCTCCTAGTTGTATTGTCCTTAGTTAGGTAGGTAGTTCAGACCACCACTTAGGGCAACCTCTTTGATATTTCTTTTTATCAGATTATGCTAGGTCTACTCCTTGTGGATGTCATGCCTTGGTTCTGTCAGGGGGTAGGGTGAGCATTGTGCTGTGTTTAATATGTATCTATTTTGTATCAGCTTGATGTTTCCTTTGGTTGTTTTGTGCAGATCTATTGTGGGATTCGACGGACTGAGTCACCCTATCCCGTGGTTGCCAATGAGAGCGGAATTTGGATGCCGAGAAGTGCTTAAAAATAGCTAAAAATTACGAGTATCAAGGGAAAAATATTCAACGTCAAAGGCAGCGGCTTGATCTAGAACGATTTTAAGCGTCAAAGTGCTCTAAGGATTCCCGTGCAACACTTGTGGGTTTTTAGTAATTTTTTTGTGCGCCTGGGCAAGTGATGGAAGTTTCCGGTCACTTTGTGGTCTCAAGACGGTCGCGCAGGATTTTTTCGGGCTCGAATTGGACGCCGGACACAGGAGATATGGCAAAACCCGAGAGGGTGCCCAAAAAAAGGCCAAGAATGAAAGGGTGGCCAAGTAGGGGGCCAAAGGGGGTGCCTCTTGGTACCCCCCACCCCTCAAAAGAAAACGTGAAAGGAGGAGGGCCGCGGTTGATCAACCGCGCGAGAAACCCCCCCCCCCTTGGATGAGTTTTTTTTCTGAGAGCAAGCCATATCAATGGCAAGGCAAGGCTGGTCTACTCCTTCTCTGCTCCACATCACCTCCTCTCACGCAAAGAATGGTGGACTATAGAGAGAGAGAGAGAAAATCAGTATTTCTCTCTCCTCCCTCTCTTTCCTCTAAGGGCAGATTCATGTGGTGAAGAAGAAGAAGAAGAATGGATGACGGGTGCTTGTCCAATGAAGACCAGATTGCTCCGTGGTTCAAGAGGAATGAAGATTGCTGATTGTCGACTGTCATGAGCATTAATGGCTGCTGGAAATCTGTCCCGGGATGTGGCAAATAAAAACCCGCAACCCGCAAAGAACGGTAACCTCATTTTTACAAAGAAAATTGATGTTTTATGCAATTTGCTTCATGAATACTTGTTCCCATGGGATGATTATGCATTATGTTGTTGTTTGCTATGAGTTTGATTAGTTTATGCTTAGAAAATCAGAAAATCATAATCAATGGTGTAAAACCCGTAAAATATGCGAAATATGGAAAAATTGGGGTGGAAAATATAATAAGACACACCAACTAAATTTGTGTTTTTGCTGCAAATGAACCTAAGGGCCACAGGACACAACTCATTTTGTATTTTCAATTATTTAATATTGTAAAAAAATACAAGAAAAATAGGAAAAATAGGGAAAAATAAGGGAAAAATAGATTTTGAGTACCGAAAATTAAGGAAAAATAAGAACCATGTTTGTGTATGTATGGGGGGTCTGAAGTATGAGGTTTAGACTCAGTTCAACCCTACCTTTATGTTTTAGTGAGTTTTTATTGCTTTTCATACAATAAAAATATGGAAATGAATCCTAGACCGATCAATAATGCATAATCTAAACGGGTGAGAGGGTAGAGTGTATAAAAGGTGTTTAAATGCCAAATGAAATGATGAAAAGCTTTCTGGTTTTTATGCATACCATTTAGGTTGGTCGGTAATTTAAAATAAGGATCTAGTAGCACGAGGTCTCCTCGGTGCTAGGTTCATGCAACGCCGCATACGAGCGATAGTCAAATTCATTGAAAGAATGCTTTTGCACTAAACACAAATGCTGATTTTTCTTTGTTTGAGCACATGGACATTCACAATTTGCATGAAGCATAAAATGATAAAAGGTATCAGACAATACCTCCTAGATGCATAACACCTGTATTCTCTAGATTGTGACCAACATTGAGTGAGTAAGGTTATCCCAAGCTATAGGCTAGGCGTTGGGTCTAAGGGGAAAGAAGGTGAGGAAAATGGTACATTCCTGGATACGATTAATTGGTACCTTGAGTGGAAATAGGTGTGATATTGTGATATATATGTTTAGCAACGCATCGAGGGGCCAATCCCCAAGATGTAGGAGAGTCACAGTGAGGTAGTGGCAATCAGCCACCATTGGAGGACCTTCTATGTTTGTACTTCGTGCTATTTGGAAATGTATTGGGACTCCCTCTGAGGAGTGTTAATTGGGTTAGAGTTGGACTAGGAGACGTAATACAAACGCAAGATGTTTAGGAAGATGATGTATGTGTCATTAATGCTCCTGGTCGGTGAGGGCGTGGGGTTATTGAGCGCATGATAGAGGTTCGCGGCTAGTGCATGAGCCAGTGCCGGCCCGTTTTAGGTCCCATCAGCATGCAAGCGTGAAGCTAGATGACATGGTGGTAATTTTTTTACCAAATGCTATGGAACAAGTTAGGATGAATTTGATGTTGGTTAAGCACCTACTATCCGCTAGATAATATTGGCAAAACATTAATTGAACCAAAATGAGAATGTCCTAAGCTTATGTTTATTTGTAGCTATAGTGATCATTAGCACTAGTAATTCTTGCCTAGTTAGGAGGCTAGGGATCTCATTCTTGAGACTTATGCAATGGAAAAATCTAGTCATCAAAGTGGCATCCACGGCTCTGGTCCACACAAGCGAATGGTGGGTGAGAATCGAATCTACAAGTCCTCATTTTTCTTTTCCACTCACATGAAAATTTTCCCTACTTTCTTTATTTTTTCATTGTAAATTTTTTTTAATTACCATGCTAAATCTAAAGTTTTATTCTGGATATAGTATTCAATGTAATAGATGCATTTGGTTATGGTGCTTACATGAGGGAAAGAGATCTTTGGATATAAGAAATATTTGACCTATGTCTATTTGGCCCTTGCACGATGCGGGAAAGACCTTGCCTCCCACAATTCCAATCCTCTCGGGCACCCTAACCAAGATCCTCATCCCTTTCTATTTGGCCCTTGCACATGCAAGCAAGACCTCACCTCCCACAAAGCCAATCCTCTCAGGCACCCTCACCAAGATCTTCATCCTTGTGGTTGCAACCATCTCCTCCACCTTACTCTAGCACAGCCATAACCTATGCCCTACTCCACTGGAGCAAGGCCACATTCATAGCCTACGCCCTACTCTAGCTATGGGCCCTACTCCAGTGGTACATCATCTATGCCCGAGCAGGGATGCAGCTATCACCTGCACCCTACTACGGTGGTACATCGTCTTCTACATCTTCATCTCCCTTTTCAAGTTCAGCGACAATGGCATCGAGGAAACTCCCCTCAAAGAAGGCCCTGAGGGCAGCATCATGGTAGCCAAGCACATTGACATTCAAGAAGCCATCTATGTTGGTGTTAACCCATTTCTTCTCCACTGACTACAAGTATCTCGAAACATTTTTGGAGATCCTCATCCCCGTGTGGCTGCGGTCTTTGCAACATGCAGAGGCACATAGCCAATGGCAAGTCTACCAGCACCAAAATTGAATTAACAAAGGATTTAATGGAGGATACAACAGGTCACACAAGATTTTGATTTTTTTGGTGGAGCTTATAGAGAATCATTTGGACAAGGCACGGTGAAAGAGCTTTTTGGAGTAGGTCTGTGTGGGTGCTTAAATAAGCACGAGTGCACAAATGTACAATAGGAACATGCACCTTGAGGTTATGATATGCAATGGTTCTGCACGCTTTCGATTATGGTATGCATTTGTAGTCATGGAATTGTTTAGCATTTGTTTTTATGATACCTTTCTATCATGTGAATTGATGTTGAATAAAAGAGGAGTTTGTTTGATGCAGTTTGCAGAAATTTCTTTTACTCTTAAAGTAATAGTTTTTGAGATCCACATGAGAGCAAGATAAGAAGCCCAAATATCTACAATTGGTTTCGTGCTTGACCAGAAATAGGATATGGGGAAGGTAGAAATGTGCATGTGTTTCTTAATTAGGCCAAACACAAGTGCATACAAAATTGTAAGAGCCTGCTCCAAGTTGAAATTTTAAACTTTGTGGGAAAATTAAGGGGTCTGTTCAACACACTTTTGGTATGAAATGAGTATATACACATGAAATATCTTTTGGTTTGAACTATTATGTTTTCAATGTAAGAAATATTTTTTCCTTGTGGGTTTATCTCATCAATCCTTTTTTGAATAGGTGTTGAGGTGTGACAAAGACCTCATCTATCATTGATAGTTAAGGTGGTAGTGGAGCACTTCCAAGGGTAGCTTGTGAAGCCTTGCAAGAAAAGACCTTTCAAGAAAGTATACCTAGATTATAAGAGGTCATTGATTGGGATATACTAAGGAGTACTTGTTGAGATATCGAGCTCCACTCGTGATATGCCAGGGTGACCGTTGTGCATTTATGTCACCGACTTGTTAGTTGCAGATGCGTTTGGTACACCACCCATGAATAATAGCTAGATGACAGCTATCCTTATCTACTCTAGTTTGTGGCTCAGTTAGTATGCCACCTTAGTTAGTTGAGTTTGGTTTGAGACCCATATATAGGGTTCTTCTATTTCCTATGTACTTGAGTTCTTTTGGCTTAAACAACTAAGAAGAGGAAAACTGTTTTCAGCCTCCACCTTTGTGTGTATTCCCCCATTATGCAAGCAAGCAAGATACAAGTGAGACTCCTTCCTTCTCTCCCAAAATCTTGACATGGTATCAGAGCCTTGTTTGTGGTAAGGAGCTCAAGAAAGCAAACCAATTTTGTGGTGTTTTGGTAAGAGGACCAGTGTTGCTTTCATTTTTCTGTTTTGAGAGCAAGTCTCTACAGGTAGCATAGCCGAAAAGTGCAAGAGTGCATTGTCTCAGATTAAGATGCCCTTCACGGTGTAGCAAGAGAGCAGTATGTGCTGCGAGAGCAGGATTTAGCCCTTGGTAGCTCTGTTTTTTTTATTTGAGGCCATTTGGGGCCTGTTTTGGAGGCGAAAGTTTTCTACACGCACTTAGGAAAAGGCCCAGTTTTATGTTGTGCGACCACTGTTCTACAGGTCGGTGAAAAGTTACTGTAGAAATTGCATCATATGCCTGTGCGCAGATACATTGGGACTTAGAGAATCATCATTGTTGCTTGTTGATGCAAAATCGTCACTAGGAAGTGACTGTGTGGTCAAATACCACTTTCGTCAGTTTTGCAGATTTGCCCTTGTGAGGTTGAAGATGTGTTCTTTGCAGTGATAGAATTTTTTGCAGTGTTCTGTAATGGCGTCTGATTCTCTTTCACAGATTGTCACTGAAAAGCTTGACAAGAACAACTTCCAAGCATGGAAGTTTAGAATGAAGAATTTCCTTATGGGAAAAGGATATTGGAAATTTGTTGCAGGAAATGAAGAAGAACCAGTTCTTCCTGATGTTCCCAATCAATAGCAAATGCAGGCATTTAAAGCATGGCATGAGAGAGCCAGGAAAGTTATGTACTGGCTGTCTATGAGCATTTCAGACTCTATGATTGTGCATATTCAAGATGCATGTACGCCAAAGGAGGCATGGGATACTTTGTCAAAAATGTATAGCACAAATACGCAAGCCAGGAAAATGCAGCTCAAGCAAGAGTTGCATAATGTGCAAAGAGAAAATATGAGCATCAATGACTACGACATGAAGGTGAAGAAGATTGTAGATGCACTTGCTTCCATTGGGTCGCCAGTGGAAGATAATGATTTAGTTTCTGTGGCCTTGAATGGTCTAGGAAAGGATTATGCACAGTTCCGAACATCCATTTCCGTTCGTGAAAGATTTCTTGATTTTGAGGAGTTGATTGCTCTTCTAATTTCAGAGAAGCAGAGAAATGGTGGTGCATCTTCTTTAGGAGGAACTTCAAAAGAAGCTGTCTTCTACTCAAATGCTGGAAGAGGTAGAGGCAGAGGTAGAGGAGGCCAATCTGAAGGCTGTGGTAGAAATCAGAATATGCAACAAACTCAAGAAAACCAATCCTATGGAGGAGGACGTGGTAACTCTAGAGGCAGGGGGAGCCAAAGAGGTCATGGTGGATGGCAAAGAGGCCAAAATGCAAACAGCAATGTTGAATGCTACTATTGTGGTAAAATGGGTTATATGGCTAAAGACTGCTATAAAAAGTAGAATGACATCATGAATGGAAAATTGCAACAAGGGAATTATGCATCTTCTAGTAGACAGGGTGATGACATAAATGAGCATTTGTTTATGGTGCAGCACATGAACAATTCTATGACAAGTGCAGAAGAAAGCAACAATGTATGGTATGTTGACTCAGGTGCATCAAACCACATGATAGGTCATGTAGAATGGATGGAGGATGCAAGAAAAATGGAAAAACCAGGATTTGTGGAGACTGGTGATGATATTACACATCCTATTGTGCAGATTGGAAAATTTCCTTTGTCTATGCAGGATGGAAAAAAGAAATACATTTCCGATGTATTTCATGTCGCGAATATCACCAAGAATCTGGTTTCTGTTGGTCAAATGGTTGAGCAGGGCTTGCAGGTCAGATTGAATCCTCATGGATACTTTGTTGAGGATATGAAAAATAAAGGTCACTTGATAGCAAAAGGAAAAAAGAAGGGCAGAATGTTTACGTTGGATGCAGACATGTCTAAATTGAGTGCAGCAATGCTTGCACATGGGACCGGTGTAGTTGCAGATATTGATATCTGGCATAAATGCATTGGTCATGTTAATGTACAATGACTTAAATCAATGCAGGCCCAAAATGTTGTTGCAGGATTGCCTAAATTCAAGGTTGCAGAAATGCATAAGGTATGTGAAGCCTACCAATTTGGAAAACAGGCAAGGAAACCATTTCCTAGACATGTTCAAGAGAGTAAGAAGCCATTGGAATTAATCCACTCTGATGTGTGGACTACTAAAGCTGCATCTCTTGGAGGCTGTCATTATTTTGTCACTTTTATTGATGACTATAGGAGAAAAGTTTGGGTGTATTTTATGAAAAAGAAAAGTGAAGTTTTGGGGCATTTCAAAACTCTTAAAGCTATGGTTGAAAAAGAAACAGGCCTGCAAATAAAATGCCTAAGGTCAGATGGAGGGGGAGAGTACCTCTCAAATGAGTTTGCAAGGTTCCTACAGGAGCATGGCATAAAGCAGCAATATTCATGCAGTCATACCCCACAGCAAAATGGAATTGCAGAAAGGAAAAATAGGCATATTGGAGAGGTATCTCGTGCCATGCTCAACGTAAAAGACTTGCCAGATTTTTACTGGGCTGAAGCAGTTGCTATAGCAGTCTACATAATGAACAGGACTCCCACTGCAGCAATACATGGGATGACTCCAGAGGAGAGGTATACTGGTAGGAAACCATATATTTCTCATTTGAAGATTTTTGGTTGCATTGCCTATGTTCATGTGCCAGATGAGTTCAGATCCAAGTTGGATCCAAAAGCTGAGAAATGCATCTTTATTGGTTACTCTCTGCAGAACAGAAAGGGTATAGATGCTATAACCCTTCTACTCGTAAGTTTATAGTGAGCAGAGATGTTGTTTTTGATGAGATGAGTAGCTGGTATAAACCACTAAATGTGATTGATGATGTAGATGCATAAAATGGTAATGCTGTACATAATTCACAGTAGCAGTCACAAAATATTAGTGGACCTAGAACGTCCTCTAGCAGTGGTTCACATTCTTTGCCATGGACAGGTAGATTGAGATCAGGAGAATCTTCTCAAAGCAATGCAGATAGTGGTATTCAGGTATAACAAAAAGGAAAAGAGAAGGTAGATCAGCCCATGTTTGATGTGAATGCAGGTCACTCTTATGTGGATGGTGAATCCAATGGCTCATAACAGAGCATTGATGATGAGTTGGGTATTCCTTCTATTGTTAAACCTGGAGTAAGGAAGACCAGGGATGTTTTGAGAGCACCTGGGAGTGAACCTACTTTGCGCAGGTCTACCAGAGCTAGGTATCTTGTGGATAGGCTGAAATATGATGGATTTACAACCATTCACTATTCCTATATGGTCAAAGTGATATAGGAACTAGAACCCACTTCTTCTGAGCAAGTCATGGGAAAAGAAAAATGGGAGAAAGCCATGGATGAAGAAATGGATGCCTTGGAAGTAAATGCTACATGGGAATTGGTACCTTTGCGTAAAGGTAAAAATGCAATTGGCTGTAAGTGGGTTTATAAGGTGAAGCACAATGCAGATGGTTCTGTGAACAGATACAAGGCAAGATTAGTAGTCAAGGGGTATTCACAAACATATGACATTGATTATGAAGAAACATTCAGTCCGGTTGCAAGGATGGCAACCGTAAGATCAGTCATTGCTATGGCTCCATCAAAGGAATGGTCTTTACATCAGATGGATGTAAAGAATGCCTTCTTGCATGGTGATTTGCAAGAAGAGGTATATATGGAGCAGCCACCAGGTTATGTGCATGTTGTTCATCCTGAGTTTGTTTGTAGGTTGAAGAAAGCATTGTATGGCTTGAAGCAAGCACCTAGAGCATGGTTTGACAAGATAGGATAGTATCTTGTCACTATTGGCTTTAAGATTTCCAAGGCAGATTTCTCACTTTATGTGAGAAAAACAGAGAAAGATATTATGCTACTTATCATTTATGTTGATGATTTGATCATGAGAGGTGACAGTGATGAAGATATCCTTCATGTGAAAATGCTATTGAAGCAGAAGTTTGAGATGAAGGATTTGGGAGAGCTGTGTTATTTCTTGGGCATTGAGGTGATTAGATCACCAAGTGGGATACAGCTCTTGCAGAGGCAGTATGGATTGAACATGCTCTCCAAATATGGGATGATAGGCTGTAAGCCTATTTCAGCTCCTTTGGAGCAGAATGTGAAGCTGAGCGCAGATGCAGGTGAGCTTCTGGAAGACCGTACTATGTACAGACGCATAGTAAGAAGTTTGATTTACATGTCTATTACCAGGCCAGATTTGAGCTATGCTGTTGGATTGGTAAGTCAGTTTATGCAGGCTCCAAGGAAACCGCATTTAGATGCGGCTAGACGCATACTCAAGTATGTGAAGTCCACATTGCAGTATGGACTACTTTATGAGACTAGGGTTCAAATACAGTTGCATGGATACACTGATGCTGATTGGGCTGGTAGTATTTCTGATAGACGATCTGCTAGTGGATATGTGTTCTCTTTTGGGAGTGCTGCAGTCACTTGGAGCAGCAAGAAACAACCTACAGTTGCCTTGTCGAGCACAGAGGCTAAGTACAGGGGCGCAACAATGGCTGCATGTGAGGTATCTTGGTTGCATAAGCTACTTTATGATATGTACCAGCCTACAGATGGGCCAGTTGTCATTTATTGTGACAACATGAGTAGTATACACTTGGCAAATAACCCAATCTATCATGCTAGAACATGTCAAGATTGTGGGAGAGAAGGAAGGAGTCTCGCTTGAAGCTTTCTTGCTTGCACAATGGGGGAAGACACACAAGGGTGGAGGCTGAAAATAGTTTTTCTCTTCTTAGTTGTGTAAGCCAAAAGAACTCAAGTACAAAGAAATAGAAGAACCCTATATATGGGTCTCAAACCAAACTCAACTAACTAAGGTGGCATACTAACTGAGCCACGAACTAGAGTAGATAGGGATAGCTATCATGTAGCTATTATTCATGGGCGGTGTACCAACCGCGTTTGCAACTGACAAGTCGGTGACATAAATACACAACGGTCACCCTGGCGTATCACGAGTGGAGCTCGATATCTCAACAGAACAAAGCACATTGAGGTGCATTATCACTATGTGCGGGAGAGGGTTTTACTAGGTCTTATTGATCTAGTTTATGTCAGCACAGAGGATCAGGTAGCTGACATATTTACGAAGGCATTGGGTGCAGAGAAGCTGCCAAGTTGAGAGACCTACTTGGTGTGCAGGAATTGGGATTGAGCTCGAGGGGGAGTGTTGAGATATAGAGCTCCACTCGTGATATGCCACAGTGACCATTGTGCATTTATGTCATCGACTTGTTAGTTGCAGATATGGTTGGTATACCACCCATGAATAATAGCTAGATGACAGCTATCCTTATCTACTCTAGTTTGTGGCTCAGTTAGTATGCCACCTTTGTTAGTTGAGTTTGGTTTGAGACCCATATATAGGGTTCTTCTATTTCTATGTACTTGAGTTCTTTTGGCTTACACAACTAAGAAGAGGAAAACTGTTTTGAGCCTTCACCTTTGTGTGTATTCCCCCATTGTGCAAGCAAGAAAGCTACAAGTGAGACTCCTTCCTTCTCTCCCACAATCTTGATAGTACTAGTAACAATGTATCAATGGACTGTTTGCATTTTGTACTCCCCTTGCTTATATATAATTTTATGTTGCATTTGTTGGGAATTTGAAACAAATTTCCTAACAGGGACTACAAAGAGAGCTTAATCTCATTATACATGTTATGGTAGACTTTGATTGGAAGTCCTATTGTCGGATTTTCATTTAAACAAGATTTGACCTACCACATTTTCTTGCAGCCTTTCCAAATTCAAATGAGCCTTGAAGAACGACATACTCACAAATAAGGGGAGGAATGTATATCAACATATGCTAAATAGGTATGTGCCCATATTTATTTGTATCAAAGATGTCTCTCGAAACAATTGTTAGTTTTCTCTGTCTTGCTTTTGACTTCCTTATTCTTATGGACATCTTTAGCCTAGATGAAAACTAGATAAGGTCCGATTGGTTGCAACAAAAATAGTTTATGTGTGCAGTGCTTTTAGTAATAACTAGTTTCTAGTGCATCATGCATTGTACTCCGCATCACCTATTATTTGCATGATCTAAAGTCATTAGTGCATGGATAAACTGTTAAAGTTTGTGCTTTACGTGAGATGCATGCAATTATTTTCTTGGTCTAGACCTCTCTTTCTACTTCTTTCTTCTTTCTCTACTTTTTTCTTTCATGTTGACCTTGAGAAGTAATTCTCCCTAAACACTAAATCCATGCATGTTCACCAACCATATCAAATACTTCATGTGTTAGATCTCCATGTTTGAACATGTGACTTCTTGGATGAATCTTAAGATCATGAACCAATGTGGCACATTTCTCTTCACACCTTACATCCATATCCTCACACCATACAATCTCTAGCATGTAAAATAATTTTATAGATATACACACATCCACAAACATCGCAGCTTACATTCTCAATATCCCCTCTTAAGAGAGGTGTTACCTTTAATTGTTTCATCCATCCATTGTAGCATTACACAACCATAATTGCTACCTCTCAATATCTCAACACTCCCCCTCAATGCTATACTGGAGTGTTTACATGACTAGGCACATCTAATCCACCATATGTATGTCTCCTGTGCATGTACAATTTTCATTCGAGCAGCACCACTTGCTTGGGAAAATCCACCACATCCTTTTTGCAGCATGAGAGAAAGGATTGTCCTGCCTATCAGGAGGCCTTGGCATGACAGCTCATCTTTCAGAAAGATGGCAAGATCCATGCACAAGAAACGGGATTGCCTCTTGCTTTGCATTTTGGAAAGGGAGGTATGTAGAAGTTTGTTGGAAGACTTGGCTATTTGAAATGATTATGCGGCATTACATGCTTCTACTTTTGGTGGATAGAATGCATGGCCAAGTCCAACGGTACATGCTTCTACTTTTGGTGGATAGTATGCATGGCCAAGTCCAATGGCTGAAATATGGAAACATGCTTTACTTTCCACTGAAAAGTGAAAGGTTACTGATAGTCAAATGTCTCATGTAGGGCAAGACATTTGTGACATAACTGGTTGGGAATCACTGTCGGTAGATGCATATTCAGTGTATGAACATTTAGCAAACATACAAACACGGATGTACTTGTGGAAGAGAAATGAAAATGAGATGAAGATAATACATGGACATTGAGAAGAGTGACAAGAAGAAGTGTGGATCAACTTAAAGCTACAAATCAGCCACCTCATGAGCATGTTATGGAAGAGGTCAGGTAGGAGCAAAAGAAGGATAACAAACAAGAGGGAAAAAAGAAGGGCAAGCAGCCAGGGTATAAGTTGCATTATGACATTGAAACAACCATGCATCTTAAGAAGGTTCTTGAAGAATGGATCTTAAACAATCAAGTGGAAATCACCTTGGGAGAGGTGCTTGGCATTTCCAAGCAAGAATTTCATGATGAGATCATTGACATAATTAAGAGGAAGATTCAGTTTCTTGGTGATACCACTTGTGCATTGTTGGAATTGGAAGAGGAAACATGTTGTTGGGTATTTGGGTTGAATATGAGTATGAAGTAAGTACTAGGTTATCTATGTAGGATGCTACTAATCAATGGATAGCATGTGGAAAGAGAAGAAGTGGCTGAAAATGCATTGTCTTATAGCAATATGCATGGTGGAGTAAGGCAGATACAACAATATGGGGAAGAGACTCTAGGATTTATTCCTTGAAGTCATTACACAAGAAATCATTGAGCTAGAGTTACCATTGAAATGGTAGTAAAAATAGAAGAACGTGAAACTCCTTGTGTTGCTTTACTTGACCATGGGTCTGAGATAAATGAAAAATAGGAGAACGTGAAACTCCTTGTGTTGCTTTACTTGACCATGGGTCTGAGATAAATGTCATTGAGTATGGATTGTATGAAAATGGTGCATGGCCTGTGGATACTGATCATGGTTGGCGTATGAGGGTTGCAAATAATTTTTTGGGAGAGCTTTATGCTGCATGTCCTAATGTGAAAGTGACGATTTGTGATGTATAAGAAGAGCAACACTTCTTTGTGCAAGATAATTCCTCATATGGAGTGATTTTGGGACAGCCCTATATTACAGGAGTATATATGAAAACAGAGATGCTTGATGTTAGTTCTGCTTATGCAAGAGTCAAAATCAAGGATGGGAGAAAAGAAGTCCAATTTCTTACTATTTGTGTTAATCATCTTAGAAATCGTGATACTCTTCGAGAGTCTCTTTTGGCTCTAAATGCAAGGAATTTCGAAGACCTAGATTTCCATGAAGCATTGTTGTAATGCAGGACTACAATAGTGCTCTTCAAAGAATGTACTCACCTCTTGATGGAATGACGCATGTATTTACTATTGTTTATTCTCAGTTTACAGCAAACAGTTCATGTTGGTTTAAGCCTATGGAAGCTATGTGCAAGGCTGAATGCATATCTATGAAACGGGCTACTAAGAAGCTAAAAGTATATATATGAAATGGGCTGCTAAGAAGCTGAAAGCATTGGGACTATAAACTGAAAATGCAGGCATTTCAGGTAACTTTTATGGGCTGAATATTAATGAGCCAATGGCTAAAATTTCAACAACTATACATCTAGAAAATAAGGTTGAAAACAAAGTGTTGTCAGTATGTTCTTTGGACATGTATGATGTTATAACATTGTTTGCTGAGCACTAAGGATTACAATGGGCTGAAGCACTTATGGAGAAAAAGTATAAGATAGTTGACAAAAAGGTGAAACCGATTGCATTGTCACTTCCACCAAAAAGTGAGGGTCTGTATGAAAAAGTGTCAAGGCAGCCAAGCTTATGGGATCCTAAAGATATATGTCATCATTTTACGTCTAAAAGATTACATGAATTGAAAGTTGGTGCAGAAGGGTTTCTTTTGCTTGCTGAAAGAGAGATTGTTTTATGTGGATGTTGGCTAGGCATGGAAAGGCATTTGCATTTCAGCCAACTAAAGTAGGTTGTGTTGATCCAAATGTTCTCTCTCCTATGGTAATATTTACTATGACACATTTACCATGGAACTTGAGGCCTATTCTAGTGCGTAAAGCTTACTTACCAAAGTTAATGGATTTGTTAAATTAAAATATTCACATGAATATCTTGGAGTCCTCTTCAGCCCCATATTCAAATCGTTGGTTTACTCTGCCCAAAAATAATGGGGCTTGGAGATTGATTCAAGACATGCAACTGATCAATAAAGTGACCATAAGAAATGTTGGTGCACGTCCTGTGGTTGATGAATTTGCAGAGGCTTTTGCAGGCAGAGTGATCTATTCTTTGGGTGATCTTTACTCAGGTTATGATCAGTTTTAGCTTGTAGTTGAAAGCCGGGATATCACAAACATGAAGACTCCTTTGGGGTTAGTACAAATGTCTACTCTCTTGTAGGGTGCAACCAACTCAATGGCATGCATGGCAAATGCTATGAATAGGGTACTCAGGGATTTTATACCACAATTCACAATGCCGTTCTTGGATGATGCTCCAATGGAAAGGTGCACTCTGGATGAAAAGAATGAAGAGATGGATGCTCATGGATGTAGACAGTTTGTTGCAAAGCATATTGTGGATTGTGAGAGGATTTTGACGTGTCTAGAAGAGGTGCATTTAACTCTTTCTGGACAAAAGTCAGTCTTTCGAGTTAATGGGAAAAGATCATCATCACCAAAAATAGATGAGATTGATAGAATGCAAGATGTATGCACAAATGTATGAGAGGTGCGTAGATTCTTGGGTGCATGTGTGTTCTATTTGATATGGATTCCTCACTTTGCACATGTAGTTGATGCTCTATATTATCTTTTGAGAAAAGCTCAGAGATTTCATTGGGAAAGGAAGCATAAAAAAGTAATGAAGAAATTGAAGTAGCTCTTAAAATCTGCTCCTACATTGAGAAAGGCTGACTATTCACATGGAAAGCCTTTCATTATTACTATTGATACAAGACCAATCGGGATTGGATGGGCAATTAGGCAAGATGATGAGCAAGGACAAATATATGCAATTCTCTTTGGTGCTAAAGTATTGACTAAATGATAGAGAAGGTATCCACAAGTAAAAAGAGAATTATGGGGAATTGTGACAATCCTTAAATGTGGTAATGAATATTTTATGGGCGCTTGTGTAGTCTTTGAGACCCATTGTTTGCTGGTATTGGGTATGATTACTAGTTGTATTGATGTAGACATTTCTATGCTTCAGTCGATTGCATACATAAAATCTTTGAACCATGAGTTTCAGCATATTGCAAGAAGAGATAACCCAGTGTGGCAAACATGTTATCTTGAGCATGCTATTAGAATGAAGATTGGATGATGGATGAGGAGGAATAAGATGAATTTCTTGCGACTCAAAATGATGTTGTAAGAGTGAATTGAGCAAAGCAAGGTGTTGCTATAGCATTAACAGAAGCTTGGACAACAAAGAGAAGACATTTTAGATGTTCTGCATCTTATGTAGAAGTGTTTCTCGAAGATGAATATACACAAGAGTGGTTGAGAATTGGTCAATACCTCAGTACATTAACAAAGAGAGATGAATGGTTAGATGAGCAGTTTAAGAAGATCAAGAGGAAATCCTATGGATTTTTCTTAAAATATGGATACTTATGAAAACATGCTTAAAAAAACAAGGTATGCCAATCTAAATTTTGGGTGATAGAGCTTCACAAGTAAATGTTATGCAAGAATTTCATGAAAGCTTATGGGTTGGCCATAGAGGTGTTTGGGGTATTGTTGCAAAGTTCAAAGAAAGATATTGGTGGCAAGGTATGTGTAAGGATATTTCTCACTTTGTTGAAACATGTATGACATGTCAAATGTATTCATCAGTGAGACATCGAGATGGATTGCAACCCACATATCCATGGTCTATTCATTTTAAGTGGTTGGTGGATTCAATCACGATGCCTACAGGTCTTTGGCAAATGAGATATCTTGTGCTTGCCCATGAAGACTTGACTAATCAAGTGGAAGGGAGAGCTCTACATACTAAGACAACAAATGATGTTTGTACTTTTCTCTTAGAAGAGATCTTTTGTTGGTATGGTTGTGTGGGAAAATTTACTACAGATAGGTGTGAGCTAGATGCAGATGAAGCTCATGATTTCTTTGCACAGTTGGGGATAAAGGTTTCTTTAACTTCAGCCTATAATCTTGAAGGAAATGGAAAAAGTGAAAGAGATTATCCACCTATTGTAAAGGCATTGGCAAAAGCATATGTAGAGAAGATAAAAGATTGGCCATGATTGCTCCCTTATGCCTTGTGGGTTGACACAACAACTCATAGTGCTATTACAGGATATATGCCTATAGAATCGATGTATGGTCAAAGACCTATCATGCCAATAGAAGAGATGATAGTCACATGGAGTGTGCTATCTTGGGAGGAGGAGTTGAATTGAGAGGGTTTGTTGGCCTTACGCATTAGACAATTGGAAAGAAAGTCAGAAGACATAGAGGCAACCGTTACAAAATTAAGGGTAGTAAGGATACAAAACAAGAAATGGTTTGACAAAAGACATAGACTGAGACTAAGAACCATACAAGATGGGGATTGGGTATTGGTTTATGATAGTAGTTTAGACAATCAGCATAGTGCCATTCGTAGAGTTTCCAAAAGATGGTTCGGACCCTATGTGGTAAGACAAGTGTTTGACAATGCTACTTATGCATTAAATTAGCTAGATGGGACAGCCATAAAGATTTTGGTAGCATTGAAAATAATCAAATTATTCAAGAGGCAGGAAACTGATGCCTATGAGTTGCTAGAATTGGAATAAAATAGTAGCCATGATACAGGGGCTAGCCAAAAAGATATAGAAGATGAAGAAGCAAAGGATATGGTTGTAGAGGATGAGGAGGACTCACAATCTGGTGACAACTAGGATTTTGGGACATACCAGAGGATGCGCAGTGTAATATTTCTTCTAAAAATATTACGAGGCCGTGTGAAGTCTCGGGAAAATGACAATGCTGCTTTGTGGTTGGACAGTTTGGTCTTTACTAATACACTCTCCACTGTGCCAAATGAGACATGGCTCAATGAAACCTGCATCTTTTCATGAGAACCTCCTCTTGGGAGGAGGTTAAGGGAATAATATTGGACTTAATGCAAATTTTTTTAAATCCTCTTTCCCCCAGCCGAAGCGTGGCTGAGGGAAGAGGATTGTGCTAGATGGGAGAGTGTATAGGTGGAGGGGAGGGACTACATGCAGGCTCCACGTGGGAGAGGAAGGCCCTACCCCCTCTTCCCATAAATACCTCCCCCTCTAAGGTCATGAAAAAGAGAGGAAGATAATAATAGGAGGCTGTCAGAGGAAAGGAGGAGGCTAAGTTGTGAAGAGGGAAAGATTGCGCAAAACGTGTACCAGCTGCCGTCGTGAGGCTGAAGGAGTCATGGAGGAGCATACGCTGCAGCTGTGTCAAGAGAGAGAGTGGAGAGCATCATCGTTGTGAGGAAGCAATCAGGCATGGGGAAGAAAGACGTCCCCAGCTCTGCCGCACAGAGGGTCGTGAAGCCGCAGGGGCTGAAGAAGACATCGCCAGTTGCCAACGAATACGGCCGCCATATATTGCCCACGTGGTTTCTCCACGACCCCCCCCCCCCCCAAAATAAGCTTCTTGGGAAGCTTCCAAGGGCCTTAGGAAGCCCCCTTTCTTGTGAGCTTTCCATAAGCCCCATTTATTCCCCCTCCCCTCCGATTTAAGCCCCATTTATTTCCCCCCCCCCGGTGCTAATCTCAATGACCCTTTTGTCTTGGGCCGTATAAACCCTTTTCATTCCCTATTGGGCCTTTCAAAAACCTTTCATTTACCCCCGAGTCTTATCACCCCTCTACAACACCTCCGTGTCTAAATATATTATATGACTCTCTCCTATGGGTGTTGGAATCCCATGTTTCACCCTTAAGTCCTCTCTTTTGGGATTATTATCTTCACTGTGATTTTAAAGTTCACTCAACCCCTATCCTTAAGCCCCTTTTGTCTTTTTTTTTTCCCTTGGAACCACACCCCCGTGCTAATCCCTCAAAAAACCCCTATCCCTTTCCTTGGAACAACCCCTATTTCCTCAGTGTTAAAACCTTCCCTAGTCCTTCCCTTGTGGCGTATTGAAACCCCTTCCCTCCAAGTTGACCTAAGGTCCTTCGACCTTACTTATAACCTTTACGGTTACTCTATTTCCTTGAAGATTTTGTCCGCACCTTGTGTTTTTCCATCCCTTTTTGTTCCTCGTTTTAACGAGTCACTAAAAGGCCATTAAGCCTTTCCATGGCTTCAATGAGTCTTAGTCGTAGAAGACTCTGAAACACCCTTTCGAATTTCCCCGACTTCCAAGGAGGGAGCCTTCCGAAAACTACTATCGACGGGCGGTGCAAGGGAGCAACGGTGAAATCCAAAGAAGAATTGTAAAGCTGCTTCCACGTCCAAACAACTACAATTGCAATGCCTCCTAAGAAAGTCCAAGGCATAGCTGCGGGAGGGTCATCTCCCGGTATCCATGTGGATATCTCACCCCAAACCTAGGTTTTTCCTTCTTAATTTTATATCATTTTAATTCAATCATGCAAGATGAATTGTTAGGGATAGGATATATTTTGTCCTAGTTGTTCACGACGAAGGAATTTAGTTTAATTGAACATGCAAAATAAATAAAGCATAAATGTAATTTTTTTCAAATAGCTTTATGCATGGAAAATACAAATCATGAAAGGACTCTTACGATGCATAAACTCTATGAAATTATCATTGTTAACTGCATAACTTAGCAAGAAAAAGGTTGCTTATTTAGCATGAGTTGTGTTCGCAAAGAAAATGGAAGATTAGTTGAAATTAACCTAAACTATGCCCTCAAATCGATAAGTTAGGGTTACGCATAGACAACGAATCAAGTGGAAGTAATCTCAAAATTTTCTTCTAAATTTAACCAAATTAATATAAACTTAGAAATACCTATGCTGCGAAATATTCATTGGGAATGAACTAAATTCCAAGAAACATTTATACCTTTCATTACTTACCCACATTCCCTGATTGTAGAGTCAGTAAATTGTAAATGAAAAAGGAATTAGGGTTTGTCCCTAAGTTTCTTACAAAAAAATAAAGCTAGGAAGCCCTAGGTCTAACAACATCAGCTTAAAGAAAATGAAACGGTTTGTTTTGTGATTCCATTATCGCATAGTACGATGCGGGACTTGCGCAGCAAGTACGGAGTCATATGGTCTTGTGATTGAATCACAAGAAGAAAGGCCAAATTCTCGCAACAAGGATGGTGGATCCTTACACAAGTCATCTTGCAAGAGGATGTATACTTTGATATCCTCCTTGGGTAAGGAAGATTAATTCGAGATTTAAAAACTAGAAACTAAAGTACCCAATGAACTTTAAGGTTTGAGCAAGTTGAGTTAATATGGTATGCCCTAACCTAGAATATATGGGATCTTGCTAAGATGCAAGACACCTCGGATCGAGTACTGGATGCATTCAAAAGGATGGAATCATTCCTTAGCAATTTGCCAACAACAAAAATGATCAATGGAAATGTTTGTGCTTGCTAGAGATTTTAGAGCACTGTTTGACTTGTTTGACCAATGAATTACAAAATAAATGAATATCTATACTTTAGGTTGAAGTCCTGAAGGGAGAGGCAGCTTCAGTTACCCTCGACTGCCTTCCTGACCCTAACCAAGGGGGTTGTTGACCGCGCCGGGAACGTAGACCGAACCCACCACGAGAGGTCTCTCCGTTGAGTGCTACTTGGAGCAGGAGGATGCTTGGGTGCCAAGGGGGGCTTTGGCCGTAAATCCCTCGCCTTCCGGGTCCTGTACAAGAGGCTAACATGACTCGGGATTGGATCTCGAGGCCCGCATACTAGTCTACGGGCAAAAACTTGGAATAGTGATCCCTGTGGATTGCTGGATAGCCTTCGGGCGGATTGTGGATAAGCCTACGGCCAGAACTCTTTGTATTTCAAAGATAAATATGATGATCTATTAATAAAGAACTTGTCTGATATTGTTTTTCTATGTCAAGTGATAAGATACGTGAAGGAACCAGTGCTTAACGGGTTAATTAAGGAAGCTCGTTGTTACATGTCCAACTAATGTGTTAGATAATTACATAACTAAAACAACCCGAGGAAAGCGCGGAGGATGGGCCATGGGTCCGTCCTACGGATGGGTGGTCCCGGTTGGCCAAGAACTTTTCTCAAATCACAAGGAGCAGCGGGATGATCCGTCAAAGGACACGAACAACAAAAGCGTTGACCTAGAGTTATGTCTTAACCCGACTTACACTGTTTTAGGGGAACGGAATGGGACTATGCCTTATGGCAGAGAGGTTGAGCTTTGCATCCCTCTCGTTTCCCATTCTCCTTGAACCAAGTGTAGCCTGAATCCACTTCGGACCTGGCGTTTCTGCGTAAAATAGTTCGCTTGGGTCCGATACTAGTTGTTGTTAGGAAATGACCAATCAGGAAAACCCTAATGCTAGGTCGATCCTAAGTGGGAACGGCCGGAATACTTCCGCTACGTGGCAGACGCAGAAAGCCCTAGATCACAAACCTCGTAACATTCCATGGGAGTGCCGGGCAGAGCTTTCTAGACCTCCTTTCCGATGGACTGCTAAGACATGTCCTGGATGATACTAGTGGATAAGTTATAGTTGGTATCAGAGCCGACCAACGGAATTTTTTTTATGAAATCTCAAAAAGATGTAGTAAAGCAAATGTTGCTGTCCAAAATTTTCCTTATCTTCAATGCTGTCTTGCAAAATTATGAAGCCTGGGACAAGTTCTTGGTATTTCGAGTCATGTTTATGACTGCAATGCATTCTCCACTTTATAGACAAAGGATTGGGATGATGAACATCCTGGAGCAGATCTATAATCCATCACCTTTGTATATGGAACAAAGATGGACGGGTGCTTCAGGAATCTACTATATAGCCGCCCACCGGTTTGCTTATCTACAGACCAACCTAAAGAGGATCAAGTGGTTGGAAAACCTGAAAGTCGTGAATGATGCCAGGAGGCATATTCCACGGTCGCCCAATCTCAATGTCCAAATAGAAATAACATATTCGGGCGCATAGGCGCATACAAAATAATAATAAATAATCGATGTCTCAATAGACATAACAAAATATAGGAGTGGCACCTATCAAAATATAATCCAAAGGTCGAATACTCGCTAAACTCCAATGCTTTCCTCCACCACTACTGCTATCTCTACACATCAACTGAAGCATTCACAATCGTTAGTAAAATAATACAATTAAACCGACAAAAGTGAATACCTAGCAGTCTCTACATAAATAAATCAACTGGTTAGAAATAAATCCTAACCTTAATTTATTACGAGTGCGCACTCTAAACTCATAAACGTTTATTAATTTAATATGCATTTTGCGGAATCACCCGCTATGGAATCACCCACGTACACACCAAATTAATGAAACGCCCGAAAAGGACAGGCGTCCCCATCAACTTCTCGCACAAAGAATCCTCTTTGTGTATGAGCCCCGGTCATCTAAGTTTACGGAATCCACTGTAAAACCTCAGGGAATCCACTGTGGCACGGAATCCACCGTGGAATATGCCTCCTGGCATCCCTTTACCAATTTTGCTGAAATAAAGTCATGGGTACTATCGTCATCATGCAAGATAGTTCTTTCCTTTCCATGCACCATACATTTCATAGTCAACAATGAATGTGGAGTAGGCATACCTGGTAAAGTATCGGAAGTAGTAGTAGGATCATCCTCATCTTCAGTGAAATCTGGCATATCCTCATACTCGTCTTCATCCATGGCTCCAAGATAGTTGATATGTGCTGGTGGCTTCTTTGAATGACAATTTGTTGCGAGATGCCCTGGCTGGTGACACTTATAGCATACTATTGGCTTGGCTTTGGTTATATTATTTGCAATGGCTGGAAGTCTGGGTACATTTGGATTTGCTTGTGGAATAGGCTTAGGATTTGGATTGACAGTGGATGGTAATGCAGGTGGTTTAGGCCAATTCTTGCGGAAAGATGGTGATCAGAAACGACCTAGATTAAACCTTCTAAAATTGGAATTGAATTGTTTAGATCCATAATTACCGTTGGCTTGGAATTGCTGTGGTCGTCTGTCTCTTCCGCGTAACTTATCTTCAGTGTCGTGAGCTAAGGAGATGGCGTCTTCAAGGGTAGCAGGCTTGACCATGTTCACTTCAGCGTAGTAATGTCCAAGAAGTCCAGACATATACTTTCGCTTATGTGTCGTCTCTGGTACGTCTTCAAGCATGCGTAGCTGTAGGAGTGCATTCCAAAAACGCTCTGTATACTGTGGAATAGGCTCACGATCCCGTTGTTGAAGTAAATCCCATTGCTTGATAGCCTTCTCATGAAATTGCGGTGGAAGGAAATTCTGCAGTAACTTCTTCTTGAAATCTTCCCAAGTAGTAGGACATTCTATGCTCTTGCGGACTACAGTCCACCAAAGTGATGCTCTGTCTATCAGATGATTAGTAACACACTTGATTTTATCTTAATCTGGATAAGTTTCCTCATGGAAATAGTCATCAAACTGGCTAATGAATGATAAAACAGTCTTTCCTTCTCGTATGCCATTGAAAGTGCGAAATTTGAAACTTCGTTTACTTATCTTGGATTCCTTGCGAATGGTTTGAGCTTCAAGAGTGGCGTCGATGGTACGGCGAATCAAATCTTCAGCTTGAGGTTCACCTTTGTCGGTGGATGCTCTTTGTAGTTTTGTCAATTGCGCTTGCAATGCTTGCCTAGCCCTTCGCTCTTCTTCCAATTGTAGCATGATTAGATCCAGCTTTTGTTTCATGGTAGGCTCAGGTAGGTCGTCTTCAGTCATAGGATCATCCATATGTGGGGTCGTCATCCTGTAAAACTCAACAAACCTTTCTCACTCAAAATCAGGTTAGCGGGATGAGCGTAGCTCAAATTCGGGGTTACAAGGCAATGTATTTTTGGGTATTTCTTTCTCAATTTTTAGAAAATCTGCAATATTTCTATCTTTGTTTGCTGAAAATACTTCAACGAACTTGTAGATAGGTAGAATACCTTGCCACGAACAATTTTCCAGTTCAGAGTTTTTGCATAGGAACAAGTCTTCTAGGAGTTTTAAGCACTAGTCAGTTCTGACTCCAGTTGACTAGTCTGATTTGCAGAGTTGTAGACTTAGCAGACTTACAGGGTTGCTGCCTTGCTGAACTTAGGCCAACTTGCAGAACTTACAGAACTTGATTCCAATTGACTTGCTGAATTTGACTTTTGCAGTGCAGGACCTAGAGTTTGTCAACTTGTTTGCCCTGTATGACTTGATGAGAACTTAATGGCTTAAGCTTAAGTGATTAAGCTTAAGCTTAGTAAGCTTAACGATGGCGGCGTCTGATTTTCGTGGGGGGGGGCCGATTTTTTTTCGCCGCGCGAAAAATTCGGACCTCCTCTGAGGCCACGATTAATGGATGAAACTTTTGTTTTCTCACTGTTTGTTGACGACTTGTTGAAGGAGATGGATGCGTGGTCCTCTGCTTGCAGAGCCTGGTCCTTCGCGATCTGACAGTAGAAACAGGGGTTCTTGATCGCCAGAAGTCTGCTTGTATCGACAGTTCGCGATGAGATTGACTGTAGAGCCCGATCGTTCCTGGAGCTCCGCCTTCGCCCAAGATTGGTAGCAATTGGAAGCTCTTGATCTCTGCTCCGCTCTGATACCACTGGTGCGTAGATCGGACGCAGTATGCTCACGTAGTGAATCCCGGAAGGTCCCCAAGAACAATGAACTCTACCTTTTTGCACAAAAAACCATGTAAAAGCATGAACGACAAGAAGCAAGAGACAAATTGGGTTCAATCTCCCCCCATGCCTTGTGTGAGCGCTTCACAAAGCATGTATTTTATGTATATTTCAATCTTCATGCTCAATAATAGCCCAATTTACAAAAATATGACAAGCTTTTAGCTTTTGAGTTTGCTTTCTACAAAAATAGGAAAATAAAGCTAATGGACGGTGCCCATAGAGTCTGGCATGCCCAATCTCAATGTCCAAATAGAAATAACATATCCGGGCGCATAGGCGCATACAAAATAATAATAAATAATCGATGTCTCAATAGACATAACAAAATATAGGAGTGGCGCCTATCAAAATATAATCCAAAGGTCGAATACTCGCTAAACTCCAATGCTTTTCTCCGCCACTGCTGCTATCTCTACACATCAACTGAAGCATTCACAATCGTTAGTAAAATAATACAATTAAACCGACAGAAGTGAATACCTAGCAGTCTTCAGCTACATAAATAAATCAACTGGTTAGAAATAAATCCTAACCTTAATTTATTACGAGTGCGCACTCTAAACTCATAAACGTTTATTAATTTAATATGCATTTTGCAGAATCACCCGCTATGGAATCACCCACGTACACACTAAATTAATGAAACGCCCGAAAAGGACAGGCGTCCCCATCAACTTCTCGCACAAAGAATCCTCTTTGTGTATGAGCCCCGGTCATCTAAGTTTACGGAATCCACCGTAAAACCTCACGGAATCCACCGTGGCACGGAATCCACCGTGGAATATGCCTCCTGGCATCAATGAAGCTGTTCATTTTTGTGGAAGCTCACGTAAACTCAACTTTACATATTCAAGGTGGAAGGGTTGAGATGAACTCATATGTATATGAGGAAGTAACCCGTGTAATCCCCGCCGACAGGATTAAATTATTGGGCCGCCATGAGAAGTATGGATTCCAAAAGAAAGGTTATCTTGAACTTCCAATGACTTACCGATTCCTGAAGATCCATGACCCGAAACCTTACTATTATACAGTCCCTGTAGATAAATGTAATACAATGTTGTTCTCCCCAAACTAAATGTAACAGTTGGCTTATCATCGCATGAAATGTTGTATTCGAAAGGGCTATGCCCATATAAATTCAAATAAAGACTTCTTTTTATGTCTGATTGTGCATAAGAGTTGATAAAAAGTTAAGTAGCTACATTGGTTACATGATAGCGGAATTGAAGATGTAATATAAATTAACGACGATTATCGTATAATAACGTTTATTAAAAAACCTTTATTCAGGCACAACCCCAGGTACAGGTTTCTAATTCGTCTCCTACATCAAGTACTGCTGTGATCCAGGAGAAGAAGTTCCTTCTCAAGCAAATTAAGCCACCCGAGTTTGACGGGAGAGGCAGATTCGTCCAAGCTAATGCTGAAATTTGGATTGAATCCATGGAGGATTACTTCAAAGTAGCGGGTACTGCACCCGCCAATCAAGCTATGCTCGCCAAGTTAAAGCTCACCGGCAAAGCCAGACTTTGGTGGAAGCAATGGTGCAAGGATCAAGGGATCATAGAGGGATCCTTTGCTTGGGAGTAGCTGAAGAAAGTCGTGTAGGGAAGATACTTGCCACCTGCGTATCACACGCAAAAAATGAATGAGTTCTACGAGCTAAAACAGCTGGGACTCACTCTTGATGCATACTACTCTAAATTCGTCTCACTTTTAAAGTATGCGCCATAGATGGATATGACACAGTAGGTGTCCAAATTTTATGCGGGTTTAAATCCACCAGCAAATACCCGTCTCGAATCTATGCGTCCATCAAATCTTCAGAATGCACTCATTCGAGCGGCGCCTATAATTTAGGAGGTGCAAGCTAGACCAAGGGGTAACAAAACTTGGTCTTATAATGACCTGAATAGAGGAGCATTCAAACCTCAAATGAAGAGAGTTCAAGGTCATAATCAGGGACAAAGAAAGAAAGCAAGGACGAATAATGTCAACAACTTTATTCCTACTCAAAGCAATAGCCGAAACCTCCGTTGTTTCCCCTGCAACGAACTCAGTCACTTCAAGAGGCAATGTCCCAAGCTTGGTGGAGGACATCACCAAGCACCTTTCCAAGGGACAAACCGTGGTCAAGGAGCCGCTACCTGAGGAAGAGGAAGAACCGCCTGCATTGCCAATAGGCAATTGTGCGAAGAAGAAAAAGAAGAAGATCCGATCATGGAAGCAGAATTCGAAAGAGCGACAGTCCATGCCGCTTTACACAAGAAAGGGCCGAATCGCCAGTTCTCGGTGATTCAGACACCGTCGGACTATCAAGGTAAAGGTTTCGAAACCTTGATTGATTGTGGTAGTACACATTTCTTTATCTCACCAGCATGTGCAAAAAGTTTAGGAATAACCACAGTAGAAGCACCTACCCTGCTTGTGGAGTTGGCAAATGGTCGTGAGGTAACTTGTACCAGGCAAACTGCTAAGGTGGAATTCTTTCTGGGAGGAAAGAAGACTTCAGTCAAATTCAGAGTCATGAATTTAGGTATCCATGAGTGTCTACTCGGGATGGATTGGCTTAAGCCCAACGACGCCCACATCCACTGTGGAAAGGGTCAAGTTTCCTTTCGAAACTCTGAAAGGGAATTTGTCACAACCCAAGGTGAGGCAGGAGTGCCAAGAATCCAATTAGCCAAAGTATCTCGGATCATAAAAGGAGTCAGAAAAGGATTACCCGTTTACCTGATCAAACTCAACAAGTTAGATCAAAAGCAAGAATCTCATGAAGGACCTTCTTGGCTAAAGGAATACGCTGACATATTCCCTGAGGAATTGATTGAACTTCCGCCTCAAAGAGAAGTGGATCATGAGATTAGGTTAGTACCAGGAGCTGCACCAATTGCAAAGAGACCTTATAGAATGTCCATACCAAAAGCAATTGAGCTGAAGGAACAACTCAAGCAACTGTTAGATCAGGGCTACATCCGGCCTAGCAGTTCACCATGGGGAGCTCCAGTACTATTCCAAAAAAAGAAGGATGGGACACTTTGACTATGTATTGATTATCGAGGGTTGAATCAATCAACGGTCAAGAACAAGTATCCTATTCCTAGAATAGATGAGCTTCTTGATCGTCTTCAGGGTGCAAAGATCTTCTCCAAGATTGATCTCATGTCAGGTTACTATCAGATAAGGATCAAGGAAGAAGATATCCCAAAAACGGCCTTCAATACAAGATATGGGCACTTTGAATTCCTAGTTATGTCACTCGGGCTTACGAACGCAGCTGCCACCTTCAATAGGTTAATGCAGGATATCTTTAGGCCATATCTTGATGATTTCGTGCTTGTCTTCTTCGATGACACTTTAGTCTATTCTAAAAAGGAAGAAGATCATGAACCCCAACTTCAGATTGTCCTTGAGACAATGAGGTCACATAAGCTGTATGCTAAAATGAAGAAGTGTGCATTCTTCAAGCATCAAATTGAATATATGGGATATGATATGATATGATTTGGACTCTTGTAGACAAGTTTAGCAAACAAGCATATTTCATTCCATGCAAGAAAACTTTAACTGCATCTCAAGCAGCTCAATTGTTTTTTAAAACTATTTTTACTAATCATGGTTTACCAAAAGTTATTATTTCTGATCGTGATTCTAGATTCTGTAATAATTTTTGGATTAATTTGTTTACTAACTTAGGAACAAAGATTGATTTCTCATCTGCATTTCATCCTGAAACTAATGGTCAAAATGAAGCTACTAACAGTACTATTTTAGATCTTTTACATGCTTACACTATTTCTAAACCACATACATGGGATACACATCTACATTTACTTCAGTTTGCATATAATAATACACCACATACAGCTACAAAGAAAGCACCATTTGAAGTTATCTATGGTTATAGATTGCCTATACCTATTGCATCTTTATCAAATAAGATTCAGAGTGCTGATGATATTGCTAGCATGCACGCTACTATTTTTGATGAAGTTAAAGATATGATTGTCAAAGCCCAGCAATCATATACAAAACAAGCCAATAAGAAAACACAGGCCATGAATTTCAAAGTTGATGACTATGTTTGGTTAAGAATAGAAAAACGTAGATTACAAAGTGTAGATAAACACCCAGTTGTGAAATCAGCACCTAGATTCTATGGACCATTCAAAATCATTCATAAAATCAATGACAATGCATTTAAGTTAGAACTACCACCACATTGGAAAATTCACAACACCTTTCACATTAATTTATTACGACCCTTTAGAGGCCAATTACCTCTACACCCTGTCTATGAAAACTCACCTTTGTTAGATGAAGAGACTGAAATCCTTGAACCTGAAGCTATTATAGATAATGACTTCATGACCACTAGAACTGGCCGTAGATATTCTAGATATTTGGTCAAGTTTAAAAATCATCCTGTTGAAGAGGCCCAATGGATGCACACTAGAGACTTAAATGCTTTCCCCACTCTATTACCTCCACATTGAGCTAATAGCAATTGAGGACAATTGCTATCCCTCCCCAGGGGTATGATTCCAGGAGGCATATTTCACGGTGGATTCCGTGAGGTTTTACGGTGGATTCCGTGAGGTTTTACGGTGGATTCCGTAAACTTTTATTATCGGGGCTCATACACAAAGTGGATTCTTTGTGTGAGAAGTTGATGGGGACGCCTATCCTTTTCGGGAATTTCGTTAATTTAGTGTGTACATGGGTGATTCCATAGCGGGTGATTCCGCAAAATACATATTAAATTAATAAGCGTTTATGAGTTTAGAGTGCGCACTCGTGATAAATTAAGGTTATGATTGATTTCTAACCAATTGATTTATTTATGTAGCTAAATATTGCTAGGTATTCACTTTTGTCGCTTTAATTGTATTATTTTACTAACGATTGTGATGCTTCAGTTGATGTGTAGAGATAGCAGCAGTGGCGGTGGAAAGCATTGGAGGATAGCGTGTATTTGAGTTATCATACCTTAGGCATGGCGACTATATTTTGATGGGCGCATACCTTAGGCATGGCGACTATATTTTGTCGTGCCTATTTATCAAGGCGTTGAATATTTATTTATTATTTTTATATGCACATGGGCGCACGATTTAGATATTTGTATTTGGACATTGTATTGGGTATGCCTTACTTCTTAGGTGCCAAAAGCATGCTATTTTGTAATTTGGGCTATTATTTGAGCTTGAAGATGATTAATATATAAAATACATGCTTTGTAGAGTGCTCACACAAGGCGTGGGGGGAGATTGCACCCAATCGGTCTCTTGTTCATGTTGTGCAAGTCTTCTACATTGATTTGTGTGCAAAAAGTAGAGTTCTTTTGTTCTTGGGGACCTTCTGACGCTCACTACGCACGCTTACGGCACCCGATCTGTGCACCATTTGAGGAAAGATAAGAGATTTCATTCGGAAAGGAAGTATTAGAAAGTAATAAAGAAATTGAAGCAGCTCTTAATTCTGCTTCTACATTGAGAAAGGCTGACTATTCACATGGAAAGCCTTTCATTATTACTGTTGATACAAGCCCAATCGGGATTGGATGGGCAATTGGGCAAGATGATGAGAAAAGGCAAAGATATGCAATTTGCACTAGTGCTAAATGACAGAGAAGGTATCCACAAGTAGAAAGAGAATCATGGGGAATTGTGACAGCCCTTAAATGTGATCAGGAGTATTTTATGGATTCTCATGTTGTCATTGAGACCAATTGTTTACCAATATTGGGTATGATTACTAGTTGTTCTACTGTGGACATTGCTACTCTTTGATGGATTGCATATATCAAATCTTTGAACCCTGAATTTCAGCATATTGCAAGAAGAGATAACCCATTGGCAGACACGTTATCTTGAGCATGCTATGAGAATGAAGATGGGATGATGGATGAGGAGGAAGAATATGACTTTCTTGCGGCTGAAAATGATGTTGTAAGAGTGAATTTAGCAAAGCAAGGTGTTGGTACAGCATTACCAAAAGCTTGGACAACAAAGAGAAGACACTTTAGATGTTCTGCACCTTGTGTAGAAGTGTTTCTTGAAGATAAATATGCAGGAGAGTGGTTGAGAATAAGTCAATACCTTAGTATATTAACAAAGAGAGATAAATGGTCAGATGAGGGGTTTAAGAAGATCAACAGGAAAGCCTTTAGGTTTTTCTTAAAAGATGGATACTTATGGAAACATGCTAAAAAGAAATAGGGTATGCCATTGCGAGTTTCTAGTGACAGAGCTTCACAAGTGAATGTAATGCAAGAATTTCATGAAAGCTTGTGGGCTGGCCATAGAGGTGTTTGGGGTAACTTTTACAAATATCACAGAAAGATATTGATGGAAGGGTATGTATAAGGATGTTGAGACATCCACACATCTTAAGAAAGTTTTTGAAGAATGGATCTTTAACAGTCGACTGATGGAATTCACTTTGGGAGAGGTGCTTGGCATCGCTAACAAGCGAGAATTTCATGATGAGATCATTGACATAATTAAGAGGAAGCATCAATTTATTCGTGATACCACTTGTGCATTGTTGGAATTTGAAGAGGAATCAAGTTTGTTGGGTATTCGGGCTGAATATGAGCATGAAGTAAGCACTGGGGTATCTATGCAAGATGCTACTAATCACTAGACAGCATGTGGACCTGACATATACAATCCTAGGAAAGTGCAAGATTGTAGTCTCTATCAAGTTTGAAAGCCTACCGGTCATCTTCTATGTATTTCCAAATACAAAGGATGCAAGTCAAGAATTGTTGTTAGGATGCACTTTCAAGAAAAGCAAGCACACTGCAACATGGACTATGATGTGTAGTGTATTCACCTTTCCATTGGCCATGTTCAAATTGTGAAAACTTTCAATAAGGGTAGCAAGGCTTCACCAAAGCCTGTTATGCTGCCAATAGAGCTATCTAGGACCAAGCCTCAGGAGGGGGGTTGTGAGTCATCACAACCCACCTAGACTACAAAACCACCACCAACTAAGGCCATTCCCAAAGCCATAGAACCCACACTTAAATGGGTACCAAAGCACCAAGGACCATCTCCTCGTAGCAAGCAACCATGGCCACAACCAAGGCCACGTAAGACTAGGAGTCACCATGCAAAACCTCAGAGACAACGTCGACGCTATCAACCTAATCACACAATCAAGCCGCGATGGATCCCCAAATATTTCTTACAAGCCCAAGGATACTACAAATGCAAAACCTGGATATGGGTGCCCAAGAAGAGAAATCCCAGAAGCATAGCCCAAACATGACCATCACTTGCCACCCCACCCCCAGGAAGCCCCAGTCTTGCTAAGGCAGTGAACACCCAAGAAACCTGAGCTACAAAGCCTATAGAATTTGCAATGGTTGCGGTCCTAAAACCCCAACCAATATATTGACCAATGCAGCAACTTGATACCCTGGAATCATCTAAGTCCAGAGAGCTTGGCACCCTAGTGGCTGCGCAAGAGGAAGGAAATGCACCATTTATGCCATTCGATCCACCCTCAATACCCTGAAGCAGTATAGGATACATGGATCAGATTACGAAGTTATCCTTCGATACACTACTATCTAGTCTGCTACCCCTCAAACCATCACTGTCTAGCTCAATTCCACCCCAACAAGCAATAGGTCTTAGGCCTTCCTACGAGTGACGTTCATTTCTATCAGTCACACCAAAGACCTTGCTGAGAATATGGGAGATGACTTGGTGACTTGCATCAAGATCTTGGATAGCACCTTTACCACATTCTCTAGGAGCTACGAAAGACTTAATCTCGGTTTACTTGATGAAATGCTTGCCTTTGATGTTTGTTCCTTATCCTGCACTTGATAACATTACGAATTCATGATCGTAAAATTCCCCAAGGTCGCAAAGGAGTTGATCGATAATGGTGAAATCTCAAAATAGCACATGCTCATCAGATGGCTAATAATATCATATTGCAAGCCCCAAAGGCTTGCGTCACCTATTGAACTTGAGAAACTCACTTGGCTTGTTGACTCCAACTCATTTTTCTCACAAAATTGTGTAACCTGCATCTCTAATGGGAGAAATGGGGTTGCCAAGTAACGACTACTGCTTAGCAGAGACATGCGATTAAAACAATCAAGTATGACCCAACTTACATAGCACCAACCTGTTTCATGGTCTTGGCCATCACCCAAAACAAACACCTAGACGACCACGTCTTGGCCCACCCTTACATTGATCACATCCTTACAGAAGAGGAGCTACATGTGGCTAGCCACATTAACTCGCGTGATTTTCTAACCGGTGTCCTAACTTACATTATCCAAGTATGTGTTAGCCCTCGTGATCTCGATCCTCATGCCCACACAAGTCTGTATACACTAGAAGGTCGATAGAAAGGTCACTACAAAAGGATGAGTCCACCTCATTCTCAAAAAATTCTTGGCCTCCTATATTTCTATCATCATTTCTCAATTCTGCCTCCTCCACATGCTCCAAGCCATTTTTGACCTCCACCCCTTGCAATATTGACCCCTCTATCTACATACTATCCTCATCTATGCTGGGAACATTGCTTTCATCATATACTCTCGCACTTCAGGGAGCTGAAGAAACAATATACCACCATCAAGCTTGTTGAGGATTTGGATAGAAAATTACTTATTCAAAATCACATACAAGAGAGATTTAACATTTGTGACATATACCATGTCGTAATAAATTTTAAAAAAATAGTTCATGCACCTGTTCACAATGGGCTGGTAAGAAAAGTGTATCGCACAAATCCATCCATCTTTTTTTGAAATCTATTTCGAGAAATCCAAATGGACCTGGTCTTGAAAGGTTGCCGTGGCTCCTTCTAGTACCACTTTAAACCACTGCACATCGAATATGATCATGGAGAAGCTACGGTAATCCACATGATAATACTTTACAAGTTCCCAAAATACTCCATCTCATCTATAACAATGTTTGGATCTGTGGCTCGCCGTCCGCTCTCTTGCTTGAACTTCACCATGACACCACAATCCATTGTGGAGCACATTTTGTCGATACACTCCACACGGAAATGTCACCCACAAGACCATGCCACACTATATATTTTGTACTGTACATTGAAATGGTTAGATTAGTTGTTACATATAAAATCTAGACAGGACAACTTGTAAAACATGTGGTCACCTTTGGACTACATCCCCTCAAGAATTCCCACTCCTCAGTAGGGACCTCCATCCCTTCGCAGCGAGAGGTTGCGATTAAAGCTCCATGTAACCATCGCACAGACATAAATCACAACATCTACTCAATACCCTTGGGAAATCAAATTGGTCTATGGTTTATACGATGTCGAATTTCGAATTGCACTTCTTCTCGATCTTTCTTGGCTTACTCATACCTAGCAAACCACGTCTCCATGGATGCATGGTGCAACAAAGAAAAATGATTCACTTTATTCTCCATTGCAACATCCATCCTTTTTTCTATCCCATTTCCAACCACCACATCTCGGATCTATCATCGTCCTTCAGTGACCATAGCATATTGTTGTTTGAATACACCATTGGTAGCCACTATAAAATATGCACTAACGCCTTAGACACCATCCAACCTTTAGCCATACTACCTTCTCCTTGAGCTCGTTGTCACACAAAGCCTTTTAGGGTTTTCATGAAGCCCTCCAAGAAGAACATCCATCATGTATGGACAAGTCCAAGCAATCTCCACTTCATCTACAAGATGCACCAGGAGGTGGGTATGTATCGTGAGCATGCTGGTGGGCAAGTACTTCTCAATGAGACAGACCATCTCCACTACTCCCCGCCCTACACACGCAATAGAGGATGTCCTAATATCCTTTTCTGAGATCCATTGTACTCAATTTCACAACTTGTAAATCATCCCTCGTATTTCTGGAATAAGGCATCCTGCGATCACGATCGATAATACAACCTACCACAAATGAAGAAGCATTATGAAAAATGAGTAGACTCCAAATAGCAAAATATGCAAGCCACTTACAATCCATTCGTAGTATAAACCTACAATATCTTATGCCAATCATGGGATTTTAGCCTTGATAGTTAGTCATCTTTAGAAAACATGGATCTAATAGAATGCATCATACTCACCGGAGTGCGGAAAGACCTGATAATTTGCTTCACAATGTACTCTTGTTTAGTGGAAGAAACCCAAGGAACACAATATAGTTGCAAGTGACCCCATCAGCACTTGAGTGTGGTGTGACTGTGGTCTATTGTGGCCAAAGAGCCTCCATATTACCTACCTCCTTCAAATCCATTCATGCCCCTATAGTGTCTCTCTTTCTTGTGATGTGGTCCCATATTAAGCTACCCACATTCTCAAGAATATGCATGGAATCCAACAAGTGGTTGATCTGTAAGTGGGTCCAATACAACAACTCGTAGGAAATTGAGAACCGTCACATTCCATTTGGATGTGACTCTATGTGGACCATTTTCAACTTGTAATAGCTTTGGGCATTCATTCGTGTTGGAGGTTGTCCAAGAAATCCTTCCCCTAGTTCATAACCCTCCACAAGAAAGCGGCGTGTCCTTGATATACTATCTTCTTCATGGTTCATGACCTTCATGAGTTTAAGTGTGGCCCATACAATGAACATGCATGATAACCTGAGGTAACAAGACTTGTCCCAACACCTTTATCCTGTGAATACAAATTTCAATGAGCTATGCTAGATATGACCAATAAAAATGGAAACCTACTTGCCTAAGCACTCCCCAAATCCCAGAAAGTCATGCATGGTCCACATGAGAATGGCTTGTATATTGGCAGACCGTCGACCATCACAATTTCTCATATCCTCCATGGTGACCCCCTCCTCCCAAAAAATATTAAGCTCATTAACTAATGTACGGAGATAGATGTCCATATTCTTGACTTTGTAGTTGCCAAGAACAAGTAAGCTAAGGATTAGGTGTCCTTTCTTCGTAGAAATCCATGGTGGGATGTTGTAGTTAATAAGGACTACATGCCACACACTGTAAGAAGTTGAGTGGAAGACCGAATAGGTTCACGCCATCCATAGCAAGACCAATCCAAATATTCCTTAGCTCTCATGCAAAGCCTGGAAAGGTAGAGTCAATGTGGCTCCATGCAAGTGAATTTGTTGATATTCGTTGGACTCCATCTATGGATTTATTCTGTGCATGCCACATTGTCAAGCTCACCATACCCGACATACAAAACATGTGATGTATACAGGGGATAAGTGGAAAGTGTCTAGGAACGTTTTGAGTGATGGTTTGCCCTTGCAAGTCTTGTCGATACATGTGAGTACCACACTTTGGGCACGTCTCCATAGTCTCATATTCTCCTTGAAATAGCACGCAATCATTGACACATGCATGGATGTTGTTGCAGTCCATACCAAGATTTTGTAAAACATGTTACACATCATTAAGAGACTTAGGCATGGTATTTTCAAGTGGTAATATATGATACTTCAGCAACTTGAAAAGAAATCATAAAACACCTTGAAAAAGTACAATTTTTTTTTATAATGGTGCCAAAAGGAAATCAAGGAAGCATACGTAGAAGATACCAGAACAACTCAATCACACTTGCATTGCTCCATCCCTATTTTTCTTGCAAACTTAGGAGTGCAAGTAGCGACTTTAGGAAATATACTCGGCATCCATCATATAATGGTATGGATCCTTCCTCTCTGAGTGGATCATATGTCTCAGCATCCATGGGCATCAATGCATTGATCACTGCCTCCATCTCAGGCTCCAAGATTATAGGAAAGTGTGAAAGGCTATCTGTCTTCTCTGATATTGATGGTATAGACTGGGTAGTGCCTTCCAAGTGGTGGATTGGCTTAGGCACTCCATCCATCACACACCCACAAACTCTTCTAACTGAATGCAATAGGTGCATTCCTCCTTGGCATGAGATGTCACCTCCCTGTATAAATTTTATAGCCATGTTTAATGTTTTTGTATATGATATTCAATTAGTTTGCAAATATAATGCATAATTGATACAAAATTCTCTTAGCCTTTGCTCAATGTTTGAGATCACCTGATCAATGAACTCTAATTGAAACTTGCTGAAGCATCATACATGTCCACCATTCTCCTCTCTCACTCCCTCCCTCTCTCTCTCTCTTTCCCCATTTCTTTGCTATCTTTCATGTTTATTCTCTCTCTCTCATTCTCTCATTCTTTTCCTTTCTTCTTCTCCCTCTCTCATTTCCTCTCTTTCTTCCTCAATGCACATCATTTTAAAGAAAAACAAAAAAAGGGAAAAACAAAAAACAAACCCTCTCTTTGTTTCTCTCCACTCCCTCACGTTTTCTCATTCATTCTCCTCTCTCCCTCCCCCTCTCTCTCTCTCTCTTTCTCACTTTCTTTATTATGTTTCATGTTTATTCCCTCTCTCTCTTGTTCTCTCTTCCTTTTCCTTTCTTCTTCTCCCTCTCTCATTTCCTATCTTTCTATCTCAATGCATCTCATTCTCAAGAATAACCCTCTCTTTCTCTCTCTTGTTCTCTTTTCCTTTTCCTTTCTTCTTCTCCCTTTCTCATTTCCTATCTTTCTACCTCAATGCACCTCATTCTCAAGAAAAACCCTTTCTTTGTTTCTCTCCACCCCCTTATGTTTTTTCACTCATCCTCCTCTCTCCCTTCCTATCTCTCTTTCTCTTTCCCCATTTATTTGTTATCTTTCATGTTTATTGTCTCTCTCTCTCTCTCGTTCTCTCTTCCGTTTCCTTTCTTCTTCTTCCTCTCTCATTTCCTCCCTTATTTCCTCTCTTTCTCCCTCAATGCACATCATTCTCAAGAAAGAAGAAGAAGAAGAAGAAGAAAGAACAAGAACAAACCCTCTCTTTTTTTTCTCTCTAACCCCTGGTGTTTTTTTATTCATTCTCCTCTCTCCCTTCCTCTCTCTCTCTCTTTCTCTATTTCTTTATTATGTTTCATGTGTATTTCCTCTCTCTCTCGTTCTCTCTTCCTTTTCTTTTCTTCTCCCTCTCGCATTTCCTCTCTTTCTCCCTCAATGCACCTCATTCTCAACAAACAAAAAAGAAGAAGAAGAAGAAAGAACAAGAACAAACCAAGAGGGAGCAATGTACTCATTGCAAATGCCCGAGGATTGATTCTTTGTCTCCTCATTAGGATGGCCCCTATTCTTCCTTAATGCACTTCCTCCTCTTCTTTGTGAACACCGACGGTGCTAGTGAGAAGCTCTCATTTTCTCTCATTCTCTCATTCTCTCCCTTTCCCTCGCAAAAGCACAATGTCTTTCGCTCTCTTTCGCTCTTTGTGGCCAAATTCGACGCTTGGGTTTGAGCCACTTTTTTTCTCTGTGTACCATTGTTATTTGCATCACATTTGCAATGCAAATAGTGACACCGCTAATATGCATCGCAAGTGCCCATTGCTATGGCCCTATATCCTTGTAGTGGAAATAGATACATGCATATTCTGTATTCCATCTAAGCACAACTTCCTCATGGTCTTCCTAAGAAAAATCTTTTGGAACTAAAAAAGGATGCTAAGGATGTTAAATAGCAGTAAATATAGAAAACTGACAATTATAAGCTAGGAAAATTTTATAAGTTGAAAACAAAGGGTGATGGATATAAAATGCATGTAGAAATGGACTACTAATTAAAAAATGCAAGGTGGACAATAGCGAATACCGGACCAAAGATTGGACACAAAATATAGGCTAGATTATAAGCAGCAGTAGTAGGTTGTCTAGTTAGAAGAATTAAAATGTTCCTCTAATTAGTAGAAAAACATTAGCATGAACATAGATCCTACAATATGATACCATGGATGTAGCAATGGAAGCGTATACATGTGTTGTAATAGATGGCTAGACACAAAATAGACATAAAAGAACATTGCAAAAGATGAAAATTTAGAAGAATTCTTGAAAAATGGAATCCATATACCAAGACATGAGGTACTAGCACCATCTCCTCTCTCCAATGGAACCTATAGATGATAGATGAATAGTGATGACTATAGAGAAGGAGAACCTAAAATAGGTAAAAATGAATGCCAAGGATATCATAGCTCGATTAGCATTAAATACTAGTTGATTGTTTGAAAATTGCCAAAAAACACATCATAATGGCCAAAGAAAAATGCCTACATACACAAGATAATATCTTGGTGCCCTAACCCACTGGATCACATTTACAAACTCAACCATAAATTGATATATCTATGAATATAGACTCCATTATAAGAAAGATTCTACTCCATTACTTCATGTTTGCTCATTGGAATCATGAAATAGCATATTACTTAACATGATAAATCCTCCATCACTTTTCTTTCAAGCATTCTTTTCTTTTCAAAAACCCTAATGGTAGATAGGTCTCAAATGAAGCACAGATAGCCATGTAAATGAACAAAGATAACCACTTTTTTTTTTTGCTTGAGGACATTAAGGAATCTAGTGTAAACTATGCAAGTTGATAGTCTATGGAGGACTAAAATCTTGAAGTTTATTACTCTTATGGTAGTTTTAATTATTAGAGAAATCAGTTTTGATAGCTTGCAATCTCAAAAGGTAGAATAGTAGGACAACACAGAAGGTCTTCTTCTAGAAGCTTTGATATTCATAGAGCTCCCTTTAATTAAGTAAATCAATCCTTTCTATCCCTTCTATAACATCAATAAAAAAATGGCTTGTGAAATGGGCAGTAATCTTCATCATCCACCAACATTTCTTATGGAGCACAAACTTATTATCAATTCTTAAGGAGGTTGTTGGCCATGGCTTCACACATCATGCATTATGTTTGCCCTTAGCATGGTTAGTACTTTATTCATAGTACTTCTATATCTAGGTAAATCCTTAGATGCCTCATGAATTTATAGTTGTGTAGGTAGTTTTTAGCATGGCCTAAAGAGGTATTTTTCGTGTCATTCATGTTTTGATTATTCTTGATATTCACAGCCTTTTGTATAATGGATTCCTATGATGGTATATGAGATTTTACAATTGCCTCCATGAGTCACTATGTTTTTTCTATTTTTAGCATATTTGCTATGTTTTATGTTCTAATTATTTGAGTATTAGTGATGTTGTATGTATTATCATTTTTTATGTCATTGCGTTTGGGTTTTCTATGAGTTGCCCAATATAGGATTGTGTATTCTCTACACTGCCTACAATAGTGACATATATTCTCGTATGAGTCGCTAAAATCCTATTATGCATTCGACATAGATTAGAGGCTTCAAAATAGAGTTGCTCACATTAAAAAAAAATACAAGAAGATTGAGTAGTGCATTTGGAGACTATTGAAGATGTGCAAGGGCTATTTGCTAGTTACTGTGTAAGAAAATTTAAGAGTAACCCATAGACACAGAATTGGAAGCGTGCAACCTAAGAATGCAAAGATTAATAATAAACCATGAGCTATTAACAATAAATGGTTTCTAACAATCAAGATTCAACTTGCTATCAAAAGGAAAAGTCAAATTCAATTCCTACAAATCTAGAGACAGTGGAGCTTCTCCTATTAGTGTTGATAGCATATTGGATATATAGATTCAATCCTCACAATAAATCATGGAATCAAATGTGTTTTGAGAGCTTAAGGAAGTTCTTGAAGGTTTCAAACTTGCTTCATTACACAATATTGTTTTCACTCTGAAAATGTGGTAGGCAAACAAAGTGTTCTGTATTGTGAGGCAAAAGTGTTTTAACCAATAGAGAGCTCAACAATATAGCATTCAAAGAAATCATAATGACCATTTCAAAGAACTTCATGACTTGTTGAATCATTCAAAACCATGGTAATGTCCATTTTGAGGAAGTTCACCACTTCTTGAAGCATTTAGAGCCACGGTAATGACCAATATGAAGAAGATTATGACTTGATGATTTCTTCTATCTAGCAAGAGCCATGTTTTGAGAGCTTAAGGTAGCTCTTGTAGGTTCCAAAATAGCTTCATTACACAACATTGTTCTCACTCTTGCAACATGGTAGGCAAACAAAGTGTTCTCCATTGTTAGAGAAAGGTGTTTTGACCAATAGAGAGCTCAACAATATAGCATTGAAATAAATGGTGATGAATATTTCAAAGAAGTTCATGATAATAGTTTTTCACTCTTGCAAAGTGGTACACAAACAAAGTATTCTCCATTGTTAGGGAAAAGTGTTTTGACCAATAGAGATCTCTATAGTATAGAATTCAAAGAAATGGTAATGACCATTTCAAAGAAGCTCGTGAAAGTAGTTTATAACTTGTTGAATCATTCAAAGCCATGAAAATGTCCATTGTGAAGAAGTTCATGACCTATTGAAGCATTTAGAGCCATGGTAATGACCATCATAGAGAAGATTATGACTTGATGATTGCTTCTATCTAGCAAGAGACATGGTAATGATTATTTCCACAAGCTTTTTGCTTTTGCTATGGCTAGCAAGCATCTCTAGGCTATTTCTATTCATTAAGAATACTAAATCAAGGTCTATATCCTCAAACACAACACAAGCATCCCTATGAGAAGAAATGTAGTTAATGCCTTTGCTATGGCTAGCAGGCATCTCTAGGCTATTTCTATTCATTAAGAATACTAAATCAAGGTCTATATCCTCAAGCACAACACAAGCATCCCTATGAGAAGAAATGTAGTTAATGCTCTACTATAATGGGTAGAAAGTGGACAAAGTATCTATTGAGCAAAATGTGAATGGTAAAAATGAGTTCCAATAATGTAACTTATTAAATCTGTGAGCTCTGAATGATGGAACACAATTCCATTAATATAGCTAATTAAATTCTTGAGGAATCTAGCTAGTTGGAGCAAGGGAAGATTGAATAATTGTTGACTTCTCCTGAAATAACCACTGCTTGCACTAAATGAGGAAAGTTGTTTTATTCAATTCTATTCAATTTGTCTTGATGAGACAAATATATACTTGGAATGTTATGTTTGGTTGAATACATTAAGAACATATGCACTACACTGAGGATTTTTATTTGGCCATAATTACCATGGGATTAGTAGTAATGGAAGAATGTTACAATTTGCAAGTGGTACTAGAAATACCACTTTGAGTGGTGGAAGATATGATAGACAATCAAGTGTCACAGTCTATAGTTGCTAGGTTGTTACCTTTACATGCATAAAATACATTGTTTGTGGAAGGGTGAATATGATCTAAGATTAGCTTCTTTACACTTGAGGATGTATCGACAATCATCATCAATAAAATCTTTCTTTAGATCTTTCTTGTAGTATTATTTTAGTAGTAAGTGGCTAGCTAGGTAGTCTTCTTATTCTTTATCATAAGGTTTTTTAATTTGTCAACTTGATGAAAAGATTTCAGAATTTCATAGGAGTTACACTCTCATTCCAATGACACTTTACATATTTACATCACTTAGTCCACCTACGTGAGTTACAGGATATCTATCTAGCAATCTTTTTACTTACTGTGTTCACACTATGAACCCCTTGTACATTACATATGTTGTACTCTCTCTTAGTGTTGGTCAACTCACATAGAGAAGAATGAATTCAAGGTTTTTAGCTTCCTATCTTCTGTGCATTCTCTTTGTGTGTTGTGTATCTTGCAAGAGCTCAAGCTCCCTCTCTCTCCACCCATCTTTTCAACCCACTCTTATAACTAGTGCTTTGAATTAATTTGTATAATCATTACATGTCCTAATAATTTCTAACTATGATAAAGAGAAAGTTTTTATGAGTATTCAAAAGAGCCAAACCTACTAGCTATTACTCTTTAGCATATCTTCAAATATAGAAATTGTTTAAGCATATGAAGCCATCCTAGTTATGGTGTGTGTCGAAGACATACTCAACCATTCATTTCTAAATAATTTGAAAAGCATAACTTGAAAAAGATATGGTATGTTTTCCTCTAAATGTTTTATCTTTGTATAGTCTTAGATTAGTCATGAATAATTTGTAGCTTATACTTTTCACTTTGTGTTGGTTTCCTAAGCTCACTTGGCACATAAATATACAAGCATTATCTTATGATTATACTGGGCATGATGTCTAGGTCCCACATCCTCATCAATTTCCACTAAACAAACACCATGATAATAGTAGTGATACACCTGACTTGTCGTTGTCCAAATCTTTCTTGGCACACAAATATACAAGGCTTTTGTTATACGTGCTAATTTTTTTGTTTGCTATTTTTATTACTAATTAGGAACTAATTTTTTTAATTTACCAATGAAAATTTATTGAATGCTAAGCATGGTATCCAAGTCCCACATCATTGTGACTTGGCACTGAAGGACACCATGGATTAGTGTAGTCATGTGTCTAACTTAAGTGGTTTGTAGCTTATACATTCCACTTTAAATTAATATCCCGAGCTTTCTTGGCACGCAAAGATACAAGGATTTCCTTATGCTTGCAGTAAGCATGACGTCTAGCTCCTACGTCCTCATAGCTTGACATTGAAGGGACATCATGATTAGTATAGTCATGCATCTAACTTAAGTGATTTACGGCTTGTGCTTTCCACTTTGTGTTGGTGTCCAAGGCTCACTTGGCACACAAAGATACAAGGTTTTCCTTATGTTGTACTAAGCATGGTGTCTAGTCTCCATGTCCTCAAGGTTTGGTACTGAAGGGACACCATGGATTAGTATAATCATGCATCTAACTTAAGTTTCTTGTAGCTTGTGCTTTTTTGCTTTGTATCAATGTCTTACGTTTTCTCGGTACACAAAGATACAAGGTGTTTCTTATGCTTCCTTAAGCATAGTGTCTAGGTTTCATGTCCACATGGCTTACTGAAGGGACACCATAGATTCGTATAGTCATGCATCTAACTTAAGCAGTTTATAGCTTATGCTTTCAAATTTGTATGAATGTCCTATGTTTGTTGGGCACACAAAGATACAAGGCTTTCTTTATGCTTGTAGTAAGCATGGTGTCTAGGTTGGAATTTCTAATGACTTGACACTATTAGGGGACACCATGATAAGTGTAGCCATGCATCTAGCTTGAGTGGTTTATAGCTTGTGTTTTTCACATTGCGTTGGTTTCTGAGGCTCACTTGATACACAAAGATAATAGGCTTTCTTTATGCTGTACTAACCATGGTGTGTACCTCATGGATTGGTACTAAAGGGAAACCATGATTAGTGTAGTCATGCATTTGACTTACGTGGTTTATGTATTGTGCTTTCTACTTTGTATTGGTATCCCAAGCTCACTTATCATATAAAGATATAAGGCTTTCTCTATGCTCTACTAAGTATGGTTTCTAGGTCCCACATCCTTGTTTCTTGCACTAAATGGGCACCATGATTAGTGTAGTCATGTGTCTAACTTAAGTGATTTAGAGCTTGTGCTTTCAGCTTTGTGTTGATGTCCTAGGCTCACCTAGGACAAATATATAAGGATTTCCTTATATTGCACTAAGCATGTTGCTTGGGTTCCATGTCCTCATAGCTTAGTATTGAAGGGACACCATGGATTATTATAGTCATGCAATTATCTTAAGTAGTTTAGAGCTTATAATTTCTTCTTTGTATTGATATTTGAGGCTTGCTGGGCATACAAAGATACAAGGAATTCCTTTTGTGTTGATGTCCTAGGCTCACTTGGCACAAATATATAAGGATTTCCTTATACTCCACTAAGCACGTTGCCTGGGTTCTATATCCTCATAACTTAGTATTGAAGGGACACCATGGATTATTATAGTTGTGCATTTAGCTTAAGTAGTTTATAGCTTATAATTTCTTCTTTGTATTGATATCTAAGGCTTGTTGGGCATACAAACATACAAGAAATTCCTTATGGCTACACTAAGCATGGAGTCTAAGTTTCCTTAGTCCTTTGAGTTTGCCATTTGAAGGGACACTATGATTAGTATAGTCTAACTTAAGTGCTTTATATCTTGTACTTTTCACTTTGTGTTGTGTCTCAGGCTTACTTGGCACACAAAGATGCAATGCTTTCCTTTTTCTTGCACTAAGCATGATGTTTGGGTTCCATGTGCTCATGGCTTAGCAGTGAAGGGAGACCATGATTAGTGTAGTCATGCATTTGACTTAAGTGGTTTGTATCTTTTGCATTGCACGGGAATAACTGAGGCTGCCTCTCCCTTTCGGCCTTCAACCTGAAGCATTAGATATCTTTTCATCCTTTAGTTCCTTGAGAAAACAAAGCGAACAATGTTGTTACAAGCACAATCATATCCAGTGGTCGTCTATTTGGCCGATTGCTAAGGAGTGAATCCTTCTCTCCGAATGCATCCAGCATTCGATCCAGGATCAATTGCAACTTGGAAATATCCCTAAGGGTTTGTTTTTTAACCCTTATGTCCTTGGGTTAGGGCCCTACCCTATTAACCCAACTTAACCAATACCTTAGGTTTTATTAACAGTAAATCATGACAACCATGTCGCTCCAAATTATTAACTTGGTCCTTTACTTCCAAGCAAATACCTAATTCACTTATCTTGGCAACTTTATAACAGGCTACTCATCCTCTTGCAAGTTAAACTTGCGCAAGAATCTGCCAATCCCATTCCAAGGAATTTGCCATTCTCTTGTGATCAAACCACAAGATCATGCGACATTGCAACTTGTTGCACAAGTGTCACATCTAATCCATGGGACTATTTTACCCATCGAACGACGTCTTCTATTCACGGAATCATGATTAGATAAGAAACAAGGTTTAGGGTGTCTTCATATCCAATCCATTCCCAATTGCACTAGGCTGACATCATTTGATCCTAGGGGTTCCAACTCCCGATTGCACTAGGGTGTCTTCATATCCAATCCATTCCTGATTGCACTAGGGTCCTAGGGGTTCCAACTCAATCCGAGTTTCATCTTTTGAACGAGTGATCTTTAGGTTAGAAACCCTAGATCATTTCTTGCAAGTACGTCTAATTGTCCCTACATTCCGTGAATGTGGGCAGGACTTTAGGGTATGAGAGTTTCGACTTGGAAATAAGTGCGACTAGCTTAAATCCTTAACGTGCTAAACCCTAGTTAGCACTTGGAGTATATTGTATCAATTTTACCATCCGAAATGAATCCTTTGCGGTTTAGGTGTTTTGGGTAAATCAATTTACTTGTCTAACGACAAGGACGAGCCATTCCTAAAGAGGTTGTCTTGATCTAAAAGGGGAAAAACTAGTTGCATTACGATACCATTCTCGTAAGCACACGATTCATTGCCTCTACATATGATTAGATTTACAAACCCTAACTTTTCTTGTTAGGATCAAAGCGCATGTTAAGTTACGGCATAATTTCCATTGATCCTACTAGGACATGCATTCACGATTCATGCCACTAAGCTTTTAGGGTTTTATGTTAAAACGAACTATGCAGCCTTTCCCTAACTACGTTTCTGAGTGAATTTATTTATACGACGAATGGGCATTATGCAACCTTTCCTAACTACTATGCAGTTAAATGATATTTATGCCAATTGAAGTTAGAGTTAACCTACTTCATGCAACTTTAGAATCTTTTCATGCTTTGCAGTTTCCTATGGTTAATAATGACTTTTTAATGAATCATTACGAATAAGATTTGTCTAAAATATATGACATGTGATTTAATCTTTCCATGCATAATCAATGGTGTACTACAATAATTTCGACTTTGTAATGGTAGTCATTAGTTGTTCTAGATTTGTTTTTTTGCAATGCACAAAGGTAACTTGCTAACAATGCATAGACATCTTATGTTCTTTTTCATTCATTCCATTGAAAAATACAAATGACTAATCTTCAATCATGAGTTACCTCTTTAAAATAGCCAATGAATTTTAATCGCATCAAACTAGGTGAATTTTGACAAGCATAAGTGTATCCTAATTCCACAAATTAACCATGCATGATTTCAATACTTTGATGTAAATCAAAAATAGGAAGAAAACTTGGACTTGTGGGTTCGGTGAGATATCCACATGAATATTAGGAGGTGATCCTCCTGTGGTTGGGCCTTGTGACTTTTTAGGGGCCATCATGAACTTGACCTCTAGTTAGCCTTCGTGGATTTAGAACTTCTTGCCTTGGCTCGCAATCTTATGATCTTGGCCCGTCTCCCTCATATGCGCAATTGCCCTTGAGGTATGGCTTCCTTGACCAAAGTACCGACTTGCGGAAATTGGATTTGGAAGGCCTTAGGGTTCTTGTGAAGGCCTTGCGGCAATGGAGGCTTGAGAGAATCTTCTCCTTGAAATTCCAGATAGGAATGGTTTTGTGGGCCTTGCGGAAAAGGGAACTTTAAATCCCAAGCCTAGGGGCTTGTGGGTGATTGGTAGAAAAGGCTTTATACTTAATTTCTTCAAAATCCTGGGGTAAAGTTATTGTGGAAAAGGGGGTTTAAGGAAACCCTCTTCTTCTCTACAAGACCCAAGGCTTTGAGGGCTTGTGAGGGATTTTGTAGGAAGGCCTTATAGGCTTCCTCTTCGAAGCTCGAGGAGGGGGGAGTGGGGAGGGGGAGGGAATTTGGCTTTTGGAGGGTTCAATGGAAAGGGGCCTTTAAACCCGGCAAGGAAATGGGCTTGTGATGGATGTAATGGGAAAGGGGCTTTAAATCCCGCGGGTAAAATGAAGTTATAGAGATCCAATGTGAAGGGGTCTTTCAATCCCGGGGGTAAAATGAACTTATGGAGATCCAATGTGAAGGGGGATTTAAATCTCGAGGGTAAAATGGGCTTTATGGGGAATCCACGGGAAGGGGGCTTAGAGAAGCCCCCTTTGTAAATTGCACTGCTAGTAACTCCAATGCCATAATTAACCTTTTCATGAGTTTCATGTGGGGTGTGGAAAGTCAGACTGGCAATATTTTTCAAAGGGGAATATTACATTCTCTCTCCCTTGGAGGAATCGAGATGTCCTTGAACTGGGGATATTGGTTGTTGAGAGTGCTCTCATCCATCCAAGTGGCATCCTCCTTGGGATAATCTCTCCACTGGACGAGGTATTCTCTCAAGGTTCTGGAACTCAGTTGTCTCTCCCTAACATCTAAGATCCTGTAAGGCCATAGCTCAAGGACTCCTTGGCTAGGTATTACAACTTGTTGGTCATCAAGTACATGGCTAGGATTAGGTACATACTTCTTCAATAGGCTGATATGGAATACATTATGAACCTTTAGGTTCTTAGGGAGTTGTAGTCTATAAGCATTAGGTCCTAGGCACTTGAGGATCTTCTATGGTCCACAATACCTTGGACTTAGCTTCTTGCAATCTCCTAAGGATAGGAAACTCGTCTTTGGGCATACGTGAATGAAGACCATGTCTCCTTCCTCGAAGGTTCTACCTTGATCCTTCAAATCCGTGTATGCCTTTTGTTTATCCTTGGCGGCTTGGATGTCCAGTCTTATTGACTTTACTTGGTCATCCATCTCTTCCAGCATCTGCCTTGAAGCTTCAACCCTCAAGGTTGGATCTGAGAAGTTTAGGGGACTTCGACAGTCATGCCCATACAATGCTTGGAAAGGGGTCATTTGAATGGTTTGTTGGTAAGAAGCATTGTAGGAAAATTCAACCAAAGGCAAGTATTGAATCCACTTTTTTGGTTCACGGCAGCAGTGTGTCCTTAGCATATCCTCGATGACTTGATTGACTCGCTCCGTTTGGCCATCAGTTTGGGGATGATAAGCTATACTAAAACATAGTTGAGTCCTAATGGCTTCAAAGATAGCTCTCCAGAAGTGTGATGTGAAGAGAGAATCACAATCACTAATGATTCTTCTGGGTAGCCCATGTAGCTTGAATATCTCCTTGATAAAAAACCTTGCAATGTCTGAGGCTTTATAGTTTGTCTTAACTAGAATAAGGTGTGCAACCTTAGTAATCATGTCAACCACAACCATGATGGAGTTTATCCTCCCTAAACTTGGGGTAGGCCAACAAAAAAATCCATACTGATGAATTCCCATTTCATTTGGGAAATGTCAAGTGGTTGCAACTTCCCTGGCAATTTGACATGTTTGGCCTTGATACGCTGACAAGACAAACACTCAGTGACATATTTGAGAATGTCACCTTTAAGCCTCTCCCAATAGTAGCTCTTCCTAATTGCATTGAGAGTCTTGGCATAGCCAAGATGTCCTGAGAAAGGGGAATCATGAGCTTCCCACAGTATCTTCTGCTTAAGTGACTGGCTTGCTGGTATGCATAATCTCGTTCTATAGTAGACAAGTCCACTATTGATTGAGAATTCATGATACTTAACCTGTAGCTTCTAGTCCTGTCCCTTGATAGGGATATCCCTTAGCATCTTTTGATAGGCTGGATCATGGCATGCTTCTTATCTAGCTAGCTTAAGTATTGGGTTGTTTGGCATGGATACCTTTGTGGCTAGAGATCTAGTTGTTGATGGATTTTTCAAGATTAGAGAATCAAGGAATGCCTTGCGACTGAGAGCATTGGCAACTACATTCTCCTTTCCCAGTCGGTATTTGATTTCAAAATCATACTCCTCTAGAACTTCAATCCACCAACGTGTCTCATGTTGAGCTCGTTTTGGGTAAAGATCCACTTGAGACTTTTATGATCAGTCACTAGAGTAAACTTGTTACCCAACAAGTAGTGTCTCCAAAGCTTTAGAGAATGGATGACAGCTAACAGTTCTAGATCATGGGTAGCATAATTCTTCTCATGGATCTTCAGTTTCCTTGAAGAGTATGCTACAGGATGACCTTCTTGCATGAGCACACATCCTAAGGCAAGCATGCTAGCATCAGTTAAAACTTTGAACTCCTTACTGAGGTCCGGAAGTTTCAGTATATGTGCTGATACCAAACTTTGCTTTAATCTATCAAAGCTAGATTGTTCGGCAGCTGACCATGTAATGGATGTTTGCTTCTTTAGTAAATTCATCAGAGATACTACAATCAAAGCATAGTCTTTGATGAAGACCCTATACCATCCTGTCAATCTAAGAAATCTGCGTATCTCTTTGACAGATGTTGGTATTGGCCATTCTAGAACATCTCTAACTTTGGCCAAATCCACTAAGATTGCTTTCGTTGATACGACGAATCCCAGATATTCAATCTGATGTTTGAAGAATGCACACTTCTTCATCTTAGCGTAGAGCTTGTGTGCCCTCGTTGTCTCAAGGACAATCCGAAGTTGGGGTTCATGATCTTCTTCCTATTTGGAATAGACTAAGGTATGGTCGAAGAAGACGAGTACGAAGTCATCAAGGTATGGCGTAAAGATATCTTGCATTAACCTGTTGAAGGTGGCAGGCACATTCACGAGCCTGAATGACATAACTAGGAACTCAAAGTGTCCATATCTTGTGTTGAAGGAAGTCTTTAGGATATCTTCTTTCTTGATCCTTATCTGATAGTAACCAGACCTGAGATCAATCTTGGAGAAGATCTTCGCACCCTAAAGACAATCAAGAAGCTCATCTATTCTAGGAATAGGGTAATTGTTCCTAACAGTTGATTGATTCAAACCTCTGTAATCAATACACAGTCAAAGTGTTCCATCTTTCTTTTTCTGGAACAGTACTGGAGCTCCCCATGGTGAAATGCTAGGACGAATGTAGCCCTAATCTAGCAGTTGCTTGAGTTGCTCCTTCGGCTCAATTGCTTTCGGGATGGACATCCTATAAGGTCTCTTTGGAATTGGCGCAGCTCCTGGCACTAGCTTGATCTCATGATCCACTTCTCTTTGAGGCGGGAATTCTGATAGCTCTTTAGGAAATACGTCTGCGTACTCCTTTAGCCATGAAGGTTCTTCACTAGACTTGTGCTTCTAATCTAACTTATTGAGCTTAATCAAGTAGACAGGTAGTCCCTTTCTAACTCCCTTTATAATCTGAGATGCTTTGGCCAATTGAATTTTCGGCTTTCTAGCCTCACCTTGAGTTGTAACCAATTCCCCTTCAGAGTTTCGAAAGGAAATTTGGCCCTTTCCACAATGAATGTGGGTGTCATTAGGTTTAAGACAAGTTTAAGACAATCCATTCCGAGTAGACACTCATGGATACCTAGATTCATGACTCTGAATTTGACTGAAGTCGTCTTTCCTCCCAGAAAGAATTCCACCTTAGTAGTTTGCCTGGTACAAGTGACCTCACGACCATTTGCTAATTCCACAAGCAAGGTAGGTGCTTCTACTGTGACTATTTCTAATCTTCTTACACAAGATGGTGAGATAAAGGAATGTGTATTGCCACAATCAATCAAGGTTCTGAAACCTTTACCTTGATAGTCCGATGGTGTTTCAATCACCGAAAACTAGAGATTTGGGCCTTTCTTGTGAAGAGCGGCATGGACTGTCGCCCTTTCAAACTCTGCTTCCATGGTGCAACATTTATAAGCCAATAAAAAATGAAATCCAATTGTCTATCCACAATCTTCTCAACAAACACAAATGGCATATTTCTCTCAAACAACTCCTTTACAGGTAGACAAAACTCATCCATGAAATTCTCATCAAAATCCTTGAGACAGTCCTCTCCATCTAAGGAAAATACATCATCCTCGAAATTCTTCAAATCCCAACCATAATCCAAAATCTTCATATCCCACCCATCCTCCCTAGGAAAAACCATGTTATTTTTAGAGTCTCTAAATAAAATTTTGACCCTTTCTTTGTTGCCAATGTCAAATTCATCCACTGATTCATCTACAACTTCTCCTAAAGATACTATGTAAGGGTCTCCCAACTCAATCTCTAAATCAAACACAACATCAAAAGGAGTCAACTCCGGACTCATAACACCACAAAAACCAACAACCAAACAATCATCATCACAACTATCAAGGAGTAAGAGATTAGGTCTACTCAAAAACCACATTATCAACACCACAAACAAAAGCCTCTCCAGGGCTACTCAAAACATCACCAACCAACTCACAAGACTTATCAGAGTCAACAACACCAACACCAAAATCACAACAAGAGTCAGAACCCAAAAGCTCAATACTCTCTTGATCATCAAACTCACAACAAATCTCCACAAACTCATTAGGCAACAAATCCGAATCCTTAACTTCATCTTGAAAACTTACAGTTTCTAAGCCCTTCCCCTCATAGTCTTCTAAGAAACTCAAAAATTCATCCTCTATTCTATCTTCATCTTTCAAACGATCAGATCCATCTATACTTTCATTAAGGCAAACAAGCTCACTCTCTAAATTGTCTTTACTCTCTTCAACACTACCATGACTATCAGAACTTTCATCACACCTTCCCTCATCAGAAATATCAAAACTTTCTTGACTCTCATCCTCTCCCAAGGAACATGAGAACTCTTGGTCCTTAAAACAATATGGTCTCTCCTTTTCTTCCTTAGAACTCAGATCCATCTCTGGCTCATCTCTATAGTCCTCAAGCTCTAAAGTATCATTAGTCGGTCCCTCTTCTTTAGTTAAATCACTAATCACTGAACTAGAAGTATCCGTCAATGGGTATGAATTCACACTCCTAGACTCTTCACTCCAATCAGTTAAACAAGTACTTTTCCCTTGGTTCATCAAACCCTAACTCTTTTTTTCTTTTGGTCTTCCTCTCTTGATATTGAGCTATCTTCACCGCTTCCTCAAAAGTCTTAGGGTTTTTTATCTCTAATTTCACTCTCCAATCTTCTAATTTCAACCCATTCACAAAATACATTATCTTCAACATTACTGGGGCTTTCTCACCTTCTAACAATGTTAAACTCCATCGATTCCACAATCTTTCAAACTCCCTAGCAAAATCCTCAACACACTGATCATCTTTTTGAACACAAGTTTCTATTTTTGCCCATATCTCACTTTGACTTTCTCTTTTTTTAAACCTAGATAGAAAAGCATTTGTAGTAGTCTCATAGTCCAATTTCTGTCTCTTAAATTTCAAGCTTCTCTCAAATTCAAGCAACCAATTTTGTGCTTCTCCCTGCAATTGATATCTAAAAATCTGGAGTTTATCCTCAAGATTAGTCACTCTCTCTATCAAACAACACAGCTCTATTTTTTCTAAAAATCTTTCCAGATCTTCAGTATGATTACAATGGAACTCATGAAAATTATCAACCATTTTCAACAATCACAATAAATCAAAACAAACTCACATTCAAAACAACAACGATGTCAATTTCGGCACTCCTCAGTGGGGGCACCAAAAAAGAGATGTTACGCGAGCAGCGATCGAGAGCAAGCCTCACTCACAACCCGATAACGAGACAATAAGGAGCGCTGGTTGGGGTAATTGACTTTGTTGAATGCACAACACAACTTGAAAAATTTAAATATTCGATAATACACCACAAGCCACAAAACAATAAAGAACTGCCTCTTGTAGCTCAAACAACTAAAAACCCAAATGTGGGTAAAGCATCACACAACCACAACACAATGAAAATACCAATAATTCAAAAATAAAACAAGTGACATATTTTTTTGTACCTTAACAACCTTGAGCCCATGCTTGGCGCTTTGAAACCCAAAAGCTCCAACTTCCAAATTGGCATGACAAGAGCTCACTCTAGCATGCGACCCTCCACTCTCCTCTCTCACAAAATACGATTATAATCAAGGGGGAAGGCCCTTAACTCTCAAATCTCCTCTCCTTATATAGTTTTCTATCCACACTCACACACATTAGGCTTTTTGCTTTCAGCTTTTGGCTTTTGCTTTTCTACTGCTTTTCACTATTTTCGTTTGTTCTGCTTTATGCCTGTTTGCAACTTGTTTGGATCATAACTTCGTTATTTGAACTTTGAATATAGTTGTTCGGATACTCAAAACGAGCGGAACACATCTGGTCGACAAGCCATCGTGGGCTGAATTACAAAAATCCATCAAAATCAGGCAAAAATACTGATTTTTGTAAATCACATCATTTTTTCTCCATCTTTTATCTTGGACGACTTATTCCTTTCATTGGCCTATTGTTCTTGTAATTGCACACACTTTCAGCACATATGTCCTCTTTTTCTTCAAGAAATACTCGCTGACGATGTAAAACGTACGATCTTTTCCTTTGATCCTTGAGTCTTTAAAATAAATATTCTCTAGATATGAACCTATTTTTTTTATACAGTGTGCCCTAGCATAAATATGGTTTTTTGAAATGAACTCCGTGCCCAACCATACATGATTTAACAAAATATGCAATTGATCGAATCCATGACATGCTACCATTCAAACAATGCTTACACAAAAAATATGGATGCACTGGAAGAATTATGCCTAGCTTATCTAAATGTGCTAGTGCGTCATGCAAAATGCAAACATAGTTCCTTGATTATTTAAAATTCCTTATCCTCACCTCTCACCTCTCTTCAAAAAGATATAATATACTCCCCTCCACCCATCCATAATCTCACAATCTCTCAAGAAAATGATGGTCCTCAAGATGTTGACCAAATATGAACAACCCTTCTCACAATTGGTGGCATCAGGCTTCACGACCCTCTAAACTCACCCAACCTCCTTACACACTCAACCAGAGGTTCCTAACTTTGTGATGAACATCCCAAATGGTGCGTGCAAGAAATGTGTGTGCTCAATGATAGGTGCTCTCTCATGTGCACGTGCATCTAAAACTTACTACATATAGCTGCAGTGGACCTCATGTCGTGCTAGTGCTCAATGATAGTGCAAAACGTGCATAATCCCAACCCATGGCATGGAAGTATTTGATAAGAATAGGAGACGACCCCCGAGTGTAGTGCATCAATAAGTGCAACGTCGTGAAGTGCTCATGAACCCATTATCTGCGTGATGTCCAAAAGTCTCAATAAGAAAACATACCTTGTTTCTTAATGTTCAGTAGCTATTAGCAAACACAAGCTTCATCCTGTCCAAAAAAGTACCAAGCTCGACCAAGGCTACCAAGTTTCACACTCAACAAATTAAAAAAAATGATATAAACAAATCCTAAGCTAGACAAACACAAGAAATTCAATTATGAAACAACAAAATAAACTGTCACGCAAACAACTAAGCTAGTAAACATCAAACCTAACTACAATTTTGACTAGGAGTTTTCAGTTTTCAGAAAAATGCTTGACAGCGGCTTCCTGACCACGGCCAGTTCCTTGGAAAGGTGCTTGACGATGTCCTCCGCCAAGCTTGGGACATTGCCTCTTGAAATGACCGGGCTCGTTGTAGTGGAAACAACAGAGATTTCGACCATTGATTTGGGTAGGGACAAAGTTCTTGACATTATTAGTCCTTGCTTTCTTTCTTTGTCCTTGTTTTTGACCTTGAACTCTCTTCATTAAAAAGCCTATATGCTCCTCTGTTCGGGTCATTATAAAACCAAGTTTTGTTACTTCTTGGCCTAGCCTGCACCTCTTGAATTATGGACGCAACGCAAATAAGTGCGTCCTATAGATTTGTTGGGCGCATAGATTCGAGGCGGGTACTCACTGGTGGGTTTAAACCAACACAAAAATTTGACACCTGCTGTGTCATGTCCATCTGTGGCGCATACTTAAGAAGTGAGATGAATTTTGAGTAGCATGCATCAAGAGTGAGTCCCAGCTGTTTCAGCTCATAGAAATCATTCATTTTCTATGTGCGATATGCAGGTGGTAAGTATCTTCCTTGCACAGCTTTCTTTAGCTTTTCCCAAGTAATAGATCCTTCCGAGATCCCTTGATCTCTGCACCATTGCTTCCACCTGAGCCTGGCTTCATTGGTGATCTTCAGTGTGGTAAGCATAGCCTAGTTGGCGGGTGTAGTACCGGTTGCTTCAAAGTAATCTTCCATAGACTCTATCCAAATCTCAGCATCCACTTGGACAGTCCTACCTTTCCTATCAAATTTTGGCAGCTTGATCTGCTTGAGAATAAACTTCTTCTCCTGGATCACAACAGTGCTTGATGTAGGGGGTGAACTAGGAATCTGTACCTGGGGTTGTGCCTGGATAAAGGATTCTTATCATTATAACTTGCTAATCGTTATGATTTTATATTTTATACTCAATTCAGCTATCAGCCAATAAATCTAGCCACTTAAATTTTTATCAATTCTCATAGACAAGACAGACATTGATAAAAAGAAGTCTTATTCCATTTATATGGGCCTAGCCCTTTGAGAGTACAATAATTCTTGTGATGATAGAGCAATTGTTACATTAGTTCGGGGAGAATAATGTCGTGTTACATTTAGCTACGGGAACTGGATAATAGTATGGTTTCGGGTCATGGATCTTCAGGAATCGATAAGTCATCGGAAGATTTAGGTATCTTTTCCTTTGGTACCCATTCTTCGCGTAGTGCCCCAACACCTTGATTCTATCGGAAGGGATTACGCACGTCACTTCTGCGTATACATATAAGTTTAGCTCAACCCTCCGACCTTCAATATGTAAAGTTGAGTTTACATGAGCCTCCACAAAAATGAACAACTTCACGATCTTCAAATCCTCCAACCACTTGATCCTCTTTAGGTTGGTTTGAAGGTACAAAAACCGGTGGGCAACTATGTAGTAGATTCCTGAGTCACCCATCCACCTCCGTTCCACGTACAAAGGTGATGGATTATAAATAGGATCTAGGATGTTCATTGTATCGATCCTTTGTCAATAATCCGGGGAATGCATCGCGGTCATAAACATGACTCGGAACACTAAGAACCTGTTCCATGCTTCATAATTCTACAAGACAGCATCGAAAGTAAGGAAATATTCTAAACAGCAGTATTTGCTTTACTTCTTCTTATTAAGATTTCTTAAAAACAAATCCTTTGTTGGTTCACTCTGATACCAACTGTAACGTGTCCACCTGTTCCCTTCAGGACACGTCTTAGCAGTCCATCGGAAAGGAGGTTTAGAAAGCTCCACTTGGCACTCCCATGGAATGTCACGGGGCTTGCGATCTAGGACTTTCTGCGTCTGCCACATAGTGGAAGTATTTTGGCCGTTACCACTTAGGACCGACTTGAATGAGGGTTTCCCCTAATGGTCATTTCCTAAAAGGAAACTAGCGTCAAACCCCGAGCGAACTACTTTACGCAGCAACGCTAGGGCTGAAGCGGATTCACGCTGCTCTTGGTTCAAGGAGAATGGAAAACGAGAGGGATGCAAGGCTCGACCTCCCTGCCATAAGGCATAGTCCCATTCCATTCCCCTAAAACAGCATAAACCGAGATTATTATAACCTAGAATCTAGGTCAACGTCCTTTCTATTCATTTCCTTTGCTATCCATTATATTTGAGAAAAGTTCCTGGCCAACCGAGACCACCCATTCATAGGACGCACGCATGGCCGCATCCACCGCACTTTCCTCAGGTTGTTTTAGCTGTCTAATTACCTACCACATTTAGTTGGACATGCATCAAGCAGCTTCCTTAATTAGCCCGTTAGACACATGTTCCTTTACGTAATCTTAGCACTTGACATAGAAAAGCAGTATCAAACAAGTTTCTTTTCAACAGGTTATCATATTTATCTTCGGAATACATTTATAAAGTCCAGCCTGCAGGCTTATCCATAATCCGCCCGAAGGCTATCCAGTAATCCACAGGGATCACTAATCCAAGATTCCGCCCGTAGACTACTATGCAGGCCTCGAGATCCAATCCCGAGTCATGTTGGCCTCTTGTGCAAGGCCGGGAAGGTGAGGGATTTATAGTAAGAGCCCCCCCTGGCACCCAAGCATTCTCCTGCTCCAAGTAGCACTCAACCAAGAGACCTCATGCGGTGGGTTTGGTCCACCTTTTCGACGCGGCTAACAACCCCCTTGGTTACAGTTAGATAGACAGTCAAGGGTAACTGAGCCTGCCTCTCCCTTCAGGCCTTCAACCTGAAGCATTAGATATATTTTCATCCTTTAGTTCCTTGAGAAAACAAAGCAAACAGTGCTTTCTAAACTCTTACAAGCACAATCATATCCAGTGGTCGTCTATTTGGCCAACTGCTAAGTAGTGAATCCTTCTCTTCGAATGCATCCAACATTCGATCCAGGATCAATTGCAACTTGGCAAGATCCCCAAGGGTTTGTTTATTAACCCTTATGTTCTTGGATTAGGGCCGTACCATATTAACCCAACTTAACCAATACCTTAGGTTTTATTAACAGTAAATCATGGTAACCATGTCACTCCAAATTATTAACTTGGTCCTTTGCTTCCAAGCAAATACCTAATTCCCTCATCTTGGCAACTTTATAACATGATGACTACTCATCCTCTTGCAAGTTAAACTTATGCAAGAATCTGCCAATTCCATTCCGATGAATTTGCCATTCTCTTGTAAACAAACCACAAGATCATGCGACGTTGCAACTTGTTTCACAAGTGTCGCAACTAATCCATGGGACTATTTCACCCATCAAACGGTGTCTTCTATTCACGGAATCATGATTAGATAAGAAACAAGGTTTAGGGTGTCTTCATATCCAATCCATTCCCGATTGCATTAGGCCGACATTCATCTTTTGAACAAGTGATCTTTAGGGTAGAAACCCTAGATTGCACTAGGCTGACATCGTTCAGTCCCAGGGGTTCCAACTCAATTCGAGTTTCATCTTTTGAACAAGTGATCTTTAGGGTGACTTCATATCCAATCCATTCCCGATTGCACTAGGCTGACATTATTCGGTCCTAGGGGTTCCAACTCAATCCAAGTTTCATCTTTTGAACAAATGATCCTTAGGGTAGAAACCCTAGATCGTTTCTTGCAAGTATGTCCAATTGTCCCTACATTCCATGAATGTGGGCAGGACTTTAGGGTATGAGAGTTTCGACTTGGAAATAAGTGTGACTAGCTCAAATCCTTAACGTGCTAAACCCTTGTTAGCACTTGGAGTATATTGTATCGATTTAACCATCCTAAATGAATCCTTTGCGGTTTAGGTATTATGGTTAAACCAATTTACTTGTCTTATGACAAAGACGAGCCATTCCTAAAGAGGTTGTCTTGATCTAAAAGGGGAAAAACTAGTTGCATTATGATACCATTCTCCTAAGCACACGATTCATTGCCTCTACGTATGATTAGATTTACAAACCCTAACTTTTCTTATTAAGATCAAAGCGCATGTTAAGTTATGACATAATTTCCATTGATCCTACTAGGACATGCATTCACGATTCATGCCACTAAGCTTTTAGGGTTTTATGTTAAAACGAACTATGCAGCCTTTCCCTAACTACATTTCTGAATGAATTTATTCGTACAATGAAGGGGCATTATGCAACCTTTCCTAAATACTAAGCAGTTAGATGATATTTATGCCAATTGAAGCTAGACTTAACCTACTTCAACTTTAGAATCTTTCCATGCTTTGTAGTTTCCTATGGTTGATAATGACTTTTTAATGAATCATTATGAAGAAGATTTGTCTAGAATATACGACATGAGATTTAATCTTTCCATGCATAATCAATGGTGTACTACAATAATTTCGACTTTGTAATGGTAGTCATTAGTTGTTCTAGATTTGTTACTTTGCAATGCACAAAGGTAACTTGCTAACAATGCATAGACATTTTATGTTCTTTTTCGTTCATTCCATTGAAAAATACAAATGACTAATCTTCAATCGTGAGTTACCTATTTAAAATAGCCAATGAATTTCAACCACATCAAACTAGGTGAATTTTGACAAGCATAAGTGCATCCTAATTCCACGAATTAACCATGCATAATTTCAATACTTCGACATAAATCAAAAATAGGAAGAAAACTTGGACTTGTGAGCTCGGTGAGATATCCACATGAATATTAGGAGGTGATCCTCCTGCGGTTGGGCCTTGTGACTTTTTAGGGGCCATCATGAATTCGACCTCCAGTTAGCCTTCATGGATTTTGAACTTCTTGCCTTGGCTCGCAGTCTTGTGATCTTGGCCCGTCTCCCTCGTATGTGCAATTCCTTTTGAGGTACGGCTTCCTTGACCAAAGTACCGACTTGCGGGAATTGGCTTTGGAAGGCCTTAGGGTTCTTGTGAAGGCCTTGCGGCAACGGAGGCTTAAGAGAATCTTCTCCTTGAAATTCCAGCTAGGAATGGTTTTGTGGGCCTTGCGGAAAAGGGAACTTTAAATCTCAAGCCTAGGGCCTTGTGGGTGATTGGTGGAAAGGGCTTTATACTTAATTTCTTCAAAATCCTGGGGTAAAGATATTGTGAAAAAGGGGGTTTAAGGAAACCCTCTTCTTCTCTACAAGACCCGAGGTGTTGAGGGCTTGTGAGGGATTTTGTAGGAAGGCCTTATAGGCTTCCTCTTCGAAGCTCAGAGGGGGGGGCAGGGGGATTGGCTTTTGGAGGGTTCAATGGGAAGGGGCCTTTAAACCTGGCAAGGAAATGGGCTTGTGATGGATGCAATGGGAAAGGGGCTTTAAATCCCGAGGGTAAAATGAACTTATGGAGATCCAATGTGAAGAGGGATTTAAATCTTGGGGGTAAAATGAACTTATGGAGATCCAATGTGAAGGGGGATTTAAATCGCGGGGGAAAAATGGGCTTTATGGGGAATGCACGGGAAGGGGGCTTAGAGAAGCCCCCTTAGAAGCTTCCTAGAGAAGCTTCTAAGAAGCTTCAGGCAGGTACGTGGCGTCGTGGAGATAGAGGACTTGGGAGCTTGATGGCAGCCGTGAGCTCCACGACAGCAGGTGGCGGCATTCTGAATTGGCGTCTCCCTCTCCTCCACGATGCAGCATGGCGATTCGCCACTCCACTCCTCCTTTCTCCTCACACGTCTACAATGGCAGCTTCGCCTCCAACAATCTGGCGCCATCTCCCCTTTCACCCGCTTAGAGGGGTGTATTTATAGTTTGGGGGAGAGGGGACCACCCCCCCATGTGTCCCCCTTGCATGGCATCCTCCCCCCCACCTCCTCAAATTTCCGTTAATAGCCCATCCCCTTCCCTCAGCCACGCATCGGCTGGGGAAGGTAAATAAAGAAATTTGCAATAATTTTATCTCAACATTATCCTCTTAACCTCCTCCCAAGAGGGAGTTCACCTGCAGTTATGCAGGTTTTGAACCTCGGTCCCGATTTGCCAATGCAGAGGTTATGATTCCTCGCGTACGGTTTATAGATTGCACTGCCGGTAACTCCAATGCCAGAATTAACCTTTGCATGAGTTTCACGCGGGGTGTGGAAAGTCAGACTAGCAATATTTTTCAAATGGGAATATTACAGTAAAATACCAATTACTACTTGGATAGGTAAAACTCCTTTTGTTTCATATTTTCAAACTTTTGAATGTATTTCTTATGTTCATGTACCCTAAGAGACTCATAAAAAACTTGATCCTCCCAATTTGAAAGCTATTTTCATTGTATATTCAAACTTTTCTAAGAGATACAAGTTGTATGATCCATATTCAAAGAAGGTAATCATAAGTCATGAGGTTAATTTCAATCACCAACTAATGGGCAGCACATGATCTTAGGAGGAGGTTGGCCAAACGTGGTCATTAGAGGATATTGATGATACAAAGTCATTACTAACTTATTTTCCTTTTCTATATGATGATGAATCTTCTTCACACAATAATATTGACTCTTCAAATCACGATTCACAACCTGCACCTGTTATTGCTGATGATGGCCTTGGCATTGATCTTTATGTTGATCTTCCAATTGATAATGAGCATGGTACTTGTCATATTTATGATGTTGATATTCTTGAGAATACTCTCAATAATTTTTAAGACCCTATCTCTTATAGTAATGCCATGTCATCCCCACAAAAGAATTAATGGCAGGAGGCCATGGAAGCGGAGTATGAATCTCTTTTCTCTAAAGATACATGGCTTCTAATTGAGTTACTACCTAGATGTTGTTTACTGTAGAGCAGAGAAAGTAGAAAAAGAGGCATCAAGTGGAAAAACACAAAGAAGAAAAAAGGAAAAGGTGTCTCATAGGGAAACAGACTCGAAAAAAATCAAAAATCATGGGAATGACCAGTAGGAGTCCAAGGGGCAACCATGGAAGCTATCAAAGAAGCCAAAAGCAAGAAAGTGCACCTTTAAATATAAAGGCGTAGCCAAAATATTTGTAAAAGAGCCTGAGGCTCCCTCCTATGCAATTTGCAAACATGGAGGGGGGGTAGGACTAAGCGAAGAAGTTAGGATAGTGATCAACCATGTAAAGAGTGCCTAGGCCACAGTCGGCCATGTAAGAAGGGGATGACCACCCAAGGGAAAGAGGGCATGTATATAAGCCAAAAACATTAATGGAAATTTTCATTCTTAGTGTGTGGCAAAAAGCTTCTTCTTCTTCTTCTCTTCTTCTTGTCTTCTTGCTTGTGTTTGAGTGAGAGTGTGAGAGAGTGTAAGAGAGTGAGGGAGTGAGCGTGTGAGAGTGAGGGATCGAGGAGAAGAATCTCCCCATCTCCTCTCTTTATATTCTTCTCTTCTCTTGCCTCACGTGGCTATGCAACATGGAGCTTGACAGAGAGGGATTGAGGTTGCTCGAGCTTGCATTGAGGACTATGGACCTTCTAATGTGCATGGGAGAGAAGGGTACTCAATTGGACATCAAGGTAAGCTCAGTACACTTGATAGGTAGGGAGAGCGCATCGGCTATATGAGAGGTAGCCATGGCTACTTGACTTGAAACACTTGACCAATAAGCACTCCGTAGGTCTTGGGGGTTGGGCGAGAGAGCTATGAAGATGGGAAGCTTCTTCTCCTCAATCCCTCACTCTCACACACTCACTCCCTCACTCTCTCACACTCCCTCACACTCTCACTCAAGCACAAGCAAGAAGAGAAGAAGCTTTTTGCCACACACCAAGAATGAGAGTTTCCATTAACTTTTCTAGCTTATATACATGCCCTTTTTCCCTTGGGCGGTTATCCCCTTTTTACATGGCCGGCCATGGCCTAGGCCCTTTTTAACTTTCCCTAACTTCCTAGCTTAGTCCTACTGCCCGTCCATGGCCTAGGCCCTTTTTCCCTTGGGCGGTTATCCCCTTTTTACATGGCTGGCCATGGCCTAGGCCCTTTTTCACTTTGCCTAACTTCCTAGCTTAGTCCTACTGCCCGTCCATGGTTACAAATTGCATAGGAGGGAGCGGAACTCTCTTTTACAAATATTTTGGCTGTGCCTTTATATTTAAAGGTGCACCTTCTTGCTTTTGGATTTTTTCCATTTTCCATGTTTGCACCTTGGACTCCTACTAGTTGTTCCCATGCTTTTGCATTTGTTCTGGGTCCATTCCCTTGTGAGGCACCTTTTCCTTTTTTCCACCTTGCGCTTTTGCTCTTGATGCCTCTTTTTCTACTTTCTTTTCTTTGCAATAAACATTACCTCCCTCCTAGCCGAGTGCCAGTCCCATGGCACAGCTAGGTGGTGAGTTGGATGGGGGTGCTGGGGTAGTCGGGTAGCTTTTTTAATCTGTATGCAAGCCTAGGTTGAGGATGTGTTGGAGGGATTTATGCTTGGAATTAAAGATGGTGTTGGAGTGAGTCCCTCCAAGGAGCTGGTTGTGGTGAAGGTCTGCCTTTGAATTGATGATGAGGGCGGCCATGGGTGGACCTACCCTTGACTGAAAATTGAGTTGGGTGGATCCTCCTTGGAAAAGCTGAAGATGGTGGACCTCTCCTCGAGGTTGAAGATGCTGTTGGACAGGTTTCCTTTGTTGTGCCCTCTCCTTGATGCAACAAAATCTTAATCTGCAAGACAAAGTTGCGCACTTCTTAAGGGATATGTCTGCCTTACTGTGAAGTGCATGATGCATGTGCTTGTGGAACTGGGAGATAGGTCTAACCTGCCCTCGATGGTGTTCCATACTTAAGGACCCAGTTCCTACATGGTTGTAAGTGCGGTGCGTTGCATAGGGATATATATCTTGGAATTTTCCTACCCTTGATGTGTCCTAAGCATGCACTGTGGGGGATGGGGCTAGGTATAAAACCCTAGGTGCAATGATTGTGGCACTCAATATGTTTTTGGAGGATCTAGTGTTTCCAGTTTTTCTTTCTTTGTCTTTGTCTTTTTCTTTTTCTCTTTTTTTCTTTTTTCTTTTTTTCTCTTTTTTTTTAGTAGATGATTATAGCTTGAATTTCGATGCAAGGGGTGTTCTTAGGCTCTACCCCGATCTTCCTTGGATGATGCATCGTGAGGCACTATTAAAGAATTAATAAAAAAGGTACGGCTTTGCAGGCATTCCTTGATACTATCCTTTACATTGTGATGGAACCTGAAATGGGCTGGCACTGGCTATGGCACTACTGGCCGGACCTCATGGTCATAATAGACAAACACACCCTCACGGCCTCGCGGACCAAGAGCCTCTATCTACTGCTAAAGGACAAACTGCCCTAAATCCTAATTCATGCATTTATAGTTTTGTAGTTTTGTAGTCCAACGTTTTCCTTTCTATAAACTCCACAGAGGGAGAACCCATACACATTGGCAATAAATACCACGATCATATACATGGAGGCAACCTCTCGGTAGAAACACCGCAGCCCCACTGCAGCTCTCCTACATCGCAAAGGATTGGCCCCTTGATGCGCTGCTCAACATATAAAACTTTCCAACACACTCCACTCTTCATTTCGAATCCAAGAGATATACCATGTGTCCTTACTTAATAGTCCCTTAGGAAACCGACCCTCTATCCTACGGCAAGGGATAACCTTACACTCTCAATCGTGGGTCAAATTCCTAAGAAAACAAGTGTTATGCAGTCTAGGAGCTTTTTCGTTGATACCATGAACTATGTATAGTGCATAATGTGAATGGTTTAGTGCATAAACAAAATAAAATCAGCATTGTGCATCGTGCGAAACGAATCTTTTCATGATTTCCATGCTAGCATTTATGTAATGAGAAAAGACACTGAGCCTTACGCTCATGCTGCCTTTTCCTTTGTTTTAAAACAACGTCCTATAAGCATGATGCAACACATAAACCAGATTTTAGTTTATATTTTGACGTTCAACCTCCCCTCTCACCCTATCGTTTAATGTTTTGCATTCGTTGATAGGTGAAAGGGTCATTTTATGTATGTTTCCTTACAAAGAAAGCGATAAACATGAACGAAAACATAGAAACAAGGGTAAAACGAGGCCAACCTCGTGCTTTACCTTCATTATACGCTGCACAAATACACATGGAATTTTTATTTTACCGTTTCCTAATTTTCTCCCATTTAAAATTGATTTTCACCATTTTTTGGTATTTTTCCCTCTATTTTCTTCAATAAAAAATGACTAAAAATTAATATTTATTGTGGGCTATGGCCCTTAGGTTCCTTGATAGAAAAATTTCAGGTTTTGTAGACATTATGTCTCATATTTCCCATTTATTTTGCAAAAAACCCCATGTTTACCCCTTAAACGCGTGCTTTTTGGGTTTTATAACATTAACTCCAGCCATATCACTTATGATTTTCTGATTTTCTGATTATAAATTGTTGAAACTCATAGAAAAAAACATCATAATGAATATTCATCCCATGGAAACAATGTTTCATCAATCAAATAGCATAAAAACTCATTTTTTCTTCATAAAAATTGAAATACGCTTAGGTTTCGTGTTTCTATATCTTGGTTTTGCTATGGGACTGTGGATCAGCCCACATTCAATGTCTAGCATCTTGACAATTAGCAATCTTCATGTCTACAATGATCCGAAAGCAATCCGGTCCCAACCAGACAATCTTTCCTTCATCGTTCTTCATTTCCTCTTGCATGCAGAAACAACCCTTTAAGGGAGAGAGAGGGAGGAGAGAGAAAGACTAGATTTCCATCTCTTCATTCGGGCCACCATTGTTTGAGCAAAGACAAGCGATAAGATCAGCCCATAGAGAGAAGAACAAGGGTAACATCGGTTCCAAGTATTCTTCACAACCCCCATGCTTGATGAGAGAGGAGAGAGGGCACAATTTGCACTAGCGTGCAAACGTCATGCTCTTCCATGCTCCTCACGATTTTTTTTCATTCATTTTGGATGGGGGGGTTAAAATGTCCCAAAGGGCACCCCCCCTTTGGTCCATGTTGTGGCCACCCTTTCAAATCTTGACCATTTGTTGGCTCCTCCCTCGTCCGGCATCCAATTTGAGCTCCGAAAAATCCTGGGCATCCGGCTTGACATCTCGCATTGACTGGCAAGTCCTAAAAACCCGCATAGCAGTTGGAATAATTATCAAAAATCCACAAGTGTCACTCGGGCGCCTTTTAAAAGCCGTCTTTCACTTGGTGCTTAAAATCGTCCTAGCTGGAGCTACGGCCTTCGATGTTAAATATTTTTTCCCTAAATTTTGGATTTTTTGGAAAATTTTAGGTACATCTTGGGCTCAAAACTCCACTCTCATTGGTGACCATGGGATAGGGCAACTTAGCCCGTCGAATCTCACAACAGATTTGCACAAAACAACCAAAGGAAGCATCAAGCTGATACAAAATAGATACATAGTAAAACACAGCACAGTGCTCACCCTACCCCCTGACAAAACCAAGGCATGACATCCACAAGGAGTAGGCCTAGCATAATCTAACAGAAGGTCCAAAGCTAGTCGCTAACCGACTGCTCTAACACGGTCAAACTAAAAAGAACTATAAAAAAGGTTGCCCTAAGTGGTGGTCTGAACTACCTGCCGTACTAAGGATAACACAACCAGGAGCTCCTACTAGGCGAGGACTCCTATAGCCTGATCAAGAAGTATTTCCTTTTAGCACATTTCTTCTTTTTAGGTTTTTATGTTTCCATACTCGTGCATGTAAAAAGGAGGGAGTTGAGCATAGTGACCCAAGGAGAATAGGGCATCGGCCTTAGGTCCTGTCTCGGTACCCAAGAACCTACCGAGTGCTTGCAAGGCGACACCTAATCCTTTTCTGACGCTCACTTTTATTTTTGCTCCAACCTTCCTTACTGTCTTCTTTTCCAGCAAGAAGCCACCTCTAGGAAAACAAGGCATCGGCCCCGGGACTCGTCCCCAGGAACCTACCAAGCCCTTGCAAGGCGATGATCAACTGGTTATAAATTTTCCTTTCTTTCATTTTCTATTTTGATAGAGGTTAGAACCCCTTTTTACACACCTGTGTACATATTTATTTTCTTTGAGATATTCAAGGTTTTTACTTCCTCTCTATCATTATCATGTTTTCTCTGGCAGGCTTCTCTAACTGCCTCACAACTAACAAGAACTCCTAGAACGGCTGCCTAGCAGGCTAGCAGAATAGGGTCACTAGAACTGCCTTCTAAAACAGGTCTTTTGATGCTTGGCAATGTCTTCACAGGAGGCAATGACTACTCAGACCTCCCTCAGACATACCTAACCTAAACCTGGGACTTCATGCCTTGGACGCCGGTCCCCAACAAAAAAAGAAAATCCCCTACAAGTACACAGACACATATAGCATAAAAACACGGTACTCGAAAAGGAGAGATATCACCTAGATAGGGCCACGAGAAGCTTTCACGCAACAAAGGCTCCTTCCAAACTCTTCTTTGAACCTGTCTAGCACAAAACTAAAATAAGAAACTATTAACCATACCTGTATGAAACAGACAACTGGCCCTCTTGGCCTAATGAAATAAAGCATTTAAAACCTCACAAAACTGGCCCTCTTGGCCTGATGAGATAAAACAGAATAGCACCTACACACCCCTACAAATAGACAATAATATGCTCCTTCCCAAGGGGGAAAAATAGAACTCACAGCCCTAAACTAAATGCATAAGATTATGACCCATCCCTCGCTAAATATATAGCAAGAGGTGTACACATAACATGTTGTCTAATTAGCCGATGGGTCCAAGATAACAACGGTAGATTGGTCTTGGCTATTCTTTGCATCACCCATATCAACCATCGTCTGCCATATATTGCATGCTCTGCTAACATTCCCCACATGCAACGGGGTCCTGTCTCATTATTGATAACAATATCCAAACTAGGACCACAGTTAAGGAAAAGGTCTTCTTCATAAGCAAGATTTGCCAGTGAATCCGCAAAGTGATTCCAGTATCGTGGAATTAGCTGAAAAGACACTCTCTCAAACTCCTCAAGTAGGGTCATAGTAGTTCGATGATACATACAAAGGATGGGATTCCGCACTGTGTATGTCCCATCTAGCTAATTCAAAATCAACTGGGAATCCCCTTTCACTAACAACCACCAAATACAACCTTGCTTGGCAATATGCAGTCCCATAATCAAGGCTTTATACTCCGCCATATTGTTAGTAAATCCTACCCCGAGATAAGCGGCTAACTTCATCATAACTCGACGTCGGGGATATCGGATTACTACTCCAACACTCCCTTTTTTATTAGGGCCCTTGGATGCTCCATCAAAATATAATGTGTACGTCCACAATGGGTTTACACAGCCTACCATCACGAACTCCTCTATTCATAACTATGATAGTCAAAATTTAGCATATTTAGAGGATGAACTGATGGCTCCATCCCACCTTCTTCATTAAACTCAACAGGGATACTTGTCAATAGTCGTAAGCAGTGATGGCAGAAGACTTTGATCTCCTAGACAAAGGTTCCGTCCTCTTGCTCAATCACTTTATATCCTTTGCTCCACCAGATAAGTTTTCCCTTATGGTATCTCTGCTCCAGATATGGGTGCTCTAAATAAGGAATTAACCACCCCATCAACTAGCTTTAAGCTCTTTTACAAGTCTCAAATCAACCCCAGCATGGACCTGCAATGCATTTTCTATGTATTAGCATACTTAAAAATAATAAGGTTTAATCTTATTAAGATTTAACTTATTTTTTAAACTCTACTCCTTGCAGATCAGCTAATAGAGCCATAGACCTATTTTTCCCTATCCTAACAATCTTGTAGGGCCCAGCCCATCTAGGTTTCAGCTTCCCTGGAAATAGCTCCCTATGCGCATGGTAGTATAGAACTAATTGCCCTTTTTTAAAGGTATACTTCTTTGCTTTAAGGTCATGCAACTACTTCATCCGACGTTTAGCTACCTCCTCATGTAATAAGCTCTGCAATTTCAGTTCATCTAGATGGGCTATAGTGAAAAACGTTCAAAGAGGGAATCCTCATCTCTCAAAGAGTGGTTAATTGCAAACTGTATGGTTGGCAACTCGATTTCGAGGGGTAACACACACTCTTCCCCATAAACTAATTTAAATGGATGAAAGGAACCTCGTCAAGCATCACACATTGGCGATAGACATCATCAATACCCTGCCGATATAGTATTCATGAGATTAAAAAAAACTTCAAAGCTGTTTTCTGATTTTCCTCTTTTCAGATTTTGATAGACTAGCTCCAGTCTCTCCTGTCAATAGATAATGCGTGATAGCAGCATACCAAGATGGGATAGAAGCTGTATCAATTTTAAACATTTCTTCAATATCACTTCCTTCAGCCATTTTCGGCTCCCCGAAATCCACAAGGCATTCCACAATACCCTGCAACCTCGGTGGCTTACTCTTAATCTCATAATCAAACTCTTGCAAAGTGATTAACCACTTTGCCAAACGATCAGGCGGCTGTAGCTTGTTCATAAGCAATCTAAGCCCTTCCGCCTTCGTATAGAATACTACCTTCTCATAGAGGATGTAGTGCCTAAATTTTTTAGTCGCAAAGACCATCGCAAGGCAGAACTTCTCCATGTAGGTGTAGTTAATTTCTAAAATGCCCAATTTCCAACTAGCAAAAGCTATCGGATGATACCACTTTTCCTCCCAGATTTGGGCTAAACAGCAGTTAATACTATGCATGGTGGTTGCTGAAAATATGTAAAATACTTTGCCTCTTTTAGGTGCTTTTAAAACTGGTGCTTTTACTAGCTCGTGTTTCACATCCTCAAAAGCTACCTTACAAGGTTGCTCCATTCAAATAGATAGCTAAAGGATAATAAATTTGTTAATGGTAACGTCCTTTCCGCCAAGGCATTTATAAACCTCCGATAATATCCTATCGATGACAGAAAGCTATGAACCTCTTTTGGAGTACGTGGTGGTCTCCTAGCGACTATAACCTTGATCTTCTCAAGGTTAGTTTGCGATCCCTACTGAACTAACCACATGGCCTAGCAATAGCCCATAAGGCACTCCAAAGACACACTTCCGTGGATTAAGAGTGATACAAAATTGTCTGCAGCGCTCAAAATACTTTCTCAAAATAATCAGCATCCTTTCCCTTACAGTGGCTACCCCCAGGTCATCAATCAATACTTTCAACTCGTCTAGGGAGATGTCACCATAGGTCCTATCTGTTGTTCATTGCCATGATCTAGGTGCATTGCACAAACCAAAGGCTGTCACACGGTACGCAAAAGTACCAAAGATAGTAATAAAAGTTGTTTTCAACTTGTCCTCTTCTGCAATTGCCATCTGATTGTAACATGCAAAGAAATCCATAAACGAATATATTTCCTTACCTACTAATTGGTCCAAAATTTGGTCAACGAATGGCAATGGGTAGTAATCCTTAACCGTCTACTTATTCAGCTCTCTAAAATCTACACATAGTCGAATTTGGTTATTTTTCTTATTCCCGATAACAATTGGTGAACACCATTCGATGTGCTGTATAGGGAAGATTAGCCCAGCTTTCCGTAACTTCTATAACTCCTCAAACAGCCTGTCCCTCAATTCAAAAGGCATACGCCTTACCTTCTAATGCACAGGATGACTGCCTTCTTTTACAGGAATAGTATGAACAGCCAAGCTGGGAGGAATGCCTCTCAGCTCATCATAACTCGAAGCAAAGATATCACGGAATTCTTGAATCAAGGAGGCATAATCCTCCCTTTCTACTGAACTGAGCATGGAACCTAATTTAATTGGCCGCAAATCATTCGATGTACCAAGGTCTAACTCAATCACATCCGCATCTCTTATCCTATCTTGCGGCTCTATCAGCTCATTTTGAGTTATCTGATAAATATCCTCTGTAGTGGACCCCTCTTTAGATTCATCATTGGATGATGTCTCACTACTAGATGGATCATCTACTGTTTCTAATTTAGTAGAGGATAAAGGAGCTCTCTCACTCTGAGGAGACTCAGGTAAGCATCGACTATTACTCGATTAGCACCTCTTCCTAGAACCACTCGACCGACGAGTATATCAACTTGACAGTCTGTTCGTAAGATCCAAGGCCTACCTAGAAAGACTCGATAGCTAGGACGTCCTGCAAATCTTATCACCCTAAAGTCCAAGAAGCATTCTACACTTGCAACTGTAACATGAACTTTAGTAATGCAACCTTATGGTTGCCTTAGACTATCCTCAGCCATTCTAAGAAGGGTGGAGTTATCTTTTTGGATACCTAGACCCAACCTCTCCATCAACTCTGAACTCATGATATTGACGGAGGATCCAATGTCTACGATAGCATGCTCCACTAATATTCCATCCACATATGCTGGAACCCTAGGACAATTCTTTTCATCATGATCAAACCAATCTTCCCCTACTCGTGCTATGCCCAAAGGTTCTACAATATACCCAATATGCAGGATCTTTTTGAATTCCTTGCGTACTCTTGGAGATAATTTAATCAACTGTAAGAGGTTTACATCTGGTTTGACTTCGCAAAGAGAACTTGCTAAATCAAAATCATGATAGGTAGCCAAATCTCTCTTTTCTTGCCAAACAATCCTTTCTTTTGGTCTCGAGACTGGCTTTGGTGCTTCTTTTTTAGCTCTTGCCTTTTTTCTTGGCACTTCCTCATCCTTCTTAGGATCGAATTTTTTGTCAACAGGCCTTAGAGGTCCACCTTCCACACCAGGATTCTGGACTTGCGTCCCCTTATCCCTTGCTTAGGGTTTCCCTCAACCGGTTTTGCATTATCTTTATCACCCTCTTTAGCCTTTTGGCCTCTTGTCACGGCTCTTAGGTTAGAGGTTTCGGCGTCATTAACGCGTACAGTCTCAATAAGGCTGACTCCATTGCCTTGTGGCAACTCTTTTATAGTGGTCTTTCCCCTTTGCAATATTTGTCTTGGTCCATCATTTTGCGCTCTATGATTAACTGGACCTGGCTGTTTACTCCCTTGTTGGAGGGAACTAATCTTACTCCAACAGGTAGCGGCTAAATGGCCTGACTACCCGCAAATATCACATTTAACATTTGGACAGTTTCTAGGAAAATGTTGTCTGCCACACCACTTACAATTGAATCTTGAGGGACCATCCTCTTCAGGGCGTCGACTCCCTATCAGATTCTGCTGCTTCTTCAAGAAATTGACGTCAATAGTTATTTTCCGATATTGTTCAGAAATCATATCAGTATAGTGCTTCATCATATCCTTAACTTCGCCAAGGACATTAGATGCACTCAACTCATAGCCTTGATCGTCTATCCATCATTCCATTGGCCTAAAATTTTGATTGGGCATTGGTTGTTGACTCACAGGAACAACATTAGGGTTTGAAACTTGGCCTCCAATATTTGGTGGAGCCAACTGACTAGCCATAGGCATAGTCACATTGGGAGGAGTTGGCAATAAAGGTACATTTTGAACCATGCTTTCTCTCCCATTAGGGTTATTCATAGGCATCCCTTGACTTCCATTCATCAATGGTAGATTGCCTCCAAGTTCTAAACCCGCATTAAGATTTATTCAAGAGGAGTAGGCCGTTTGTAATCATGACTCTACTCCTTCTGCCCAGGTGATGGCGATGTTTATATCAGCCAAAGCCACACTGCTCAATTGCACCTAAGTATTGAAATCCAATCCATGCAATAAGTACTGCAATTGGGTAGCCGGCAGAATGGGGATGTAAGTTTGTAACTTACAAAACACTTCCTTAAGATTCTTGGCATAGGCTTTCACATTCCCATGGGGATCTTGGCGTGTTACATTCAAAACACGCAACCAGTATTGGCCACCTCTTTCAGGGGCATACTCTCCTCGAAAAGCTGCATAAAATTGATCAATTGTGGTTATGGTTCCAGTCTCTATGCTATGATACCACACCCCAGCCCTTCCTTTTAATGTCATGTTAAAGAACATCATAAGATGTCCCCCATCTTGGATGCGGTAATTAAACATTAGTCTTTGGAATTCACAAATGTGAAACTGCGCATCTTCTTCAACTAACCCATTAAAAATGGGCAAAGGAACTCCTAAAGCTGGCAAATCCAGCGTCCCTGCGGGAATTGCAATGGGTTGTGCCATAGGACAATTGGATTGACAATAGGAGTTTGAACTAATGGAATCACGCCCCCACTTGAAGTGGGTTGACTTGGTGGAAGAGAGGAAGAACTTGCGCTTCCTCTTGCAATTAAAAAACTATGTGCAACAGTTGGGCTACTAAGACCACTGCCTTTTATGCATTTTCGACTACTCCTTTGAGGAGAATAACGACTTACAATCTCCAACCGCCATCTAGCCCTCTTAGCATGTTCTGCTTTTTGTATTTTGGCTTTACGGTCCTTGTCAGAGGACATAAACCAACTTTCTTTTGGTCCCTAAAAACCCTAGATTCGAGAACCACCACTTATTGGCAGCTCCCAGCAAACGCACCACTCATGGAACCTGAAATGGGCCGAAACTGGCTATGGCCCTAGCCGGACCTCATGCTCATAACAGACAAACACACCCTCACGGCCTCACGGACCAAGAGCGTCTATCTACTGCTAAAGGACAAACCGCCCTAAAGCCTAATTCATGCATTTATAGTTTTGTAGTTTTGTAGTCCAATATTTCCCTTTCTATAAACTCCACAGAGAGAGAACCCATACACATTGGCAATAAATACCACGATCACATACATGGAGGCAACCTCTCATCAGTAGAAACACCGCGACCCCACTAAAGCTCTCCTACATCGCAGGGAGATTGGCCCCTTGATGCACTCCTCAACATATAAAACATTCGAACACACTCAACTCTTCATTTCGAATCCAGGAGATGTACCATGTGTCCTTACTTAACAGTCCCTTAGGAAATCGACCCTCTATCCTATGGCAAGGGATAACCTTACACTCTCAATCGTGGGTCAAATTCCTAAGAAAACAAGTGCTCTGCAGTCTAGGAGCTTTTCCATTGATACAATGAACTATGCATAGTGCATAATCTGAACGGTTTAGTGTACAAACAGAAGAAAATCAGCATTGTGCATCGTGTGAAACCAATCTTTTCATCATTTCCATGCTAGCATTTATGTAATGAGAAAAGACACCGAGCCTTATGCTCATGTTGCCTTTTCCTTTGTTTTAAAATAACGTCCTATAAGCATGATGCAACACATTACCCAGATTTTAGTTTATATTTTGACGTTCAACTTCCCCTCTCACCCTGCCATTTAATGTTTTGCATTCGTTGATAGGTGGAAGGGTCATCTAAAACATAGAAACGAGGGTAAACCGAGGCCAACCTCGTGCTTTACTTTCATTATATGCTGCATAAACACACATGTAATCTTTTGGAATTTTCCTTTTACCATTTCCTAATTTTCTCCCATTTAAAATCCATTTTTCACCATTTTTTGGTATTTTCCCCTCTATTTTCTTCAAAAAATTGACTAAAAATTAAGATTGATTGTGGGCTGTAGCCCTAAGGTTCCTTGACAGCAAAATTTTAGGTTTTGTAGGCATTATGTCTCATATTTCCCATTTATTTTGCAAAAACCCCATTTTTACCCCTTAAATGCGTGTTTTTCGGGTTTTATAACATTAACTCCAGCCATATCACTTATGATTTTCTAATTTTCAAATTATAAATTGTTGAAACTCATAGCAAAAAACATCATAATGAGGTCACATTTCTCCACTAGTTGCTTCATAGCCGGCTTCTCTAGGATGGTCTCATTTAGGTTCAGTGTGTGTTTGAAGATGAAATGGCTAAAGATGCTTGTCTCGACACTCAGGCCATACCTAGTTTGCTCTTCCTCCGTGAAGGGGAGTTTTCCACCTTTGTCTTGCCCTGCCATTGTGGGTACCTATCATTTACCATAGTCCAATATTAGTATTCCTCATATGGTTTCTCGGTAAGAAGGAAATTGATTTTGCCTCCATGAAGAGAATGAACAAGTTGAATTAAAGACATGAAATTTTTGGACATCAACCTATTCATTCCAAAACATTTTTGACACTTTCTTTCCAACCCTGTTTTACTCTTTCCTGCTTTTAACATTGATTAAGGCTTTTTGTTTCCTTCTTGCCTATGTTTTCTTAATCACCTTACTCTCTCCTCTTGGGAAATGATGAGAATCCTTCCTAGGATTGGACATAGGAGAGGCAAGGGCATTTGAGCACAGTATGGTGCTATCTACTTTGGCATAAGCCAATGGTAGAAATCAAGGTTGTATTCCAAGATATTGACATGGGACCATAGGCTACGCCATACTTGTAGCATGCACCTACTCAATTCATTGATGAATCGCTTATAAGGATACTCTAGAATATACATTTTAAGTAATATCATTTTTTCAGAGTTATATTATCGTGGTTTGCTTGAATCTTTATATTGATTATGCTAACATCGACTTTTGTCTGTGCAGGTGACCTTTTTTTATATTTGGAGAGCACGATGAGCCAAGGAATGAGCGAAAAGGAGCTATAGGAGATATTCACATGTATGTCCTTTCAAGATTGTGGGAGAGAAGGAAGGAGTCTCACTTGTAGCTTTCTCACTTACACAATTGGGAATACACACAAAGGTGGAGGCTGAAAACAGTTTTCCTCTTCTTGGTTGTGTAAGCCAAAAAAGAACACTAGTACAGAGAAATAGAAGAACCCTATATATGGGTCTTAAACCAAACTCAACTAACTAAGGTGGCATACTAACTGAGCCACGAACTAGAGTAGATAAGGATAGCTATCATCTAGCTATTATTCATGGGCAGTGTACCAACCGCATCTGCAGCAAGTCGATGACATAAATGCACAACCGTCACCCTGGCATATCATGAGTGGATCTCGATATCTTAACACTCCCCATTGAGCTCAATCCCAGTTCCTGCACACCAAGCAAGTCTCTGAACTTGCGCAGCTTCTTTGTGCCCAATGCCTTCATAAATATGTCAGCTACCTGATCCTCTGTACTGACATAAACTACATCAATAAGACCTAGTAAAACCCTCTCCCGCACATAGTGATAATGCACCTCAATGTGATTTGTTCTAGCATGATAGACTGGGTTATTTGCCAAGTGTATACTACTCATGTTGTCACAATAAATGACAACTGGCCCATCTGTAGGCTGATGCATATCATAAAGTAGCTTATGCAACCAAGCTACCTCACATGCAGCCATTGCTACACCCTTGTACTCAGCCTTTGTGCTCGACAAGGCAACTGTAGGCTGTTTCTTGCTGCTCCAAGTGACTACAGCACTCCCAAAAGAGAACACATGTCCACTGGTAGATCCTCTATCAGAAATACTACCAGCCCAATCAGCATCAGTGTATCCATGCAACTGTATTTGAACCCCAGTCTCATAAAATAGTCCATACTACAATGTGGACTTCACATACTTGAGTATGCGTCTAGCCGCATCCAAATGCGGTTTCCTTGGAGCCTGCATAAACTGACTTACCAATCCAACAACATAGCTCAAATCTAGCCTGATAATAGTCATATAAATCAAACTTCCTACTATGTGTCTGTACATAGTAGGGTCTTCCAAAAGCTCACCTGCATCTGTGCTCAGCTTCACATTCTGCTCCAAAGGAACTGAAATAGGCTTACAGCCTGTCATTCCATATTTGGACAACATGTCCAATCCATACTACCTCTGCAAGATCCGTATCCCACCTAGTGATCTAATCACCTCAATGCCCAAGAAATAACGCAACTCTCCCAAATCCTTCATCTCAAACTTCTGCTTCAATAGCATTTTCACATGAAGGATATCTTCATCACTATCACCTGTGATAATCAAATCATCAACATAAATGACAAGCAGCATAATACCTTTCTCTGTTTTTCTCACATAAAGTGAGAAATTTGCCCTGGAAATCTGAAAGCCAATAGTGAAAAGATATTGTCCTATCTTGTCAGACCATGCTCTAGGTGCTTGCTTGAAGCCATACAAGGCTTTCTTCAACCTGCAAACAAACTCAAGATGAACACCATGCACATAACCTGGTGGCTACTCCATATAGACCTCTTCTTGCAAATCACCATGCAAGAAGGCGTTCTTTACATCCATCTGATGTAAAGACCATCCCTTTGATGCAGCCATAGTAATGACTGCTCTTACAGTTTCCATCCTTGCAACCAAACTGAATGTTTCTTCATAATCAATGCCATATGTTTGTGCATACCCCTTGACTACTAATCTTGCCTTGTATTTGTTCACAGAACCATCTGCATTGTGCTTCACCTTATAAACCCACTTACAACCAATTGCATTCTTATCTTTAGGCAAAGGTACCAATTCCCATGTAGCGTCTGCTTCTAAGGCATCCATTTCTTCATCCATGGCTTTCTTCCATTTTTCTTTTCCCATGGCTTGCTCAAAAGAAGTGGGTTCTGGTTCTTGTATCACTTTGACTATATAGGCATAGTAAATGGCTATAAATCCATCATATTTCAGCCTATCCACAGGATACCTAGCTCTGGTAGATCTGCGCATAGTAGGCTCACTTCCAGGTGCTCTCAAAACATCCCTGGTCTTCCTTACTCCAGGTGTAACAACAGAAGGAATATCCAACTCATCATCAATGCTCTGTTCTGAGCCACTGGATTCACCATCCACATAAGAGTGACTTGCATTCACATCAAACATGGGTTGATCTACCTTCTCTTTTCCTTTTCGTAATACCTGCATATCACTATCTACATTGCTTTGAGAAGATTCTCCTAATCTCAATCTACCTGTCCATGGTGAAGAATGTGAACCATTGCTAGAGGACACTCCAGGTCCACTAATATCTTGTGACTACTGCTGTGAATTCTGTGCAGCATTACCATTTTGTGCTTCTACATTATCAATCACATTTACTAGTTTATACCAGCTACTCATCTCATAAAAAATAACATCTCTGCTCACTATAAACTTATGAGTAGAAGGGTTATAGCATCTATACCCTTTCTGCTGTAGAGAGTAACCAATAAAGACGCACTTCTCTGCTTTTGGATCCAACTTGGATCTCAACTCATCTAGCATATGAACATAGGCAATGCAACAAACAAATTTTAAATGAGAAATATCTAGTTTCCTACCAATATACCTCTCCTCTGGAGTCATGCCATGTATTGCTGCAATGAGAGTCCTGTTCATTATGTAGACTGCTGTAGCAACTGCCTCAGCCCAGTAGAAATGAGGCAGGTCTTTTTCATTGAGCATGGCACGAGATACCTCTCCAATATGCATGTTTTTTCTTTCCACAATTCCATTTTGCTGTGGGGTATCACTACATGAATATTGCTGCTTTATGCCATGCTCTTGCAAGAACCTTGCAAACTCATTTGAGAGGTACTCTCCTCCTCCATCTGACCTTAGGCATTTTATTTGTAGGCCTATTTATTTTTCAACCATAGCTTTAAGAGTTTTTGAAATGCCCAAAAACTTCACTTTTCTTTTTCATAAAATACACCCAAACTTTTATGCTATAGTCATCAATAAAAGTGACAAAACAATGACAGCCTCCAATAGATGCAGCTTTAGTAGTCCACACATCAGAGTGGATTAATTCCAATGGCTTCTTACTCTCTTGAACATGTCTAGGAAATGGTTTCCTTGCTTGTTTTCCAAATTGACAGGCTTCACATACCTTGTGCATTTCTGCAACCTTGAATTTAGGCAATCTTGCAACAATATTTTGGCTTGCATTGATTTAAGTCGCTATACATTACCATGACCAATGCGTTTATGCCAGATATCAATATTTGCAACTACACCAGTCCCATGTGCAAACATTGTTGCACTCAATTCAGGCATGTCTGCATCCAACGTAAACATTCTGCCCTTCTTCTTTTCTTTTGCTATCAAGTGACCTTTATTTTTCATATCCTCAACAAAGCATCCATGAGGATTAAATGTGACCTGCAAGCCTTGCTCAACCATTTGACCAACAGAAACCAAGTTCTTGGTGATATTCAGGACATGAAATACATCCGACAGGTATATCTTTTTCCCATCCTGCATAGACAAATGAATTTTTCCAATCTGCACAATAGGATGTGCAGTATCATCACCAGTCTCCACAAATCCTGGTTTTTTCATTTTCCTTTCATCCTGCATCCATTCTGCATGACCTGTCATGTGGTTTGATGCACCTGAGTCAACATACCACACAGCTTCTTTTGAAGTTCCTCCTGAAGAAGATGCACCACCATTTCTTTGCTCCTCAGAAATTAGAAGAGCAATCAACTCCTCAAAATCAAAAAATCTTTCACGAATGGAAATGGATGTTCGGAACTGTGCATAATCCTTTCCTAGACCATTCAAGGTCATAAAAACTAAATCATCATCTTCCACTGGCAACCCAATGGAAGCAAGTGCATCTGCAATCTTCTTCACCTTCATATGGTAGTCATTGATGCTCATACTTTCTCTTTGCACATTGTGCAACTCTTGCTTGAGCTACATTTTCCTTGCTTGTGTATTTGTGCTTTACATTTTTGACAAAGTATCCCATGCCTCCTTTGGCGTACTTGCATCCTGAATATGTACAAGCATAGAGTCTGAAATACTGATAGAAAAACAGTACATAACTTTTTTGGCTCTCTCATGCCATCCTTTAAATGCCTGCATTTGCTGTTGATTGGGAACATCAGGAAGAAGTGGTTCTTCTTCATTTCCTGCAACAAATTCCCAATATCCTTTTCCCATAAGGAAATTCGTCATTCTAAACTTCCATGCTTGGAAGTTGTTCTTGTCAAGCTTTTCAGTGACAATCTGTGAAAGAGAATCAGACGCCATTACAGAACACTACAAAAAATTCTGTCACTGCAAAAACCACAGCTTCACCCTCACAAGGGCAAATCTGCAAAACTAACGAAAGTGGTATTTGACCACACAGTCACTTCCTAGTGACGATTTTGCATCAACAGGCAACAAGGATGATTCTGTAACTCCCATTGTCTCTGCGCACAGGAATACGATGTAGTTTCTACGGTAACTTTTCACCAAACTGTAGAATAGTGGTCGCACAGCAAAAAACAGGGCCTTTTCCTGAGTGCGTACGGAAAACTTCCACCTCCAAAACAGGCCCCAAAATGGCCTCGAATAAAAAAAAACAGGGAAACATTGCCCTTTTGCTACACTGCAAAGGGCATCTCAATCCGAGACAATGCACTCTTGCACTTTCCGGTTGTGCTACCTGTAGAGACTTGCCCCCAAACTCGAAAAATGAAAGAAACACTAGTCCTCTTACCAGAACACCACGGGCTTGGTTTTCTTTCTTGAGCTCCTTACCACAAACCAGGCTCTGATACCATGTCAAGATTGTGGAAGAGAAGGAAGGAGTCTCACTTGTAGCTTTCTCACTTACACAATGGGGGAATACACACAAAGGTGGAGGGCTGAAAACAGTTTTCCTCTTCTTAGTTGTGTAAGCCAAAAAAGAACACTAGTACACAGAAATAGAAGAACCCTATATATGGGTCTCAAACCAAACTCAACTAACTAAGGTGGCATACTAACTGAGCCATGAACTAGAGTAGATAAGGATAGCTATCATCTAGCTATTATTCATGGGCGGTGTACCAACCGCATCTGCAGCTAACAAGTCGGTGACATAAATGCACAACAGTCACCCTCGCATATCACGAGTGGAGCTCGATATCTTAACATGTCCTTCTTCCTTTTTCCTAGTATTTTAACTCCCTTTTGAAGCCAATGGAAGTATCACATTGGTTATTTGAGTAGCAGACAGGAAGCTATTGTTTTATCCACGTTTTTGGTCTACAAGAGATTTATCTTCTCAAGGTGCAGAAATAAATTGTTAGGCTTCACCTCTATGAGTATTCTTATGCGTCTTCTATTTCTTCAAACCCCTTCCCTTCCATCTACTTCTCTACCTAAATCTCCCTTCACCCTACTATTTCTTAGCCTTATGGTAGACTTTCGACCCCAAATGCTTTGACAATGCAAAAGGTTTGCTATAAGAAAATATTTTTAGTTTTAAATAGCATACTCCAAAAGAAAGAGTCCCAAGATAAATGAAACGTGGGCAAGAATAAAACAACCCAAGATAAGCAAAATGTGTGAGAGAAGAAATTAGCCCAACATAGAGAAGACCTATGAGCAACGCTCAAAACATAATTGTTTTACTTTTTGGACAAGAATAGACAATGATATAGCTAATTTTGGCAAAAATATAGAAACACTAGAGTGAGAAATCGTGATGAAGCATATGTTGGAGAAGTGTGCACAAAAAGCTATTATCTTGTTTGTTTTCTTATTTCAATTCTAGTTTACCTGAACTAACATAACTTTTAACACAGAACTCCAAATTGAGCATGGATTTGATAGGAAGAAAGATTGTGAGTCCTAGCACATCACAAAAGTTAGTTTTTTGGAGAAAGTCAATTCTTTAAGAGTTTTCCAAATAGAGAATTTTAGGGTTTCCAAGCAAGGCATATCTATAATTCAACATATGTGCAATCTAAATAATGATCAATGATGGAGTGAACCTATTTTATGCTTAAAAATCATAATATAATCTCGAGGAAGCTACTATATATATATCCTCTACATCACGTGCATTCAAGGATTATTTTTAAACATCCTTATCTATGAAGTTTTTCTTAATAAAACATAATCCTTTTCTATTCAAAATGTAAATAACCCCTTTATATTATACCCTTACATATGTAAAAAATGTATAAAAATAGTATTTTAAAAATACCTTATGAACCCATGTGATGCACACATATATTCACGAGTAGCTTACTCGAGAATATAATATACTCTTAACATGCACAATACATAAAAATTAAGCATAAAAGAACATGAATCAAGAATAGAAGAGATACTGTGTAGGTACACTTCCTAATTGTCTTCTTTAAGGAATTGGTCGTAGTTGATCATGATAGCTCTAATACCATGTTGAAATGTAAAGATAGAAGATATGTAGAGACATGATAGAGAGAGAGAGAAGAGACACACTGTATACACTCTCGAAGTCTATATTATATTGATCACAATCTAGATATATAGTTGATACCTACTCTAGATAGGGTGAGCTATATATAGCTCCAACAATTCTAAGTGTATGTATTCTTTATTATTGATGGTAGAAGCAACAAGTTGTAGTGGCACCAAATGCTTTTGGGTAGGTTGATTACGAGGTGGCTATAACTATTGTACTTCTACCATTTGTGACTAAAATTGTAGTTTACAATCCTTGAACCTAGCCTAACACAAATCTTCTTTAAATACTTTTTGAAGCTTGCTCTTCACTTTCTCTTGTAAGATCAAGAGAAGCCCCAAGAAAGACTCTCTCCTTGTGTAGAGATTCAAGGGACCTCTCACTTGCTCTTCACTTTCTCTTGTAGGATCAAGAGAAGCCCCAATAAAAACTCTCTCCTTATGTAGAGACTCAAGGGCTCTTTCTCCTTCGAGTAGGCTAGTCTACCATTATTTCCAAGTCCTCGAAAACTTTGATTAATTAATTTCATAGACTTCTAGTGGTTGGATGGACCAATGTTGCAAGCTTGCACTAAATTTCCTCAAGGTTTCTTTCACTTCCATACTTTCTTATACAAAGCCCTCCTTTTTATCATCCCATGCTACCTCTTGTGCAAGATTTTGTCATCAGAAACAAATATTTGGTTCTACCTATAAAAGAAGGGAAAGGGCCTTCAACTTAGTCACTTCTTTATTCCTTTCTATGGTTATAAAATTTATCTCTACTTTATCCAAAAACTTGGTAGCATTGTCTCACTTCGTACCATATAAATTTGGAAAAGCCATATGGCAAGTAATGCTCTATCCAAAAACTTGGTAGCATTGTCTCACTTCATACCATATAAATTTGGAAAAGCCATATGGCAAGAAATGCTCTTAAAGGAGGATGAAGATGTGTATATCAAAGGAGATATGATAGAAGACAATAGCTAAGATAAATGTGCTTACAAATTCATTAATGACTGCTAAACTTTGGGATCCAAATAAGGTTTTTTAGGATACTTTACATCTAAATTTAGGAAAAACATGTGTGTGGATGACTTGATGTGTGAATGGTGGATCAAGAGATGTACCTCTCATTCAAGCTCTAATTATATAGGAGAATGATATGTAAACATCAAAATACCTCACATAATTGATTAATGATATAATTATAGGGTGTCATAATATTAAGTTCTCTCTTAATCTTTGAGGCCCAACTTCGCTTCATCAACTAGCTTCTATGGGCAATAAGTGTGATCAAATTAGGGTCATTGACCTTGCCTTCACTCTTGGAGAAAGTGATATTCACAATTTGATCAATGAACTTAGCACACTTCATTTTTGGGACATTCTCTAGGATGATTCAATGGTGGTTTATCCATGAAATAGACTTGAGTGAATTGCCTAACCAAAATGAACCAATTGATAGCCTTTACTTTCCTTTCTAGTTTGGACCTCCCAACACCACTTAGTACTATAGCAAGTTGATTGGAAGGTAATATTGGATTGGCAATAGTATTTCTTGAAGCCTAATGATAGCTTTTGCTATGCACAGAGGCCTCCTTAGGCAACAACTTTTGATGCCAGGAGGCATATTCCACGGTGGATTCCGTTCCACGGTGGATTCCGTGAGGTTTTACGGTGGATTCCGTAAACTTAGATGACCGGGGCTCATACACAAAGAGGATTCTTTGTGCGAGAAGTTGATGGGGACGCCTGTCCTTTTCGGGCGTTTCATTAATTTAGTGTGTACGTGGGTGATTCCATAGCGGGTGATTCCGCAAAATGCATATTAAATTAATAAACGTTTATGAGTTAAGAGTGTGCACTCGTAATAAATTAAGGTTAGGATTTATTTCTAACCAGTTGATTTATTTATGTAGCTGAAGACTGCTAGGTTTTCACTTTTGTCGGTTTAATTGTATTATTTTACTAACGATTGTGAATGCTTCAGTTGATGTGTAGAGATAGCAGCAGTGGCGGAGGAAAGCATTGAAGTCTAGCGAGTATTCGACCTTTGGACTATATTTTGATAGGCGCCACGCCTATATTTTGTTATGTCTATTGAGACATTGATTATTGATTATTATTTTGTATGCGCCTATGCGCCCGGATATGTTATTTCTATTTGGACATTGAGATTGGGCGTGCCAGAATCTATGGGCACCGTCCATTAGCTTTATTTTCCTATTTTTGTAGAAAGCAAACTCAAAAGCTAAAAGCTTGTCATATTTTTGTAATTGGGCTATTATTGAGCATGAAGATTGGAAATATACATAAAATACATGCTTTGTGAAGCGCTCACACAAGGTATGGGGGAGATTGAACCCAATTTGTCTCTTGCCTCTTGTCGTGCATGCTTTTACATTGTTTTTTTTTGCAAAAAGGTAGAGTTCATTGTTCTTGGGGACCTTCAGGGATTCACTACGTGAGCTATCTGCGACCGATCTGCACACCAGCTTTGGGGCACAAGGTGCCTGAAAAAATTGACATTAGAGAAATTTTTAGTGGGGACACCAAATAAATGAAGGAAAATAAATAATGCAATCACATTCCTCTCTAGTTCTGTGCTATCTCCTCTTCCCATTCATGAAAATGAGGAATACCTTTGCTTTCTGGCTAGTTAAAGGAAATATTTCATGTGGATACCAAACATAAGATCCAACAAAACCTCCTCAAACTCTATCCTTAACTAGAATCATTAATGCATGCTAGGAGGGGTGAATGCATAGCATAGCTACTCATTGTACATTGCAATCATATAATGATCTAAGGAAATAATCACTTCTAAATACGGAGAGCTAATTAATCATTCATTGAGCTTTTACATTACAGACTCAAATCAACCACACACTCATCTCTGGAAAATTGTATAATCACAACTTAGAGTGATAAAAATCCAATATTCTGTACTCTAATGCATGGAAATATTAATTTGATGAAAATTCACTACAAGATACAGGTCGCATACTGATGTTCAAAGTGAAGAAAATGTTCATAAAAACATTTGCCCCCATTGTCGCAAAAAACATCGGTATTAGCAATGCCATAGAATACTCACTATAATCGTCGCTATTTGCATCCCTATTATCATCACAAATGCGATGCTAATTGTGACGCAAATAGCGATGCATATAGCGACGATTTGCAACACAGTAAATTTGCGATGCTAATAGCGATGATTACAAATAGCACTATGTGATTTATTTAGACCATACAAAAGAGTTACAGTAAAGTGTACAATGCTCATCAAAATGACAATAAAGTCTACTTAAATCCATAAGCTTGATACATAAAATAAATGCAAGATCACATAATGAAAGTGATAGTAAAATCATTGCAAGATACAAAGGATGATAATAACATAGTGTATAGAAAATGTCTACATAAATCACATGACCAAAACAGAAGAGGATGTGTGCTCCATGGATCTAAGGGTGAGCTATATATAGATCCTCGCCATCCAAAAGCTCACCGCGATGGAAAGGAGCATCGAACGAACTCTGCAAAAAAAAAAACTACACATCAATCCAATATACAATAATGTATTTTAATTAAAATTAGTAACTACGGACAAGAAAGATGAGTGACTTAATGGGCCGTTGTGTCCATACAATTACTCGATCAATGTAGTGAGACTGTGTCTCTCTAGATATCGAGTCTCTAGCCCGGTGGGATCGTGATTTGTAATGGAATGCTACAAAGAAAACAAAATACAACTGTTAGAAACATGATTGTCAGTACAAGAAATATTGCAAAAAATAAGTAACCAGAACAAAAGAAAAACTGACAAAGGCCTCCAGATAAGTCCTATGGCCGCCACCCCCAAGATGATAGACCACTCCGGCCTCCAGCTGTGCCCTCGCCGCCTCGCACTGCTGTCTCCAATGTCTTGGAGAATCTGTAGCCTCCTCTTTGAGTCGGTGCAAGTCATCTGCATCTAGTCACTCGAGCTTTGAGGCCCCACTCTTAAGTGCCTTACGTGCGTTCGATCGTCTATGTGACATGTATATACACATGCACTTCATCATCCAGCATGTGGAAAACCTATGTAGTATTGCAGCGAGTACAAGAAACTCCTTATGCAAGGATGCTACTATATAGTCCTTTCTCCCCTTCAGTATGTTCTTTGAATGATCCAAGACGAGCCAAAAAGCTTGTTGGCACAACTCTCTCATACGAGCCATCACCCTCCTCCCCTCATCATTCATGATGACTACTCTTGTCCTATCATCTACAAGGTATTCATACCCCTCTAGGGGGTATACCTAAGGTGTGCCCTCTCGCACCTGCAACCATGGTCATGGGCATATCCAGGAGACCCCTATACATCTAGTATACTTACGAGGGTAGAATCTCTTAGAGTAGCACCCATAAGGGTGCCACCTACGGACGACTAAGCAAAAGCTAGAGTGACTGGAGTAGATGTCCCAACAAGTGTGACAAATCCCATAGGTGACACAACTCTAGCAGAACGATGAGACAAAGACACTACGTCGATACCTCCACAACAAGCACTTGAGCCACGCTCTCTCGAACTGCATGAGAGCGAGGAGTAGCACCTGTATCTCGAGTTGACCGTGGGCTTAGTGCTGCCACGTCTCCGTAGCATCCCCTAGAACCACCACATCTCCAGTCAATCTATCATCGTCCTTCAACGAACCATAGCATACTATTGTCTGAATCCAATGTTGGTAGCCACTGTGAAATATGCACTAATGTCTCAAACACCAACCAACCCACGAAGAGCTTTTAAATAGTTTCTACATAGGAAAACTCTTGGAATGTAGGAAATTCTCTAACTTTTCCTAGGTACGTGTATATAGATTCCCTATCTGTAACTAAGAAAATTACTTTCCCCACATCCCATGCTAGGGAATCCTAGGCATGCATGTATGAACTCCTTATATATAACTGGGGAATTTACTCCCCACATCTTAAAGTAGGGATTTGTAGGTCATATAACTAGGGAGTTTGATTCCTCACATCTTAAAGTAGGATTTGTAGGTCATATAACTAGGGAATCATGTTTCCCATACAACATAGTAGGGCGTTTTAGGCCACACAACTAGGGAACTCAACTCCTCACATTTCATACTAGGCAATTACAAATAGCCATATCAAGAACATATATATACTTCGTGTAAAATTACAAATATTTTATGGGAAATGGGTACCAATAAATTAGGCCTAAATTCAGTAGTCACTCAATAATACAACATCACTTCTCATCCTTTTTTTAAGAAAATTACAAAATTCTTTTTTTTATTTCTCCAAAGATTAATTCGTAATGCACTAGCCCTATAAAGGTAACTATGTTGATCAATTATTTCAAGCCTACTTAAGGTTGAGTTAAAGGACACATTGCCCATGTCACCTATAATAATGTGTAATTGAGATTAGAAATACTAAGGATTGTAATGGACAAAGTGTACTTGGAGATCAAAGCCCTAAGTCAAATGGATTGGGTTCTCAAGGCATATATGTTTTACCCCACTTTCTTTGACATGAAGGAGTACCTAAAAATAATTAGCTTTTGTGCTTATTGTAGTAGATGAATTGACATGTATTGTAGTAGAGAAGGTAGCTGCACCATTGTAATGTTGATTACCTTACTTCAAAAATGGTTGTACATCGAAAATGGAGAAAATCTTGCAGTCAATGTCTCGATCACATTTATGGGTTTGAGCTTAACCTTCTTGAGATTCAAAAAGGTTGTTGATGAGGTCACATACTCGAAGCTTGATGTGGTGGAACTCTCTTTTCCAAATAATATCCAAGTAAAACTTGTTAGGATAAATCATGTACTAGTTTTTCTATTCTTGACCCACCCCACCTCTCTAGATGATGTTAGGATAAATCATATAGTAATTTTTCTTTTCTTTCCTAATGTGATCCACCCCACCTCTCAAAATGATATTGAGTAAATTGTGCTTGATCAACACAATTAAAGTAGTGGTTTCAAATCGATGCATATCAATATGACATCCTAGAATTATGATACTATCATTGGAAGTAGGTTGTCTTGATTTGGATCACCTCATTTAGCATACGGCCAAATAGACATAGGCAATGTATGCAAAATAGAGGACTTTCCTAGACGATGGACATGCATTGTTGTTGGTTTGCAATATAAGTAGATTAATAAGAAAATCATGCCTTATTTCATATTTTCCACTGTGGAAATGTTTATTGCAAAAAATCTTGATCAATGATCTTTGTGCTTGCACTCTTAAACTAGGATAGTACAATTTCCTAACATGCAAGTCTTGAGTGCATTTTAGGTGTTCAATATTGACCTTGTTGCAGTTGTAGAAGTCCATTGATAAGGTGGCATTATAGTTTGTGCATGCAAGCCTGAAGCTAGATGACATGGTGGTAATTTGTTTACCAAATGTTATCGAACAAGTTAGGATGAATTTGATGTTGGTTTAGTACCTACTATCCACTAGGTAATATTGGCAAAGCATTAATTGAACCAAAATGAGAATATCCTAAGCTTAGTTTTATTTGTAGCTATAGTGATCATTAGCACTAGTAATTCTTGCCTAGTTAGGAGGCTATGGATCTCATTCTTGAAACTTATGCAATGGAAAAATCTAGTTATCAAAGTGGCATCCAGCCCTCTAGTCCACACAAGCAAATGGTGGGTGAGAATCGAATCTACAAGTCCTCCTTTTTCTTTTCCACTCACATGCAAATTTTCCCTACTTCCTTTATTTTTTCCTTGTAAAATTTTTTAACCTACCATGCTAGATCTAGAGTTTTATTTTAGATATAATATTCAATGTAATAGATGCATTTGGCTATGGTGCTTACATGAGGGAAAGAGATCTTTGGATATAAGAAATATGTGACCTATGTCTATTTGGCCCTTGCACGATGCGGGCAAGACCTCACCTCCCACAATGCCAATCCTCTCGGGCACCCTAACCAAGATCCTCATCCCTGTCTATTGGGCCCTTATGCACGCAGGCAAGACCTTGCTTCCCACAAAGCCAATCCTCTCAGGCACACTCACCAAGATCTTCATCCCTGTGGTTGCAATCATCTCCTCTGCCCTACTCTAGCATAGCCATAGCCTATGCCCTACTCCATTGGAGCAAGGCCACATTCATAGCCTACGCCCTACTCTAGCTATGGGCCCAACTCCAATGGTACATCATCTATGCGCGAGCACAGGGATGCAGCTATTGCATGTGCCCTACTACAGTGGTACATCCTCTTGTGCATCTTCATCTGCCTTTCCAAGTTCAATGACAATGGCATCGAGAGCTCCCATCAAAGAAGGCCTTGAGGGCACCATCGTGGTGGCCAAGCGCGTTGACATTCAAGAAGCCATCTATGTTAGTGTTAACCCATTTCTTCTCCACTGACTACAAGTATCTCGAAACATTTTTGGAGATCCTCATCCCCATGTGGCTGCGGTCTTTGCAAAATGCAAAGGTACATAGCCAATGGCAAGTCTACCAACACCAAAATTGAATTAATAAAGGATTTAACATACAACAGGTCACACAAGATTTTGATTTTTTTGGTGGAGCTTGTAGAGAATCATTTGGACAAGGCAGGTTGAAAGATCTTTTTGGACTAGGTCTGTGTGGGTGCTGAAATAAGCTCGAGTGCACAAATGTATAGTAGGAACATGCACCTTGAGGTTATGATATGCAAGGGTTCTGCACGCTTTCGATTATGGTATGCATTTGTAGTCATGGAATTGTTTTGCATTTGTTTTTATGATACCTTTTTATCATGTGAATTGATGTTGAAAAAAAGAGGAGTTTGTTTATTGTAGTTTGCAGAAATTTCTTTTGCTCTTAAAGTAATAGTTTTTGAGATCCACATGAGATCAAGATAAGAAGCCCAAATATTTACAATTGGTTTCCTTCTTGTCCAGAAATCGGCTATGGGGAAGGTAGAAATGTGTATGTATTTCTTAATTAGGCCAGACACAAGTGCATACAAAATTGTAAGAGCTTACTCCAAGTTGAAATTTTTAGACTTTGTGGGAAATTTAAGGGGTTTGTTCAACAAACTTTTGGTATGGAATGAGTATATACACATGAAATCTCTTTTGGTTTGAACTATTCTATTTTCAATGTAAGAAAGTTTTTTTCCTTGTGGGTTTATCTCATCAATCCTTTTTTGAATAGGTGTTGAGGTGTGACAAAGACCTCATCTACCATTGATAGTTGAGGTGGTAGTGGAGCATTTGCAAGGGTAGCTTGTGAAGCCTTGCAAGAAAAGACCTTTCAAGAAAGTATACCTAGATTATAAGAGGTCAATGATTGGGATATACTAAGGAGTACTAGTAACAATGTATCAATGGACTGTTTGTGTTTTGTACTCCCCTTACTTATATACCATTTTATGTTGCATTTGTTGGGAATTTGAAGAAATTTTCCCAGCAGGGACTACAAAGAGAGCTTAATCTCATTATACATGTTATGGTAGACTTTGATTGGAAGTCCTATTGTCGGATTTTCATTTAAACAAGATTTGACCTACCACATTTTCTTGTAGCCTTTCCAAATTCAAATGAGCCTTGAAGGGTAACATACTCACAAATAAGGGGAGGAATGTATATCAACATATGCTAAATAGGTATGTGCCCATATTTATTTGTATCAAAGATGTCTCTAGAGCCAATTGTTAGTTTTCTCTATCTTGCTTTTGACTTCCTTATTCTTATGGACATCTTTAGCCTAGATGAAAACTAGATAAGGTCCTATTGGTTACAACAAAAATATTTTATGTGTGCAGTGCTTTTAGTAATGACTAGTTTCTAGTGCATCATGCATTGTACTCCGCATCACCTATTATTTGCATGATCTAAAGTCATTAGTGCATGGATAAACTGTTAAAGTTTGTGCTTTATGTGAGATGCATGCAATTATTTTCTTGGTCTAGACCTCTTTTTTTGCTTCTTTCTTCTTTCTCTCCTTTTTTCTTTCATGTTGACCTTGAGAAGCAATTCTCCCTAAACACTAAATCCATGCATGTTCACCAACCATATCAAATACCTCTTGTGTTCTAGCTCCATGTTTGAACATGTGACTTCTTGGATGAATCTTAAGATAATTGAAGTGATGATTTTAAAATTAAGATTAGTTCTTATTGTCTCATGCATTGCCAATCTTATGAAATGTATTGATATTCATGAAAACTATTCTAGAGTTACAATGACTTCAAGTGAAGTAGCAAAACTAAAGGTATAAAATGGTCTATGATTTTATTGAGTGTAGGGTAAGGGTCCCTATGTCAAAGGTTACTATCAAGCGCAGCAACGAATGTGGAAGTGTATGACTAGGCTGAAAGGAAGACATGAACATATAGAGAAGAGAGAGAAAGAAAGTAAACTATGATTTAGAATGCCCAGTCCATGTTAGTGCACAAGCATTATCTTATCTTACACATTTGCTCTATCCTTGGGTTTCATGTTTAATGTTGTTGAGAGGACAATGTTGTATGACAACTTGTAGCATAATGACATCATCTGAGTACTCAAACCATTTACACATATCCATAATGAAAGATGTACCATGCAAAGATGGCATCCCTAGACATTATGGTCTTTCCAAAATGTACACTTGTAAAATTGTGTTAAAGATTGATTGATGAAAGGAAAAATGGATCAAAGTGGCCTATAAAAGGACATGTCATGGGTTGGCCTCTCCATTACTACATTCTAGCCTTTTCATTACCATCATCTTGGTCATTATCCCATTTTCATCACTGCTTCCTCATCAACTACATTTCCAATTGAACCTATATTAATAGCAGCCAACCATCTGCACTTGTGGAAAATTTTCTCATGTTGATTGGCATCAAACATGATGTTTCTCAATGTTTATTGCTACTATTTCCTATTGGTTTTATAAATCCCCACTAAGACCTGAACTGTTGTGTTTTCACCTTGGTAATTCTACTAACATCTCCGATGGTGTTCTTAGTTTGCCATGCTAACAACCAACCATCATATTTTTTTAAAAATAAATAGCCACACAATTGGGTGGCATCATTTTCAAATCATAGATGGACGATACTCTGTTTAGGATCCATATTGGGTACAACACATTCTCAGACCTGCTTCAAAAGTCATCAACCTCAACATCAACTCAATTCCCCCAATCCTTAAGATGTGGAGGTCAAGGGATCTTTTTTTTTAATTTTAATACACACTTATCTCATTGAGTATTTATTATAGATTGTTATTGTATAGGAAAACATATTTCTACATGAGTAGATTTGAATAGATACATGTGAGAGTGTATATAGACTTGTAGGGACTACATTTCTTAAGAGTTGATGGTTACAATTAGATATTTGATGATGTCATGGGGAAGATGTACCATGCATATTAGTATGACTAAAACTCTAAATGGTCCTAGCTTTTAATAATTACAAATTAGAATTGGAGATTGCATATTTATTATGATTAGGATGCTCCATATTTGTCTCAAGGTATTAGCATCTGAATCTATAATTCTAAGGATAAATAAAATAATTGGAAGTTTGTCTAATAGGTATCATTCATCTCAAATTCTCTCAATTAGAGCTATGTATATCATGTTCTTTAGATGGTGATATTGGACCCCTCGGTCAGTATACCAATAGTCGAATTCTTATACTCTTTATCTGATATCACTAGAACAAATACATCATTTAGTACTTGCTTTGTTGGTCTATAATTTTAATAGTCTTGGCTACATGTAGGTGTCTCATGTTGCTAGAGATGAATCTTTTTATGCATGTTATAACATTCTTTAAATGGTGATATTGGTCTTGCTTATTAGTACTACTAGTCAAAATCTTATGCTCTTTCTTTGAGCTCACTAGAATTTGTACATAATTCAATACTTACTTGTAGGTCAACAATTTTAAAAGGTTTTGGTTACAAGACTTAGGTGTCTCATGTTGCTAGTGGTTAACACTCTTATGTATGCCAATGTGTAAAGCTTTTGTTTGATTGCAACATCTCATAATTGTAGGCCTTATTGGTTTTCACTAGGTTTATATTTGAGTATCGTTGTGCTTATCATGCTTTGATAGGTGACAAATTATCATTTTATTTAGTGAATGAAGCTTTAGATTTGCATTGTTAGTCAAAAAATGCAAGTCTAGATGTATTAAGAGTACTATAGTAGGTCGATTATAATAGTTATAGATAGATTGCCCTCTTGATCCATGGCATTCCTTATCGTTTTCCTAGTTAGAAATACACATAAGTAGAGAAAGTAAATAATAGGGAAAGTGGAATATTTCCTAGTAAAAGAAACTAGAGAATTGCATAGGAAATTTCTATAGGTACGGAAATTTCCCTACCTTAGTTAAAGAAACTAGGGAATCAGATATGAAGTTTTCATAGATAGGAAAATTTCCCTATGTAGGAATTTTCCTATGCGATTCCCTAGTTTCTCTAACTAGGGAAATTCTTAGGTAGGGAAATTTTCTTATGTAGGAAATTTCCTATGCAATTTCCTAGTTTCTCTGACTAGGGAATGTTCCGTTTTCCCCATCATTTACTTTCCCTACTTATGTGTATTTTTAACTAAGGAATTGATAGGGAATGCCCTTTTTTTTTCTATATAGGGAATGATTAAAAGTTCCTTATGACCTTTAGCCATACTACCTTCTAGGCAAGCTCGTTGCCACACAAAGCCTTTTAGGGTTTTCATGAAGCGCTCCAAGAAGAATATCCATTGCGTATGGATAGGTACCCCAATCTCCACTTCGTCCAAAAGATGCACCAGGAGGTGGGTTTGTATCATGAGCATGATGGTGGGCAAGTACTTCTCAAAGAGACAGAAAATCTCCACTGTTCTCTTGTAATATATATCAAATATTCTTCTCCTCTCTCGGCGGCTCTATTTTTTTTCAAATATTCTTTTTCCTCTCTTGGCGGCGGGTCGAGCTGGAGGGGAGTAAGGATTTAGTAAGGATAGCAAGCTCCTCGTTGGAGCTTGCATATCCATATCGTCCATGCAGGGCGACACGCAGTGAGGGAGGAATTCCCTCCCTCCCCCTATAAAACCTTGGCAATAAGAGGTAGGGGGAGGAAAAAAAAAGGGAGAGAGGAAGGCGCTATCTTACTGCCATTAGGGGCGTCCACCAGGAGTCGTGAGGAAGGGAGAAGCTAAGAGGTCTCCGCCAATCCGCCTGAGATGTCGAGTTGCTGCAGAGGCCACTATCTCACGCTGCCGTTCAGCCGTCGTTCTCCTACGATAGTCGTCGCTGCCGCCTAAGTCTTAAGGCTGCGTTGCCAGGTGACCGTGTTCTGAGAGAGACATCCCCCCCACGTGGCATCTCCACGAAGAAGCCCAGAAGCTTTGGAAGCTTCTTGAGGAGCTTCCAAAGCCTTAGGAAGCCCCCTTTCATATCACACCCCCCCCCCCCCCCCCCCCAAAACTTTTTTTTTACACAACCCCCTAAGCCTTTTTTTTAATCCCCTGTGTCCCCATTACTTCTTTCTTTCCCCCCCCCCCCCCCCCCTTGGACCCCAAATCCAAACCATTATCATGGGCCCTGGATGTTGTCCCGTGAGGAGTAGAGAGGAATAGAGTAGGGAAAAGATAAAGAAAAGAAGGAGTGGAGTGAAGTAGTAAGAGTGGGGAAAAGATAAAAGATAAGGAAGGGAAGTAGAGGATAAGGAAGGGAAGTAAAAGATAAGGAAGGGAAGTAGAGAGGAGTGAAGGAGGAGGAGTAGGGAAGGAGAAGGAAAAAGTAGAGGAGGTGCAAGGAAAGAGAATAATTTCCTTCTATACCTTTTTCCTCAAGCCAAAGTTCTCCAAGGGTTCTTGTGGTTGCAAAACCACACTCACCCATAAACTTTTCTTTTGCCAAGATTAGACCCTATAGGACTTTCTTAGGCTTTATAAATCTTTTCCTCTTCGAAGAATATAAGAATCTAAAGGTCCTATCATTCCTTCTTGTGATCAACCATTTTAACGACACCTTGCCTCGAAAGAGAGACTGTGGAATTCCAGAAGAAAGAGTAAAAGCTACCTTCACATTCGAACTACGATGCCGCCTAACAAAGTCGAAGGAGTAGTTGCGGGAGGTTCATCTCCCGGTATCCATGTGGATATCTCACCCCAAAACCAGGTTTTTCTTCTTGGATTTAATTCGGTTTTAAGTCAATCATGCAAAGAGAAATTGTTAGAAATAGGATATATCTGTCCGAGTTATTTGTAATGAAGGAGTTTAGCTTATTTGAATGAATGATAATGTATAGAACATAGTTTCCTTTGAATAGCATCATGCATTATAAATTACGAGCAAGACTATCTAGTTACTATAGTAGTATATTTCAATTAAATCCAAAAGGCATAGTAATTGTATCTTACACCATTAGTCCTATTCCTTTTTGCAACGAGTCATAGTAAATGATTAAATTCATGAAAGGTTCTTTTCGTTGCTCAAATTACTAGAAAGTCATCATTGCTAATTGCACATCTTAGCAAGGGAAATGATTGTTAATTGCATGAGTTCGTCTGCAAGAAAAAAAAAAGGAAGATTAAATTGAATTGTACTGACTGAAAAATAAATTGTCACAAGGATAAGAAAACCGTGATGAGGTGATCAATATTACCTTCCAAAAGATAACCAAACCAATCTAAACTTAGAATACCATGGCCGCAAAAATATGCATTGAAAATAATTTAAAAACCAAAGAAACATTCATACCTTAAGCACTTGACTACTTTTCTTATTGTAGGGTCAATAAATTTGTAAAGATAAAGAACTAGGGTTTGTCTCTAAGGTTCTTAAAAAGAAACCCTAGGTTTGACATACGTTAGCTTAAAGAAACCTAAACGGATTATTTCAACGTAGGACGTGCACAACAAGTTTGAAGTCATGTAGTCTTGTTACTGGTTCACAAAACGAAAGGGTAAATAACCTCAACAAGGATGGCAGATCCTTACGCAAGTTATCTTGCAAAAGGACGTATTCGTGAATATCCTTCTAAATAAGGAAAGTTATAAACCCGAAACTAAAGTATCTAATGAACTTTAGGGTTGACCAAGTTGGGTTAACAAGGTATGCCCTAATCCGGACTATAAAGGATCTTGCCAAGTTACAAGACACCAACGAGTACTGATACACTCAAAAGGAAAGAATAATTCCTTAGCAGTTTGCCAAACAACATGGTTTTTTATTGGAAATGTTTGTGTTTGCTATAGATTTTAGAACACTATTTGAATTATGAATTACAAAGTAAATGAATACCTATACTTCAAGTTAAAGGCCTGAAGGGAGAGGCAGTTTCAGTTACCCCCGACTGCCTGCCTAACCCTAACCAAGGGGGTTGTTGACCACGCCGGGAACGTGGACCGAACCCGCATTGAGAGGTCTCTCCGTTGAGCTCTACTTGGAGCAGGAGGACGCTTGGGTGCCAGGGGGGGCTCTGGCTGTAAATCCCTCGCCTTCCGGGACTTGCGCAAGAGGCTAACGTGACTCAGGATTGGATCTCGAGGCCCGCATACTAGTTTACGGGCGGAAGCTTGGAATAGTGATCCCTGCGGATTACTGGATAGCCTTCGGGTGGATTATGGATAAGCCTACGGGCGGAACTCATTGTATTTCAAACAAAAAAATGATGAAATGTTAATAAAAAACTTGCTTGATATTGTTTTTCTATGTCACGTGATAAGATTACGTGAAGGAACCAGTGCTTAATGGTTTAATTAAAGAAGCTGATTGTTATATGTCAAATCAATATGTTAGATAATTACATAACTAAAAACAAACTGAGGAAAGTGCGGAGGATGGGCCATGGGTCCGTCCTACGGTTGGGTGGTCTTGGTTCGCCGGGAACTTTTCTCAAAGAAGAGTAGGATGATCATCAAAGAAAACGAATAACGGAAGCAATGACCTAGAGTTATGTCTTACCCGATTTATGCTATTTTAGGGGAACGGAATGGAACTATGCCTTATAGCAGAGAGGTTGAGCTTTGCATTCCTCTCGTTTCCCATTCTCCTTGAACCAAGTGCAGCATGAATCCGCTTTGGACCTGGCGTTTCTGCGTAAAGTAGTTCACTCGGGTCCAACGCTAGTTGCTGTTAGTTAATGACCAGTCAGGAAAACCCTAATTCCGATCGATCCTAAGTGGGAACGGCCAGGATACTTCTGCTATGTGGCAGACGCGGGAAAACCTAGATCGCAAATCCCATAACATTCCATTGGAGTGCCGGGCCGAGCTTTCTGGATATCCTTTCCGATGGACTGCTAAGACGTGTCCTGGATGATACTAAGAGGACACGTTACAGTTGGTATCAAAGCCAACCAACAACGGAATTGTTTTTATGAGATCTCAATAAAATGAAGTAAAGAAATTGTTGTTGTCCAAACATTTTCTCACCTTCAATGCTGTCTTGCAGAATTATGAAGCGTGGAACAAGTTTTTGGTATTTTGGGTCATGTTTATGACTGCAATGCATTCTCCCCTTTATAGACAAAGAATTGGGATGATGAACATCCTGGAGTAGATTTATAATCCATCACCTTTATACATATAACGAAGATGGACGGGGTCTTCAGGAATCTACTATGTAGCCGCCCACCGGTTTGCTTATCTACAGACCAACCTAAAGAGAATCACGTGGTTGGAAGACTTGAAGGTCGTGAAGCTGTTCGTTTTTGTGGAAGCTCACGTAAATTCAACTCTACATATCCGAGGTCGGAGGGTTGAGATGAATTCATATGTATATGAGGAAGTAACCCGTGTAATCCCAGCCGACAAGATTAAAGTGTTGGGCCGCCATGAGAAGTATGGATTCCAATGGAAAGGGTATCCTGAACTTCCAATGAATTATTGATTCCTAAAGATCCATGACCCAAAACCCTACTATTACACAATTCCAGTAGACAAATGCAATACAACGTTGTTCTCCCCAAACTGAATGTAACGATGGGCTTATCATTACATGAAACGTTGTATTCAAAAAGGCTATGCCCATGTAAATACAAATAAAGACTTCTATTTATCAATATCTGGCTGTGCATAAGAGTTGTTAAGAAGTTAAGTAGCTACATTGTTTACGAAATGGCTGAACTAAAAATGGAAGATAAGCTAACATCGATTATCATATAATAACGTTAAGAAAACCTTTATTCAGGCACAACACCAGGAACAGGTTTCAAATTCGCCTCCTACATCAAGTACTGTTGTGATCCAAGAGAAGAAGTTCCTCCTCAAGCAGATAAAGCCACCCGAGTTTGACGAGAGAGGCAGATTCATCCAGGCTGATGCTAAAATTTGGATTGAATCCATGGAGGATTACTTTGAAGCAGCTGATATTGCACCTACCAATCAGGCCATGCTCGCCAAGTTAAAGCTCATCGACGAAGCTAGACTTTGGTGGAAGCAATGGTGCAGGGATCAAGGGATTTTAGAGGGGTCCGTTACCTGGGAGAAGCTGAAGAAAGCCGTGCAGGGAAGATACTTACCACCTGCATATCGTACGCAGAAAATGAATGAGTTCTACGAGCTAAAACATCTAGGAGTCACTCTTGACGCATACTACTCTAAATTCGTCTCACTTTTAAAGTATGTGCCATAGATGAACATGACGCAGCAGGTGTCCAAATTTTGTGCAGGCTTAAATCCACCAGTAAATACCCGTCTTGAATCTATGCGTCCATCAGATCTTTAGGATGCACTCATTCAAGTGGCGCCTATAATTCAAGAGGTGCAAGCTAGACCAAGGGGTAACAAAACTTGGTATTATAGTGACCCGAACAGAGGAGCATTCAGACCTCAAATGAAGAGAGTTCAAGGTCATAATCAGGGACAAAGAAAGAAAGCAAGGATAAATAACGTCAACAACTTTGTTCCTACTCAAAGTAATGGCCGAAACCTCCGTTGTTTCCACTGCAACGAACCCGGTCACTTCAAGAGGCAATGTCCCAAGCTCAGCGGAGGACATCGCCAAATGCCTTTCCAAGGAGCAAGCCGTGGTCAAGGAGCCGCCACCCATGGAAGAGGAAGAACTGCTTGCATTGCCAATAGGCAAAGATGTGAAGAAGAAGAAGAGGAAGATCCGACTATGGAAGCAGAATTCGAAAGAGCGACAGTCCATGCCACTTTACACAAGAAAGGGCCGAATCGCTAGTTCTCAGTGATTCAGACACCGTCGGACTATCAAGGTAAAGGTTTCAAAACCTTGATTGATTGTGGCAGTACACATTCCTTTATCTCACCAGCATGTGCAAAAAGATTAGGAATAGCCACAATAGAAGCACCTACCCTGCTTGTGGAATTGGCAAACGGTCGTGAGGTAACTTGTACCAGGCAAACTGCTAAGGTGGAATTCTTTCTAGGAGGAAAGAAGACTTCAGTCAATTTCAGAGTCATGAATTTAGGTATCCATGAGTGTCTACTCGGAATGGATTGGCTTAAGCCCCACGACGCCCACATTCACTGTGGAAAGGGTCAAGTTTCCTTTCGAAACTCTGAAAGGGAATTTGTCACAACTCAAGGTGAGGCAGGAGTGCTAAGAATCCAATTGGCCAAAGTATCTCGGATCATAAAAGGAGTCAGAAAAGGATTACCCGTTTACTTGATCAAACTCAACAAGTTAGATCAAAAGCAAGAGTCTCATGATGGACCTTCTTGGCTAAAGGAATACGCTGACGTATTCCCTGAGGAATTGACTGAACTTTTGCCTCAAAGAGAAGTGGATCATGAGATTAGGCTAGTGCTTGGAGCTGCACCAATTGCAAAGAGACCTTATAGAATGTCCATACCAAAAGCAATTGATTTGAAGGAACAACTCAAGCAGCTGTTAGATCAGGGTTACATTCGGCCTAGCAATTCACCGTGGGGAGCTCCAGTACTATTCCAGAAAAAGAAAGATTGGACACTTCGACTATGTGTTGATTATCGAGGGTTGAATCAATCAATAGTCAAGAACAAGTATCTTATTTCTAGAATAGATGAGCTTCTTGATCGTCTTCAGGTGCAAAGATCTTCTCCAAGATTGATCTCAGGTCACGTTACTATCAGATAAGGATCAAGGAAGATGATATTCCAAAGACGGCCTTCAATACAAGATATGGGCACTTTGAGTTCCTGGTTATGTCATTCGGGCTTACAAATGCACCTGCCACCTTCCATAGATGAAGGCAGGATATTTTTAGACCATATCTTGATGATTTCGTGCTTGTCTTTTTCGATGACACTTTAGTCTATTCTAAACAGGAAGAAGATCATGAACCTCAACTTCGGATTGTCCTTGAGACAATGAGGTCACACAAGCTGTATGCAAAAATGAAGAAGTGTGCATACTTCAAGCGTCAGATTGAATATCTGGGATTCATAGTGTCATTAAAAGGAATATCAGTAGACCCAGCCAAGGTCAGGGATGTGCTTGAATGGCCAACACCAGTATCTGTCAAAGAAATACGCAGCTTTCTTGGATTGACAGGATGGTATAGGGTCTTCAACAAAAACTATGCTTTGATTGCAGCACCTCTTACAAACTTACTAAAGAAGCAGACTTCCATTACATGGTCAACTTCCAAACAAAATAGCTTCGACAAATTGAAGCAAAGTTTGGTATCAACGCCTATTCTAAAACTTCCTGACCTCAATAAAGAGTTCGAGGTAGTAACTGACCCTCATTAGGTGCTACCAATGATCCATGGTGCTCAAAGTTGTAAGGCCCCCATTATGAGGAGAAGCCAAATGTGAGCGCGGACATTGGTTGAGTCCTGACTTGTATATCAGATGAGGTCTATGTGACCGGATGACAAAAAGGTGACTATTGTGGGTCTAATCTTTGGGTTAGACAGAGTGGTTAAGCTGATAGCAACTCGAGGCGCATTGCATCGAGTTGTAGTGTAAGGGAGTTAAAAGGGGCCCCTATTGTGGGGTCCGGAGGCCGCGGAAGCGGCCCTTGGCTGGGGGGTCCCAGGGGGGGCCAGCGGCCCCCTTGGCGGGGGTCCAGGGGCAGTGCCCCTGGCCGGATGGTAAAGGGAATATTCCCTGCAATATTCCCTGGCCGACTAGTGGAGTTCATATGGTAGGTCGGTCAGCAGGCCAACCTAACGACCTTCGCGGGCTATAAAAGCTAAACCCCTTCGCAGCCATCTCTCACTCATCTTTCACCGAGTCAGAGTTGTTGTTCCAGCTAGCCTTAAGCTCTTCACCTATCTTTTGTCTAGATCGCAATCTAAGCTTCACACAGTGGAAGCGCACGGGTGGACAGAGCCATCTTTGTATCGGTTGTTTGAAGTTAAAGAATTTATTGATTCTCCTCTTATCTGTTGTGTACTCTCTATCTCTTTCTCAGATTCTATTCGTTGCGCCGTATAATATTTTATAGGGCTTGGATGCATGTTTTTCTTCCAAACATGAGCCTAAAGATGGATTTCCAAAATACTGCAAAGGGAACCTCACTACTTCAAGGAGAGGGTTGGATACATTCTCCATTTAAAAACTCATTTTAGCCAAAAATGCTTAATTAATCCAAAGATTCCCACAATTATTTATGTTTAACAAACATATTTTAGATTGTCATAACCCTCTCTATTCCACAAGGTGACACCGTATGATAAGAGCTATGATGAATGATAAAGAGATAGACTTCCATAGTTTGTAGATAGTATACATCGTTGGTGTCCAATGATAAGTATGAAAGCTTTTGTGAAATGGGAGATATACTTTATGGAACCAACCAATCTTCTTAGAAAATGTATACATACCAAGTACATTATTATGGACATTCATTACTTTAAGAAATGGGTCAAAGAAAAAAAAATTATTTATAGAAATTCCTATGAGAATAAGATGATGTTTATATTTATTTATTTTTTATTGTGGATTTTTAGTTTTTGTCTATTTTTTGCATGATCAATCAGTCGTTATAGGTGTGTATGCATTTGACATTGGTTGCATTATGGTTGTTGGCAGATATATGATAGGGAACTATTGTGCTTTATGTTGTGTTGGAGCAAAACATTAAGCTGAGATAAGTGGATATATATTGTTGAGTAGAGTAGTATATAATATGCAAGGATTATTTATTTTCTAGGCACTTAGTTTGTGCAGATTTAATATATTTTGTGTGCTAAGGAGTGCTCACACAATACAATTAATCTACATAAATATTATGCTCTAGTCAAAAATATTTATCCACTTATCTCCACCTAATAATTTGATCCACCACAACACAAATCACAATAGTTCTCTACATCCATTCTACAAGGCACAATGTGACTAGTGTTATACATGTGCCCATGTACAACAAGCTTGACAACATCATGGGTCATGTGACACACATGGGCTCATTGATAATTTATATATAGGGTATCGTGTTAAAATAGCTCCAACATATATAAGCTAGAAGAGAATCCTAATGGAAACAATGTTAGAAGACATCTAAAACATCAATCCACCTTATTTCACCCTCATTTTGAGACTTGAAGAATGAGGAGAGAGGTCCATTGAGACCTTGTTCACATTTCTCAACTCCCTTACATGCACAAATGTGCTTTGATCATTATTTCATTATCACAACATTGTATTGTGTATAGAAGGAGAATGGGGTGTGCAACATGTAGATTCGTGAGCTCACACATAACTCACAACTCTTAAGCTTCATTTTTTCTTATCAAGGCACTCCATAGTTGCACTCACTATGCTCCACCTTTCATCCTTTCACAAGGGCATAGGGGAGAGTAGATAAACACCTTCACTTCATTTCACAAGATAAATTTCCCTCCCACCCATTCAAAGGAGCAACATAAGACAAAAGCTCCACGGAAGCATTCAAAAGCACTATTAGATTCCATGGCTTTTCAATTTTTTGATGACGAATCCATAACTTCCTCCTTGATATAGAAATATACACACCCCAAGCGAAAACCAACTCTTGCACACATGCCAACAAAAAAATCTTTGACATGTGATAGCAAGATGAGGGAAATATTGTCACATGGGAGAAGATGGTAGTCAAGGGGTTTCTTGCACCATTTGCATGGTGAGTTGAAATCACCAAAGCTTACAAACTCTTCATGTCCCTAAGAGATGATGACACCTTCATCATAAAAAACAACTATGGAGTGTTAAAATTTCATAGACTCATAGATGATCTCATAAGGAGAGCTCTAGCCATCAAGAAATATATTATGATATTAATAAAGGTCTTGAAAATTCAAAGTCTTAGGTGCTCTATGAATCTTAGAAAGCTATAAGAGAGCTTTTCTGCAAGCCCCTTAGCTTCTCTTGAGAAAGTTTGAGAGCTAGAGCAAGAAATGATAGAATGCTCCTCCTCCTCCCTTCCAGATATACATGAATTGGGAACCGCTTTAACATGTTAGCACTTCATGTGCCTTCTTTAGAGCATTCTAATATTTCAATGGGTTCCTATCTATAACGGTGTGTACCCCACAAGTAGTGTCTATTAGGACCTTCTTTAGTGTAAATCCATAATCCAAACAATGCCACATTTCTCCTCCCTAAAAACTACATTTCTCCTCCAAAACAATTAGGGAAACATTTTTGTGAAAACTATTCCTTCATGTTGCATCCCCTCTCCCATGTTGAACTCTTTATTGGAAAATCTTCATGCTTAATTAAACATTACACCCTTTGTAAACTGCAGGTTGACTCCTCTTCTGATGAGTGTCTAATATGTTTTTGTGGCTCATGTAGAAAAGGTGGCGTATTGGCGAGTTCTTTAGATTCACTTCTTGAGATTTTTCCTTGATTTATTCAAGGAGTGTTCACTTATGAGTGAGTTGAGTGAACCTCATGTTATATTTTCCCTTTTGGTACCTCAATTTTGATACGGGCCAGGCCCATGCTGGCAATGCGAGAGAGAAACAGGGAGAGAGGGACAGGAATGATCCTCATGGAGAGAGCAGGGAAGTGTGAGAGGGAATGAAGCGAGTGAGGCACAAGGAACTTTGGACATGAATCTAAATAGCAAATGCACACATATCTAGTAAATTCACAAATTTTCCTAGTTAGTACTTAGGAAATTTTTAGTTGAAACTAGATTTTTAGTTTTACTAGATAAAAGAGAAGCTATAACTAGTGAAATCCATGTCTATATGGTAAAGTGAAAAGATTTTCTATATAACATCTAATATAACCATGTTTAATAGATTAAAAAATCAAGCTATAACTAGAAAAATAATTGTACATAGCAAATGAGAATTAATTTGTGTATAACATATAACATAGTCATGCTTATGTAATTAAGTAACACACATCACAATGGATAGTCCTGACCATAATCCATGTAGAACAATTTCAAAAAAGACACTATGGATATATGCTCATAATGGATATGCACGTATATGTCCAAAATGTACATGAAAGCTAGATACACTTCATGCCTCCTTCATGAGCATTTGGATTAATTTCAATTCCCATAGACATTGTACAAATTCCAATTGAATTCAATGGCTCTAAAGCTTAAAATGTCCCTATCTATTGACATCATAAAAAATATTCGGATTAAAATGGCTCTAAATCATACATCAACATGAGCACAAACAATAATCAATATTTATTTGGACCCCTTACAAACAAGGGGCGCATATATCTATTGATAGCATAAAAACTATTTGGATTATAACCACCTTTTCCTTAAAAGAATGCCACAAGCCCTCATAAGTATGTGGATAATTGAGATACAAAATGTCCTAACCCTTTTTTTCCAATAAAGAATGCTAATAGTAGATATGTCATACCTTTGGGAAAACCAAGATACACTAAGTTCTCTAGCATTTTCAGATTCAGGCTTTGGTGGACAACACATTGGGTTAGCAATAAAGGTGAGTGTATCCTTATGTGCTAATACTTTGTTATTCATGAGGGTAAGTTTAGAGCCTCCCTTTAAGCTGACAAACATGATAACATTGATGTATGCATGGAGAGTGGTTTTATTCTAATCTGGGAGTCTTCTTTCAAGAGCTATGTGGATTTTGTGCTTTCCATGATGTTTTCCTTTTAGTCAACATATGAGACTTCTATGCCTCTACACCATAGTTTGTTTTCCTTTATAAAAAAAGGCACCTCATCCAACAACATATTAAGATACTGATGCAATAGTCATTTGACATCAGAAGTGTGAGTTCACACTAAAGTTTTGTCAAACCCCTAGAGATTCCTCTTTCTTCTAAATGCCCGAGTGATGTGTAAGCATAAATAATTACATACATGATCTAGAAAAAACAATAGAATGACTAAATAGAACAATCACTTTTCTTTTATAATCAACAAATTGCCATAGATAAGGAAATGTGAAAGAAAAAAATACTTAAAATAATTAATGTCATGAGATGAATATAATAAGATATTCCTAGATATTCCTCTTTCTTCTAAATGCCCTTGTGATGTGTAAGCATATATAATTACATACATGATCTAGAAAAAACAATAAAATGACTATTTCTCTTTCTTCTAAATGCCCGAGTGATGTGTAAGCATATATAATTACATGATCTTTAAAAAACAATACAATGACTAAATAGAACAATCACTTTTATTTTATAATCAACAAATTGCCATAGATAAGGAAATCTAAAATTAAAAAATTCTTAAAAGGTAAAATTTTTTCTTTAAAATAATTAATGTCATGAGATGAATATAAAACAAGATATTCCTAAATATTCCTCTTTGTTCTAAATACTTGAGTGATGTGTAAGCATATATAATTACATACATGATCTAGAAAAAATAATGAAATGGCTAAATAGAACAATCACTTTTATTTATAATCAACAAATTGCCATAGATAAGAAAATCTGAAAGAAAAAAATACTTAAAAGATAAATATTTTTATTTAAAATAACTAATGTCACGAGATGAATATAAAGCAAGATACTTGTTAAATAAAATATTTTAAAAATTTATTAAATTGATGGCAACCGTGTATTGGGGCATCACAAATGGCCAAGAGTTTAGTATTGGATAGTTTTGGATCCTTTTTGTTTAGTTTTGGGCATATTTAATGTTTGATATTAAACCAACATTACATTTGTTTGCAATTCAGAAAAAAAAAAACAAAGGTTTACAAAGGTATTGGTTTTATACAGATTTACTAAGTATTAGAAAAAGAAATACATTAAAATGAGAAGCTCCCTCTTAGTGTGAGGGGAATGTTGGTGTGGTGGGAACCAATGTTTCCCAAGAAAGCTACTTTGAATTTCTCATGATCCAACAAAACATCACAGAGCCTTATCATGACTAGCCAAAAAAGAATACTTAGCCTCTCTCGACAAACTCTCACACACACAATAAAAATTGATATTCCAAGCACCCTGCAATTGAAGCAACAATTTTTCTTGGTTGTATTTCATGCAAAAAATTTCCTAGACATGAACGAAGAAGCTTCATTCATAGTGCAACCTTCAGTGAGAATATCAAAGTGAGCGTATCAAAGACATCAATCTATTTTCCCAAAGTAAGGGGAAAATCTTTGTTTAAAATGTTATAAATACAAAAGTACAAATGTTTTTAATGATGCATAGGCCACTTGTATATTCAAGTTAGAATGATTATCCATCGAGATGACTAACTGAATTCACATCCTAGAAGGTATCATATACACATCCTTTGGATTTGATATACCAATAAATAATTATAGAAAATTTCTTCTATTATTTAGATTTTATATACCAATAGATAATTATAGTTTTCTTTAAATTGAGAGGTAGAGCCTCTACCACCATCCAAAATATGGTAGCATTAGAATAGAGTAGAGAAAATTGCTAGCTTCTACTGATATTGTTTTCTTCAATCACTTGTGTTTGTGGCCAAGGGCATTATCTCAAGTCACTCATGTTTGGTTAGGAACATAAGAGCCTATTATGTCTATGATAGACAATATCTATGATGTCTATCTTTATATATATTGTCTATCAACATACTTGTCTACCTATATGAAAAACTTCAACATAACTAGCCTCCTAAAGAACATATAATACTTACAACAAAGATTGATGTGGCATTCCATCTTGGTTAAGGTTAGGCTTTTTTAATTTTCTCACATATATAAGTTTATTGCACTTACTTTCATGATCCCAAATCACATTAGAGTTTAAGGATACATTGCACTTACTTTGATTATCCCAAATATAATTATGTGTACTCTACCAATTAATTATGTAGGGTTTTTTTTTGCTATTTTTATGACTAATTAGAACTAATTTAATTTACCAATGAAAATGTATTTAATACTAAGCATGGTATCTAGGTCCCACATCATTGTGAGTTGGCACTAAAGGACACATGGATTAGTGTAGTCATGTGTCTAACTTAACTGGTTTGTAGCTTATACATTCCACTTTAAATTAATATCCCGAGCTTTCTTGGCACACAAAGATACAAGGTTTTACTTATGCTTGCAGTAAGCATGACGTCTAGCTCCCAGTGGCTTGACATTGAAGGGACATCATGATTAGTATAGTCATGCATCTAACTTAAGTGATTTATGGCTTGTGCTTTCCACTTTGTGTTGGTGTCCCAGGCTGGCTTGGCACACAAAGATATAAGGTTTTCCTTATGTTGTACTAAGCATGGTGTCCAGGTTCCATGTCCTCATGGCTTGGTACTAAAGGGACACCATGGATTAGTATAATCATGCATCTAACTTAAGCTGTTTGTAGCTTGTGCTTTTTTGCTTTGTATCAATGTCTTATGTTTTCTTGGTACACAAAGATACAAGGTGTTTCTTATGCTTCCTTAATCATAGTGTCTAGGTTTCATGTCCACATGGCTTACTGAAGGGACACCATAGATTAGTATAGTCATGCATCTAACTTAAGCAGTTTATAGCTTGTGCTTTGTGATTTGTATCAATGTCCTATGTTTGTTGGGTACACAAAGATACAAGGATTTCTTTATGCTTGTAGTAAGCATGGTGTCTAGGTTGGAATTTCTAATTACTTGGCACTATTAGGGGACACCATGATTAGTATAGCCATGCATCTTACTTGAGTGGTTTATAGCTTGTGCTTTTCACTTTGTGTTGATTTCTGAGGCTCACTTGGTACATAAAGATAATAGGATTTCTTTGTGTTGTACTAACCATGGTTTTTACCCCATTTCCTCATGGATTGGTACTAAAGGGACACCACGATTAGTGTAGTCATGCATTTGACTTAAGTGGTTTATGTATTGTGCTTTCTACTTTGTATTGGTATCCCAAGCTCACTTGTCATATAAAGATATAAGGCTTTCTCTATGCTCCACTAAGTATGGTGTCTAGGTCCCACATCCTTGTTTCTTGGCACTAAAGGGGCACCATAATTAGTGTAGTAATGTGTCTAACTTAAGTGATTTATAACTTGTGATTTCAGCTTTGTGTTGATGTCTTAGGCTCACTTGGCACAAATATATAATGATTTCCTTATATTGTACTAAGCACGTTGCCTAGGTTCCATGTCCTCATAGCTTAGTATTGAAGGGACACCATGGATTATTATAGTCATGCATTTAGCTTAAGTAGTTTATAGCTTATAATTTCTTCTTTGTATTAATATTTGAGGCTTGCTAGGCATACAAAGATACAAGGAATTCCTTTTGTGTTGATGTCCTAGGCTCACTTGGCACAAATATATAAGGATTTCCTTATACTCCACTAAGCACGTTGCATGGGTTCTATATTCTCATAACTTAGTATGAAGGGACACCATGGATTATTATAGTTGTGCATTTAGCTTAAGTAGTTTATAGCTTATAATTTCTTCTTTGCATTGATATCTGAGGCTTGATGGGCATACAAAGATACAAGGAATTCCTTATGGCTACACTAAGCATGGAGTCTAAGTTTCCTTAGTCCTTTGAGTTTTCCATTTGAAGGGACACTATGATTAGTATAGTCTAACTTAAGTGCTTTATATCTTGTACTTTTCATTTTGTGTTGTGTCTCAAGCTTACTTGGCACACAAAGATACAATGCTTTCCTTTTTCATTTTCCTGCACTAAGCATGATGTTTGGGTTCCATGTGCTCATGGCTTAGCAATGAAGGGAGACATAGATACAAGTCTTTTGCATTGCACTTTGTGTTGGTTTTTGAGGATTTATTGGCACACATAGATACAAGTCTTTCTTTATGTTGCATTAAGCATGGTGTCTACGCCCCATGTCTTCGTAACTTAGCACTGAAAGAACACCATTGTCCCATACCTTAGGGAATACATCTTCTACCATGAAAGAGAAGTTTTATTACAGGAAACCTCTTGTTAAGGACTAATCTAAGCTATTATTAACTATCTAAACCATGGTAGCAAACTACCGTAAGTGAATCAAGGCTTCTACCAAGTGCTCCTAGAGATATAATGCTCGGAGATAGATTGCAAGTAGCAGTAGAAATTGTCTAGATAGTCCAAGAATCATTTGTTGTGGAGTTCAGCCATCAAATGATTAGTTTATGAATATTGTAATAACTAGAAATACACAAAGCTAAAGTGTATTTGGAATCACATACAAGGATTTTGTTTACCTTCTCAGGCTCTATTATTATATAGTGCACTTGGGAGAAGTACTTGGGCTTCTCCTATGAAGAAATCATCTAATCCTATTCACATTTAGATTGTTAGACACTATATCTTGGATGTACAATAGATTTTACATGCCATACATAGATCATTGAGCTTTGTCTTTTTCTTGTGTAAGGGCTTTGGCAGACTTGCTGAAGATTTTATGATTGCTTCATGATATATGGACATATCTTCAATAGAACTTGATTTCCAACATTCTAAGATTCATTTAGATCTCCAACGTATTCTTTTTCTCCTCTTCTATCTCCTATTCCATGCTTCCTTCTCTCTATAATCCCTAGTGGATATGACCTTTCGACTAAAACCCCTTTGACAATGTAGTAGAGCACTAAGTCTACAAGGAGTGTAAAAGAGTCGAAGCATCAATTACTAATTATTTTTGCATGTTTGAGGTGCCATTTCATGCTTAAAGACCTTAACTTGTGTGGAAACACAAAAGTGGGATATGTTTTTGGCCAAAAGGAGTCCAAAATCATGAGGCCATGCCCAATTTGAAGGCCCACGTGGTAGGGCTCAAAGGGGTGTTTTTTTAAAATGTGTCTTCTCATTATCTATTGTGGGTAAAGGCACCTATGCACCACATGTGTATTAGTTACACTCACAATACTTGCACCATGTACTAGTCACCCACACACCTATACATTGTAGGTGGCATGCACCCATCACTCTCACTTCATTATTTATTCTTTCAATGGTATTTGGATAAAGGGAAGGTTAGTTACACAATGTGATAGCTAGAGTTCCCACATCTTGTGTCTCTCTCTCTCTCTTGCTCTTTCTCCTTTCACCATAGCTCTTACTTCTTTTCCATGATTCCACTTCAGGGCTCACTTCCTTCAACTAGTATCAATGTCATCTTCCCTAAGAGCCCGAGCTTAACCTAACATTTCTTTAGCTTGTGGAGAATACCTCCAATTCACGAGTTTTTTGGCAGTCATGGCTTAGCTTGGAGAGATATGAGTTGGTACACTTATCCTTTTTTATGAGCACAAGCTTGTTGCTCCAAACCTTCTCCTGGACATATTCAATATTGTTTTGGGGCCCTACTATGGGTAGCAATGGCAACCAACAAGACCATCAAATCAATGTGATTTGTGTTAGTTTGTTGGTCTGAATCGGATCACTCCTTGAGCTCTTTTATGGTCATTGGCACTTGGGATCTCATCTTGCACACTTCCTAGAATTGGTCATTTGATTTTTGGAGCTCTCAACCTCCATTCCTTGTTTTCATACATAGCAAACCTACTATTATACAGGTTTGAATAGCGTTTTCTCAGACATTTGAGCTTGTCTATGCTTTTTTGGATGCCCGTATGCTTATATATTGATGTCATATTATACTTGCAGAATGATATGGTATTGATGTGAGATGCTATTGGACTAATTTAAGCACTCATTTTCTCAAATTTGTAGAGGTTTTAGGGCTACATACTATTTTATCACGGATTTTGTATGTCTAATGCCATTGGATGCTTCCTAAGTAGTTTGGATGCTACAATGAGGTGTACCATTGATCTTACATGCTTGGTTATGCTCTTTACATACATGTAAGCTGAGATTGGAAATTTTTTTCTTAATATTGGCTGTCATTTATTGTTATGTATGATCTTTAGAAGCTATGATAAGAGCTTTGCTAGTTATTGGGATTGAGGGTTACCCAGCTTGACATTGATCTTTATCAGATGGATGTCAAGATGGCTTTTCTTCATGGGGACTTGCATGATGAGAATTTACGTTGAGCAACCTAAGGGATTTGCAAAACGTAGTAGGGATGGGGATTTATCTCCTAAAAAGGGGAGCCAATATTGGTTACATGTCATGAATGAGACTCACCAAAAATTCAGTGAAAGTGTAAGAGCATACACCTACATAAAGATTTTTATTGTTTGGATAACACCATTCAATTACCCCCTACTATTTAGCTACAATTCTTCTAAAGAGGGTTGAATTTTACAATCTAACTGCACTTGAGTAACACTGTACTAAATGATCTTGATGTGGCTATAATAGAAGTAGAGGGAGTTGCATCAAGATTTCAGGCTACCTATGCAACAAGAGGGTAATCCCTCTTGATTATTATGATAGTGATGAGACCTGAAATGGGCCAGCACTGGCTATGGCACTAGCCGGCGGACCTCGTACTCATAACAGACAAACAGACCCTCACAGCCTCGCGCACCAGGAGCGTCTATCTACTACTAAAGGACATCCTGTCCTAAAGCCTAATCTATGCATTTATAGTTTTATAGTTTTGTACTCCAATGTTTCCCTTTCTATAAACTCCACAGAGGGAGAACCCATACACATTGGCAATAAATACCATGATAATCGCATACATGGAGGCAACCTCTGGGTAGAAACACCACGGCCCCACTGCAGCTCTCCTACATCATAGGGATTAGCCCCTTGATGCAGTGCTCAACATATAAAATTGACGAACAAACTCCACTCTTCATTTCGAATCGAGGAGATACCATGTTTCCTCACCAAATAATCCTCCAAGAGACGAACGTCTATCCTACGGCTTAGGATGCCTCTCTAGACTCCAACGTAGTCATTGTCATGGAAAACATGTGCTATGCATCCAGGATTTCTTATTCTGGCACCATGATCATCATGCACATGCAAAGGTGAATGATTCTAAAGTGCTCAAACATCATTTTCAAATCAGCAACATGCTTGTGCACAATCAAGCTTTTAATATGCTTATTCTCCAATGCATTGCGGCGATGAAAGGATAGCACCGAGATCACACTCGTGCTACTATCCTCTTAATGAACATACCACGAAACTCTATGACATGATGTGCATCAGAAAATCAGCAACAATCAGCATGCAAATCACACCATTCAAACCTCCCAACCCCCTACGTTTAGGTATTGCTTTTGTTGCACAGGTGTAGAGGTTCATTTTAGCATATTTTGATGTAGAAAAAGTAGTAAATCACAAACTTTAACAAAGAGATAGGTCAAACTAAGGCTAAAACTCATGCTCTACCACTACCACACATTCACAAGCAATTCTCATCTTTTTCCTTATTTTTCCAAGCCGTATTTCTATTTTTTTCCTTATTTTTTCCATTTTCTTAATTTATTTAGCAATAAAATAGGCTATTTTCTGGTTTTTCTTGTTCTAATCACTTCAGCATACTCACATTCAATTTATCTTCCATATGGGGACACCTTTTACCCCACCCAAAACGGAAAAACCACCATTTTGCCACTTAAAACCGGCATTTCAGGATCACGGGAATCAAATAAAGCATGTAAATCATTGCAAAAACAAGATTTTTTGATAAAAACCAATTTCTCATCATGCAAACATCCCACAAACAAATTTTCATCCAATAAGAACATAATTATCATCATAAGCTATCAAAAATCCTTCATTTTCTTCATAAAAATGGTCATATCGTGTTTTTACGTAACCCGAGACGCCTTGAATGAATGCATAATCAGGAAATGGAGCCTCCATTTCTCTCAATCCAATGCAGTACTTCAATCTTCAGCATCTCCATCAATCTTCTTCACCATTTTCTTCATTTTTCCTTCATTATTCCTTCATCAAGATTCCACACATGAACAACCCATAGAGAAGAGAGAGAGGGAGGAGAGAGAAAGACTAGATCTGGTTCTCTTCATTCAGTGCATCATTCCATGAGTGAAGGGTGGTGATATGACCAGAAAAGAGGGAGAAGTTGCCCCCCATTGTCAATTGGATAGGGTCTTCACAGCCAGAAAATCAACATCCATGGAGATGAGGCGCATTTTTCGGCTGCTTGATGGCTCCATCTTCCCACGTTTTTCTTCATCTTCTCTCTCAATGTTTTTTCCCTTCATGTGGCATAAAATTTTTGGGGGGTCCAAGCTCCAAAGGGCACATCTTCTTTTGGCCTCTCAAATGTCCACCTCTTCGTATCTTGATCGATTCTTGGCCATTTCCCCGTCCTGGCTCCGATTCGAGCTATGAAAAATCCTGGGCATCTAGCTTGGCATCCCACATTGACTGGAAACTCCTGACATCCCGCACGGCAATGGGAAAAATTATCAAAAATCCACAAGTGTTGCTCCGGCGCCTTTTAAAAGCCATCTTTCACTTGGTGCTTAAAATCATCCTAGTAGCTAGAGCCGCCGCCTTCGATGTTAAATATTTTTCCCCTAAATCCTGGATTTTTTGGCAAATTTTAGGCACATCCCGGGCTCAAAACTCCACTCTCAGATAGTGCCAAATGTGGTGCTTATAGGATACAGTCCATTTTATGCTTACCTAGTAATGTGATGAGTTAGTTTCAAGGACCCTATATTAAGGATTACCTCAATTACCTATTCATGAGGGATCAAATGTTGCCTAGCCAATGCCTACGACATCAATGAGTAGTTTGCAAGCCCCTGTCATGAACCAGGAGGGCTAGTACAAAATTTAGCACCTTCTTTTGCAAATTTGGAAACCCAATGTGGGGATAGCTCCTAAGGCCATTGGATATGAGTCTTCTATGTCTAATTTTTCAGAAGAAGTAAAAGACATGATAAGACATTATACTCACATGATCATGGAGCAATACTATGAGATCATAGTGGATGTTAATTTCTTAAAGCGATAGCAAAATTTGGAAGGCACTAGGACGTTTGATGATGCAAGTCCATCAAGGTTTAGTTGGAAGTAGTGTGGCAAGCAACAACTCCCATGGAAGTTTCCTCATGTGAGCTGTGATATATATGGAAAGTTAGGACACATTGTCAAGATTGTGGGAGAGAAGGAAGGAGTCTCGCTTGAAGCTTTCTTGCTTGCACAATGGGGGAAGACACACAAGGGTGGAGGCTGAAAACAGTTTTCCTCTTCTTAGTTGTGTAAGCCAAAAGAACTCAAGTACAAAGAAATAGAAGAACCCTATATATGGGTCTCAAACCAAACTCAACTAACTAAGGTGGCATACTAACTGAGCCACGAACTAGAGTAGATAAGGATAGCTATCATGTAGCTATTATTCATGGGCGGTGTACCAACCGCGTCTGCAACTGACAAGTCGGTGACATAAATATACAACGGTCACCCTGGCGTATCACGAGTGGAGCTCGATATCTCAACACTCCCCCTCGAGCTCAATCCCAATTCCTGCACACCAAGCAGGTCTCTGAACTTGCGCAGCTTCTCTGCGCCCAATGCCTTCGTGAATATATCAGCTACCTGATCCTCTGTGCTGACATAAACTAGATCAATAAGACCTAGTAAAACCCTCTCTCGCACATAGTGATAATGCACCTCAATGTGCTTTGTTCTAGCATGATAGACTGGGTTATTTGCCAAGTGTATACTACTCATGTTGTCACAATAAATGACAACTGGCCCATCTGTAGACTGATGCATATCATAAAGTAGCTTATGCAACCAAGCTACCTCACATGCAGCCATTGCTGCACCCCTGTACTCAGCCTCTGTGCTCGACAAGGCAACTGTAGCCTGTTTCTTGCTGCTCCAAGTGACTGCAGCACTCCCAAAAGAGAATACATATCCACTGGTAGATCGTCTATCAGAAATACTACCAGCCCAATCAGCATCAGTGTATCCATGCAACTGTATCTGAACCCCAGTCTCATAAAATAGTCCATACTGCAATGTGGACTTCACATACCTAAGTATGCGTCTATCCGCATCCAAATGTGGTTTCCTTGGAGCCTGCATAAACTGACTTACCAATCCAACAGCATAGCTCAAATCTGGCCTGGTAATAGTCATATAAATCAAACTTCCTACTATGCGTCTGTACATAGTAGGGTCTTCTAGAAGCTCACCTGCATCTGTGCTCAGCTTCACATTTTGCTCCAAAGGAACTGAAATAGGCTTACAGCCTGTCATCCCATATTTGGACAGCATGTCCAATCCATACTGCCTCTGCAAGAGCTGTATCCCACTTGGTGATCTAATCACCTCAATGCCCAAGAAATAACGCAGCTCTCCCAAATCCTTCATCTCAAACTTCTGCTTCAATAGCATTTTCACATGAAGGATATCTTCATCACTGTCACCTGTCATAATCAAATCATCAACATAAATGACAAGCAGCATAATACCTTTCTCTGTTTTTCTCACATAAAGTGAGAAATCTGCCTTGGAAATCTGAAAGCCAATAGTGACAAGATATTGTCCTATCTTGTTAGACCATGCTCTAGGTGCTTGCTTCAAGCCATACAAGGCTTTCTTCAACCTGCAAACAAACTCAGGATGAACAGCATGCACATAACCTGGTGGCTGCTCCATATAGACCTCTTCTTGCAAATCACCATGCAAGAAGGCATTCTTTACATCCATCTGATGTAAAGACCATCCCTTTGATGCAGCCATAGCAATGACTGCTCTTACGGTTGCCATCCTTGCAACCGGACTAAATGTTTCTTCATAGTCAATGCCATATGTTTGTGCATACCCCTTGACTACTAATCTTGCCTTGTATCTGTTCACAGAACCATCAGCATTGTGCTTCACCTTATAAACCCACTTACAGCCAATTGCATTCTTACCTTTAGGCAAAGGTACTAACTCCCATGTAGCATTTGCTTCCAAGGCATCCATTTGTTCATCCATGGCTTTCTCCCATTTTTCTTTTCCCATGGCTTGCTCAAAAGATGTGGGTTCTGGTTCCTGTATCACTTTGACCATATATGCATAGTGAATGGCTGTAAATCCATCATATTTCAGCCGATCCACAGGATACCTAGCTCTTGTAGACCTGCGCAAAGTAGGTTCACTCCCAGGTGCTCTCAAAACATCCCTGGTCTTCCTTACTCCAGGTGTAACAATAGAAGGAATACCCAACTCATCATCAATGCTCTGTTCTGAGCCACTGGATTCACCATCCACATAAGAGTGACCTGCATTCACATCAAACATGGGCTGATCAACCTTCTCTTTTTCTTTTCGTGATACCTGCATACCACTATCTGCATTGCTTTGAGAAGATTCTCCTGATCTCAATCTGCCTGTCCATGGCGAAGAATGTGAACCACTGCTAGAGGACGCTCCAGGTCCACTAATATTTTGTGACTGCTGCTGTGAATTCTGTGTAGCATTACCATTTTGTGCATCTTCATCATCAATCACATTTACTGGTTTATACCAGCTACTCATCTCATCAAAAACAACATCTCTGCTCACTGTAAACTTACGAGTAGAAGGGTTATAGCATCTATACCCTTTTTGCTGCAGAGAGTAACCAATAAAGATGCACTTCTCAGCTTTTGGATCCAACTTGGATCTCAGCTCATCTGGCACATGTACATAGGCAATGCAACCAAAAATTTTCAAATGAGAAATATCTGGTTTCCTACCAGTATACCTCTCCTCTGGAGTCATTCCATGTATTGCTGCAGTGGGAGTCCTGTTCATTATGTAGACTGCTGTAGCAACTGCTTCAGCCCAATAAAAATCTGGCAAGTCTTTTTCATTGAGCATGGCACGAGATACCTCTCCAATATGCCTGTTTTTCCTTTCTGCAATTCCATTTTGTTGTGGGGTATAACTGCATGAATATTGCTGCTTTATGCCATGCTCCTGCAAGAACTTTGCAAACTCATTTGAGAGGTACTCTCCCCCTCCATCTGACCTTAGGCATTTTATCTGCAAGCCTGTTTCTTTTTCAACCATAGCTTTAAGAGTTTTGAAATGCCCAAAAACTTCACTTTTCTTTTTCATAAAATACACCCAAACTTTTCTGCTATAGTCATCAATAAAACTGACAAAATAATGACAGCCTCCAAGAGATGCAGCTTTAGTTGTCCACACATCAGAGTGAATTAATTCCAATGGCTTCTCACTCTCTTGAACATGTCTAGGAAATGGTTTCCTTGCCTGTTTTCCAAACTGACAGGCTTCACATACCTTATGCATTTCTGCAACCTTGAATTTGGGCAATCCTGCAACAATATTTTGGGCCTGCATTGATTTAAGTCGCTGTACATTAACATGACCAATGCGTTTATGCCAGATATCAATATCTGCAACTACACCGGTCCCATGTGCAAACATTGCTGCACTCAATTCAGACATGTCTGCATCCAATGTAAACATTCTGCCCTTCTTCTTTCCTTTTGCTATCAAGCGACCTTTATTTTTCATATCCTCAACAAAGCATCCATGAGGATTAAATCTGACTTGCAAGCCCTGTTCAACCATTTGACCAACTGAAACCAGATTCTTGGTAATATTCGGGACATGAAATACATCGGACAGGTATTTCTTTTTCCCACCCTGCATAGACAAGGGAATTTTTCCAATCTGCACAATAGGATGTGCAGTATCATCACCAGTCTCCACAAATCCTGGTTTTTCCATTTTCCTTGCATCCTCCATCCATTCTGCATGACCTGTCATGTGGTTTGATGCACCTGAGTCAACATACCATACATCATTGCTTTCTTCTGCACTTGTCAGAGAATTGTTCATGTGCTGCACCATGAACAAATGCTCATTTCTGTCATCACCCTGTCTACTAGAAGATGCATAATTCCCTTGTTGCAGTTTTCCATTCATGATGTCATTCTGCTTTTTATAGCAGTCTTTAGCCATATGACCCATTTTACCACAATAGTAGCATTCAACATTACTGTTTGCATTTTGGCCTCTTTGCCATCCACCACGACCTCTTTGGCTCCCCCTGCCTCTAGAGTTACCACGTCCTCCTCCATAGGACTGGTTTTCTTGAGTTTGCTGCATATTCTGATTTCTGCCACGGCCTCCAAATCGGCCTCCTCTACCTCTGCCTCTACCTCTTCCAGCATTTGAGTAGAAGACAGCTTCTTTTGAAGTTCCTCCTGAAGAAGATGCACCACCATTTCTCTGTTCCTCAGAAATTAGAAGAGCAATCAACTCCTCAAAATCAGGAAATCTTTCACGAACTGAAATGGATGTCCGAAACTGTGCATAATCCTTTCCTAGACCATTCAAGGTCACGGAAACTAAATCATCATCTTCCACTGGCGACCCAATGGAAGCAAGTGCATCTGCAATCTTCTTCACCTTCATGTGGTAGTCGTTGATGCTCATACTTTCTCTTTGCACATTATGCAACTCTTGCTTGAGCTGCATTTTCCTGGCTTGCGTATTTGTGCTATACATTTTTGACAAAGTATCCCATGCCTCCTTTGGCGTACTTGCATCCTGAATATGCACAATCATAGAGTCTGAAATACTGATAGACAGCCAATACATAACTTTCCTGGCTCTCTCATGCCATGTTTTAAATGCCTGCATTTGTTGTTGATTGGGAACATCAGGAAGAACTGGTTCTTCTTCATTTCCTGCAACAAATTCCCAATATCCTTTTCCCATAAGGAAATTCGTCATTCTAAACTTCCATGCCTGGAAGTTGTTCTTGTCAAGCTTTTCAGTGACAATCTGTGAAAGAGAATCAGACGCCATTACAGAATACTGCAAGAAATTTTGCCACTGCAAAAAACACAGCTTCACCCTCACAAGGGCAAATCTGCAAAACTGGCGAAAGTGGTATTTGACCACACAGTCACTTCCTAGTGACGATTTTGCATAAACAGGAACCAAGGATGATTCTGAAACTCCCAATGTCTCTGCGCACAAGCATACGATGCAATTTCTACAGTAACTTTTCACCGACCTGTAGAACAGTGGTCGCACAGCATAAAACTGAGCCTTTTCTTGAGTGCGTGCAGAAAACTTCCGTCTGCAAAACAGGCCCCGAAATGGCCTCAAATCAAAAAAACAAGGTCGCCGAGGGCTAAAGCCCTCGCCCGCAGCATATACTGCCCTCTTGCTTCACCGCGAAGGGCGTCTCAACCTGAGACAATGCACTCCTGCAATTTCCGGCTGTGCTACCTGCAGAGATCTGCTCCCAAAACTGGAAATGAAAGCAACACTGCTCCTCTTACCAGACCACCGCGAGCTTGGCTTGCTTTCTTGAGCTCCTTACCACGAACAAGGCTCTGATACCATGTCAAGATTGTGGGAGAGAAGGAAGGAGTCTCGCTTGAAGCTTTCTTGCTTGCACAATGGGGGAAGACACACAAGGGTGGAGGCTGAAAACAGTTTTCCTCTTCTTAGTTGTGTAAGCCAAAAGAACTCAAGTACAAAGAAATAGAAGAACCCTATATATGGGTCTCAAACCAAACTCAACTAACTAAGGTGGCATACTAACTGAGCCACGAACTAGAGTAGATAAGGATAGCTATCATGTAGCTATTATTCATGGGCGGTGTACCAACCGCGTCTGCAACTGACAAGTCGGTGACATAAATATACAACGGTCACCCTGGCGTATCATGAGTGGAGCTCGATATCTCAACACACATGGCCAATACATGCTGGAGTAGAATCAATTTAATCCAACAAGGTACTCATCAACTTAGACTAGTGAATCATCATGCAAATGATGGGAACACTTGGGGGGAGAGCCCTAAGTAGATTTTTCTAAGGAAAAAAGCCACCCTAGAGGAGATACCTAGTGGGGTCAGCTTGGTAGATATGCTTCCAATTATTGAGAATGAAGTGTCTAACAATATTAGAGTGATTAGTAGAGGTAAAAAATGAAATAAAATTAGAAGGATGATCCCAGTACAAGCAAAGCTAATCATAAGCCTAGTATTGTTTACAAGAAGTTCACAGATGCCCATACCTAGGTAGGTCCTCTTAAACACGATGGTGTGTTTGAGGATCCCGTGGTTCAGAGCAAACATGAATAAAAAAGCAATGAGTTAGATAAGACTATTAGGGAACCAAAAGAGAGGATGGTATGGAAAGAAAAGAAATTACTAGCAAACTTCTGAGAGTTTGATCTAGCAAATTCTCTATGTGAAGTCAAGTTGGATGTGAATTTGCTATACAATTTATTCGATTATAACCAAATGTTCTTAAGGAGTTCAAGAAAGTTCTATGAATGGATTATTTTATATAGAATCTTGGTTTTAATCATATGGACAATGAATGGTGGGAGCATATAGAGAAATACTACCCTAGGGTGTAGGCTTATGTGGACAATATTTTGATTGAAAGTGTAGTAGTAGACACGAGCTCATCTATAAACATTATGTCCATGGATCTATTGGACAGGCTAGGAATATCTAATCAAAAGGATGTTATGACTATTTAAAAAATGGATGATGATAGTGTAAGATAAAAAAAGGAATGGTATCTCAAATTCATGTGATAGTAGCTCACAAAGAGTGTATTCTTGACTTCCACGTCATTCAGTTTGCTAGGAGGCCAAGCTATCAATTCTTTCTTGGATGGCCTAGATCTTACAGTCTGATTATCTGGTGGATACCTAGCCAATCAATTAATCTTTGAGCATGGGATAAAAAGGACAATTTTGGATGCATATTGAGAATGCTCATTGAATGAAATGACATTAACTTCCTCTACTAAATGGGAAGTGCTTGAGAGAACCTCTACAATTGGAATCTCAAGCTCAAGTGAATCTAATGAGGGTCCCATCATGGAGGAAGTCTATCAAGTGTGTTTGAATGAACCAATAGGGGTGAAAGATCAAATTTGTGACACTAACGTTATAGAGTTAGCTCTTGGGACTCTTAATGATCCCCACCCAATTAAACTAGGTACTATACTATCCAATGATGAGGGTAAGGACTCTGTGGAACTCCTACAGGAGTTTAGGGTTTTATTTACATGGAGCTATGATAAATTTAAGGAGGTTCCCCTTATTGTTATTGTGCATAAATCTATTGAAAGAGAGCATCAAGTCTATAAGGAAAAAGGTCAGACAAATGCCTTTTGAGTTGAGAGAGCCTCTTTTTGAGGAGTTGATGCACCTACTAAGAAATGTGAGATTGATCTTTCTTATTAAACACATTGAATGGTGCTAGTTGGCTGTGATTTTAAAAAAAGAAGAATAATCAAATCCAACTTTGTGTGGATCTCAAGGAGCTAAACAAGTAGATGGTGAAGGACTACTACCCTCTCCCTTTATCAATCGAATTCTAGATCAATTGGAAAGGCAAGTGATGTATTCCTTCATGGACTATTTTGTGGGTTATAACCAAATGGCCATAGCCAAAGAGAATAAGCTAAATATTACACTTATATAATATTTGGTGCTTTTGTATACCATGTCATGGATTTTGGTTTATGTGTAATACTCCTAAGTCTTGGCAAATGACACCTAACAAGATGTTTGCTAATATCTCCCCTAAAGAGCTTAAGTTTTTTATAAACAAGTTTGGCAGCTTTGATGATCCACAATAGATAGCTCATCATTCCATGTAAGTATTTTGAGCATTGCCATCAGTATTGCATAGCATCAAACCCTCAAAAATGTATATTTGGGACTCCTTATGGTTTATTTTTGGTTCATGTGGTGAATACGATTAAGGATAAAAATTATGGGTGAATATGAGTCCAAAGGCTATTTTTGGGAGATTTTCATGGACATCAGGCTAAAGTTTTTGGATTCAAAACTCAAAACATATACAAAAATATACATATAATCCAAAAGCAGCTCAAAAATAGGGCTTTCAATTGGTATTTGCCCAATTTTCTAAAATCTTCATGATTAATCAACTAAACATTTTTCCACCTATCTACAAGCTAAAAATCATGGGTGTTTCTTATTTTTTAACATGATACGGTTGGAATCACTACTAATGACCTTGAAATGGTAGTTTTCATTGTTGCCATGAGTCGACTCACTAGCCCTAGGGAGGTGTATAGCTTTGTTTCATTCGTGGGCTGTTATCATAAGGTTCATTGATATGTTCGCTAAGTGTTCAATATCCTTGGCAAACCTCTTATTGCACATCCATATTTTCAAGTGGACTGAACCATGTAAGGTAGCATTTGAGGATATTAAGTTGAAACTATCCAAAATGCTAGCGTCGAAAAACTTTTCAAAGGGGAGAATTTTTCTATATATTTATGGTTGCAACAATGCATAATATCAATTTTTACCATCTTTTCTAGATTTGGGAGGCATAACTATATCATCTTATTGTATTCGCAAGCCAAACGTTGGGAGTTTCAAAGTTTCATTCTAGTTATTTAGAGTTTGCTTAGCTATGGTAATTGCCATCAAGAAGTTGAGGCACTACATTCTTTATGAGAAGGTCGTTTGTTTACCAAGGTTGATGGGTTGTGCCTATTGTTGAACAAGATTCAACCTCCTAATCGTTTGTCCAAGTGGTTAATATCCTTGCAAGAGTTTGATCATGAGATTCAAAGAAAGCCACCAAAGTTACAAGGTATTATGGAATGTTTAGTAGATTTTGGTGAGCCTAAGGAAGAGTAGGCAAATATCACTAATTTGAGGATCTATGTAAGATTAATGCAACCTAAATTCTTTCATGGTATGCATCTATTACACATTTTGTACATAGAAAAACCTAATGGAAAATCTTTCCAAATCAAAAAAGAGAAATATTAAGAAGCTAGCACTTCACTTTTCAATAATAGCACATGCCTTGTATAGAGAAGGCATGGATGAAATACCATATTAGAGAGTTTGGGAATCTTCCAAGTTCCACTTTTAAATAAGGAGTAAAGATTTGACCAAGTGGCTAAATCTTATCCCCATATTTGAGAGTGGGACTTGGGGGATTTCTTTTATAGTATCGAGGGAAATTTCCACTTTAAGTAAGGGGATAAGATTTGACCATGTGTCCAAATATTAATCACATTAGGAATTCCCAAAGTTTATGAAGATTTTCAAAATCTTGAATTTGTGGTTATGAGATGGCTTAATGCCTAGAAAACTTTACATTCTGAATATTGGTGATCGATAGTTTTCCCAGATGCTTTAGACTATGTCAAGCATTGTGATATTTGTCAGAGACATGATGTGAGGAAAAATCATAAACCACAACTTAATCTCCTTTTAGTGACATTTCCTTGTAAAAAGTGCGGCATTAATTTCATGTGATTAGTACACATCATGGAGCAAATTGTTAACAATTTTATTCCACCTAAAAAATTGGCATCTGACTATGGGACACACTTTCTAAACAACGTTATAGAAGCCTTAGCTGAAGCTCTGAAAATTAAGCACAACAAAACCACCTCTTATAATCCTCAATAGAATGGGTAGGTACTGAGGAAAAATAGACAACTTGTGGGGATTCTATCCAAGACTTTATGGAGGGTGAGTGTGATTGGGATAAGAGACTATATGTGGCTATTTGGGCTTACAACACAATAGTAAAAAGAGCAACATATCACACTCCATTTAAGTTAGTATATGGGGAAGAGTGTGTCTTGGCCTTGTAGATTGAATTACCTACCATGAGATTTACTTTAAATCATTCTTTGGGTGAAGAGAAAGATTGTAAGAATAGTTGAATTCCTTAGCATGATGAGGTTTGATTACAAACCTTGTTGCATCAAGGTTTGATTCCTTAGCATGATGAGGTTTGATTACAAACCTTGTTGCATCAAGAGATAGGGAAGAAGAGGATGAAAGCACTTCACGACCTTCAAGGCCAAACATTAAAATTTTTAAAGGGTAAGTTGGTCTTATATTATGATGCATGTTGGGAGTCTTTTTTAGGAAAGTTAGAACAAAAGTGGGATGGCCTTGATGAGATTGTTTGCATAAGGATGAACAGCTCTATGACTGTTTTAGCAGACTTGCAAGGGCACTAGAGTTTAAAACTAAACTTTAATAAGTTGAAGCCCTATTATGTGTAGATAGTGATATAGGACTTCATGTCTATTATGTACAGGTAGTGACATAGGACTTGCAAGAGGTAAAGTTTAAAACTAAAGTAAACTTTAATAAGCTGAAGCCCTATTATGTGTAGGTAGTGACATAGGACATGATGTCTTTGCATCTTAAACTTGCAAAGTGTATCTAGGCAATTTGATGGGTAATTTCACTCCTTATCTTGAGCATCCATTATCATATTATCAAGTGGTTGGATGAATCTTTCACATGAGATATTAAAATCTATTGCCACCACTATCATAGGATTTTTTTTAGCATCCCCATTGAGTTTACTATGGAAGGAGGGATAGTACTTGTCATGTATCCTCTCTCTCAGATAGACTTTCATTGTCATAAGTACAAATAGGTTGATCGATATATTATGGCACATAAATGAGACCTTGATCTATACTTTGTATTTTGACAAAGATTCCCCAGTAAAGACAAACTATAAAGCCTCAGACATTGCAAGATTGTTTATCAAGGAAATATTCAAGCTACATGGTTTATCCAAAAGAATCATTAGTGATCGTGATTCTCTCTTCACGTCACACTTCTGGAGAGCTATCTTTGAAGCTATTGGGACTCAACTCTGTTTTAGCACCGCTTACCATCCCCAAACGGATGGCCAAACAAAGCGAGTAAATCAAGTCATGGAGGATATGCTAAGGGCATACTGCTGTCATGAGCGGAAGAGGTGGATTCAATATTTGCCTTTGGCTGAATTTATCTACAATGCTTCTTACCAACAAAGCATTCAGATGACCCCTTTTCAAGCATTATATGGTCACGACTGTCAAAGTCCCCTAAACTTTTCAGATCCAACTTTAAGGGTTGAAGCTTCAAGGCAGATGTTGGAAGAGATGGATGACCAAATAAAGTCAATAAGACAAGACATCCAAGCAGCCAAGGATAGACAGAAGGCATATGCAGATTTGAAGTGTCAAGATAGAAATCTTCAAAGAAGGAGACATGGTCTTTTTCGCGTACGCCCTAAAAAGAGTTCCCTATCCTTAGGAGATTGCAAAAAGCTAAGTCCAAGGTATTGTGGACCATATAAGATCCTTAAATGCATAGGACCTAATGCTTATAAACTGCAACTCCCAGAGAACCTAAAGGTTCATAATGTATTCCATATCAGCTTATTGAAGAAATATGTACCTAATCCTAACCATGTACTCGATGACCAACAAGTTGTAATGCCTAGTCAAGGAGTCCTTGAACTAAGGCCTGATAGGATCTTAGATGTTAGGGAGAGACAATTACGATCCAGAATCTCAAGAGAATGCCTCGTCTAGTGGAAAGACTATCCAGAAGAGGATGCCACTTGGGTAGATGAAGGCACACTCAACCATCAATATCCCTAGTTTATCTCGAGATGAGGATATCTCGATTCCTCTAAGGGGGAGAGAATGTAATATATCAAATATTTCATGGGAAATTTTTTTCTCCGTCAGCGACAGCGGTTCGTGCTAGAGGGGGAGAGGGATTTAGAAAGGCCAGCAAGCTCCTCGCTGGAGCTTGCTTAGCCTCAAAGGCCATGCCTCGTGACACGAAGGGAGAGGGAGGATCCCCCTCCCTCCCCTATTTAACAGAGGGGGCTACTGCCAGGGGGAAAAAAAAAGGAGAGGGGAAAGGAGGTGTTGCCGTGAGAGCTGATGAGGGAGTGTAGTGTGGGCCCTATCCTACCGTTGTGGTCGTGAGAAAAGGAGGGAGTGAAGGACATTGAACTGTGGTGCTGCCGTGGGCTAGGAATCGTTGCCTCAGTCTAGAGATGCTGCCGCCTGTAGCCGCAAGCCGTTTTCGCCGTCAGAGTATCCCCCTCACACACCCCCCCCCCCCCCCCCCCCCCGTAATCTTCTGGAAGCATAGAAGCTTCCAAAGGGGGGGCCATCTTAGCCCCCATTCCCCTTGGCCTTTAAACCTTTTATTAAACCCCCCCCCCCCCCTTGGTTTTAATTCCCTTAAGGGCCTTTCATCCCCTTGTTGTGTCTTTCAAAAACCTTATTATTATTACCCCCGGGTTTTAGAGTTCCCTTAAGCCCCTTCCTTATGGGCTTGAAACCTTTTTTTAATTACCCCCTGTGCTTTAATGCTTACTTAGCCCCCTTTTCTGTGGATTCGGGATCACCCCCCTCCGTGTTTTTATAAACCCTTAAGCCCCCTTCTTTTGGGCTTATTAACCCCGTTTTTTTTAAACCTTTATAAGTCCCTTTTTCCCCTTGGAAGAACTAAGGTCTCAAAGGGTCTTATTACCCCCCTTCTTTGGTTAAACCCCTTAGCCGTTCCTTGCCCTTTTCAAAATACCCTTGGGACTTTGGTTTTTCCCCACTTGTAAAAGAGAAGAAGTGTGTGAAGGTCTTATCGGCAAAAAAATTTGAAACATCCTTCATTCGAAATCCCTACTTTAAGGAGGGAGCCTTTAAAAAAAAACTACTTCCGACAGACAGTGCAAGGGAGTGACGGTGGAATTCCAAAGAACAGTTGTAAAGCTACTTCCATGTCTGAACGACTACAATAGGGATGCCTCCTAAGAAAGTCCAAGGCACAGCCGTTGGAGGGTCATCTCCCGGTATCCATGTGGATATCTCACCCCAAACCCAAGTTTTCCTTCCTAATTTTTATTTGATATTGTTGTAATTCAATCATGCAAGGTTAATTGTTAAAAATATGATATATTCTCATCCTAGTTGTTCACGACAAAGGAACTTAGTCATCAATATGTTTAAATGAAACACTCGAATTAAGAAAGCATAAAAGCATTTCTAGCAAATAGCTTATGCATTGAAATGAATTATAAGATTAGATTATTATCCAATGAAATAGTATACTTTGATTAAGCTTAGAATTATAAACTGCATCTTGTACTATTAATCCATATCCTCTTTGCAATGAATCATCGTGGAAAGTGCAAGCATGAAATGATTCTTATGATGCATAAACTCTAGGAAAATATTGTTTGTCAACAGCATAAATTATTAAGTAAAAGGTTGCTTGTTTAGCATGAAATTTATTCACAAAGTGTAGGAAGATTATTTGGAATTAACCTAACCTCAAATCAATAAAGTTAAGGATTGAAATATCAATTTACGCATAGACAACGAATTATCATATGGAAGTAATCTCGAGATTATATTCTAGAGTTAACCAAATTGACATAAACTTAAAATACCTATGCTGCGAAATACTCGTTGGAAATGAGTTAAATTCTAGAAAACACCTATACCTTAAATACTTGCCACATTCAGTGAATGTAGGGACAGTGAATTGTAATCGTAAAGTGAACTAGGGTTTGTCCATGGGAATCTTACAAAGATGAAACTTGGAAACCCTAGGTCTAACGACGTTAGTCTAAAGAACCTGAAACAGATTGTTTTGTGACTCCATTATCGCATAGTACGATGCGGCACTTGCGCAGCAAGTACGAAGTCATATGGTATTGTGATTGGATCACAAGAAGAAAGGCCCAATTCTCGCAATGAGGATGGCGGATCCTTACGCAAGTTATCTTGCAAGAGGATGAATACTTTGATATCCTTCTTGAGTAAGGAAGATTAGTTGGAGATTAAAGGCTAGAAATTGAAGTACCCAATGAACTTTAAGGTTTGACCAAGTTGGGTTAGTAGGGTACGCCCTAACCTAGGATATAGGGGATCTTGCCAAGTTGCAAGTCATCCCGGATCAAGTGCTGGATGCATTCGAAAGGAAGGATTCATTCCTTAGCAGTTTGCCAACAAAAACGATCAATGGAAATGCTTGTGCTTGCTACAGATTTTAGAGCATTGTTTGGCTTTGTTTGACCAATGAGTTAAAAGATAAATGAATATCTATACTTCAAGTTGAAGGCCTGAAGGGAGAGGCAGCTTCAGTTACCCCCGACTGCCTGCTTGACCCTAACCAAGGGGGTTGTTGACCGCACTAGGAACGTGGGTCGAACCCGCTGTCAAAGAGTTTACTGTTCATGATATAAATCATGGGATTCTTAGGAACTCAGAAGAGTTTCACTGGGAATTATATGAGATATTTGCATACAAAATTCAGGCATTGTTATCCAATATCTACCTTAGTTATACAAGTTCTTTTGTATTTAGCATATAATTTGCAGTTATACCATGTACATTTATGAAAAATAAGTCTATGAGAACTTATAACTTGGACATCTGGAAGTAATTGACAGTCTGCTGGATAAATCACATTAATTCAGGTACAAAAATATGGACAAAACCCAAAAATGTTGCCAAAAACTGTCAAAAGTCCACTAGGTCCACATGGGACCAAAAGTAACTAACTTAGGCGACCAGCAACTGACCTAGGCTGGTCAAAAAGTGACCACGGATAGAGCAGAGAGTAGCCCACATTTTTTGGTGCAAAATGCGGGTTGCACTAACTGAGGAAAACTGGAAGAAAGCTAGAGCTGAGATGCATGAAATGGAGCATGCAAACTGAAGATTAACAGGCCCAACTACTGAAGATGTAAACATGGTGAGAGCTCTACTTCTCTGCCTCTTTGGTCTAACGAAAATGCATGTTGAAACTGTCTATAAAAGAGGGGAAATTTGAGAGAAGAGTATTGAGCCTGCTCTTATGCACGACTTCTCTCATCTTCTCTACCTTATTCTTGGTCCAATGAAGCCCGACTTGTGCCCAAGTACTGGAGTGACTTTGGGGCAAGCAAAGGGTGAGGATATTGAAGACTTATGGACTGTTATGGGTTGTAATAACCAGTCATTAACAAGGAAGCCCACTGTTATGATTTATTTTTATGAGCAAACATGGATTTTTTATGGTTGTAATAGAGGAAAATGACCTCTTTTCTTCAGGACATTGTTCATAGATGATCAAGAGTGCTTCTTATTGAGTTTATGTACTGAATTTGAACTTGATTATGGGCTGGAATTTTCTATTTTAAAACAAGGCTGAAGCTAGAATTATTCTTTTTCAATCCATTTCATGCATCTTTGGCCCAAATCTTGGATGCATTTGATTCTAGCATCAATATACTTGACCAAAAGGATTGAAATCCATCTTTGTACATGAAATAAATACCATTAGAGCTTGCATTTGACATTCATAAATGAATTGGAGATCTGAAAATTTCCTTTATGAAATGATGTATGTATCCTGAAGCATTTGATGTATTCAAGTTAGTCTTAATCCTTCTATTCAAGTATGCTAAGGTCAAAGTGAGAAGGCTTGTATTCCCCTTCCGTACCTAAATCATTTCTAAACCCCGAATCTTATTAAAACCCAATCCATTTTTCCTTTCTGAATCTTGAATCCTAAACTCTTCTTCTGCACTAAAAGCCCCGGTGGTAGACCTTCAACTCGTAACGCGGCGACAGTGGTGAACCCGACATGAAGGTTGGCTGCGGAAGAAGAAGTCCAATGGGAGAATCATCAAGCTCGGGAGGAGATGCTTTGCAACAGTTGGTTCGTCTAATGGAAGAAAGCCAACAACAACAGCTGCAATTTCAGCAGCAGTTGCAATTGCAACAACAACGGAGACAAGAAGAAGAACGGATTGATGCTGCTACCATTAAGGCCTTTGAAGCAGTTGGGCATGAGCTCAAGCAATTTAATGGGCAAAATGTGTCCTCTTTTATCCGTCTCTACACTGACAAGATGGTCTTCTTTGGAGTTCCTCAACATGCCTGGAGCCGTTACTTTGCCCTCCTGGGTGTGCATGGCCTCCAGGACCGAATTCATGGTCTTTCCCAAAAAAATGATGGATGGACTGTGTTCAAAAAGGCTCTTGGAGAAGAATTTTTCCTTGAAGAAGTTAGCCAAGTGATAGTTTGGACCATATGTTGTAAAAGTAGTACATCATAATGCTACTTACTCTTTGGCTGAAATGGATGGGACCATGATAAAGACTCCAATAGCTGGGAAACGAATCAAACTCTTCAAATGAAGAGAATCTTCAACTTATGAACTTGATGACTTTGATACAAGCCCTTTACTTGAAGACATGCGGGAAGAAAAAGTCTTAGGGAATGAAGATGAAGAAGAAGACCCTCCTTGACATGTAATCTTATGAAATGGCACATGCTGGAGGATGTGCAGGTTAGGAGGGGGTGAATGTCAAAGAGTTTACTATTCATGATATAAATCATGGGATTCTTAGGAACTCAGAAGAGTTTCACTGGGAATTATATGAGATATTTGCATACAAAATTCAGGCATTGTTATCCAATATCTACCTTAGTTATACAAGTTCTTTTGTATTTAGCATATAATTTGCAGTTATACCATGTACATTTATGAAAAATAAGTCTATGAGAACCTATAACTTGGACATCTGGAAGTAATTGACAGTCTGCTCGATAAATCAAATTAATTCAGGTACAAAAATATGGAAAAAACCCAAAAATGTTGCCAAAAACTGTCAAAAGTCCACTAGGTCCACATGGGACCAAAAGTAACTAACTTAGGCGACCAGCAACTGACCTAGGCTGGTCAAAAAGTGACCACGGATAGAGCAAAGAGTAGCCCACATTTTTTGGTGCAAAATGCGGGCTGCACTAACTGAGGAAAACTGGAAGAAAGCTAGAGTTGAGATGCATGAAATGGAGCATGCAAACTGAAGATTAACAGGCCCAACTACTGAAGATGTAAACATGGTGAGAGCTCTACTTCTCTGCCTCTTTGGTCTGACGAAAATGCATGCTGAAATTGTCTATAAAAGAGGGAAAATCTGAGAGAAGAGTATTCAGCTTGCTCTTATGCACGACTTCTCTCATCTTCTCTACCTTATTCTTGGTCCAATGAAGCCCGACTTGTGCCCAAGTACTGGAGTGACTTTGGGGCAAGCAAAGGGTGAGGATATTGAAGACTTATGGACTATTATGGGCTATAATAACCAGTCATAAACAAGATAGCCCATTGTTATGATTTATTTTTATGAGCAAACATGGGTTTTTTATGGTTATAATAGAGGAAAATGACCTCTTTTCTTCAAGACATTGTTCATAGATGATCAAGAGTGCTTCTTCTTGAGTTTATGTACTCAATTTGAACTTGATTATGGGATGGAATTTTCTGTTTTAAAATAGGGCTGAAGCTAAAATTATTCTTTTTCAATCCATTTCATGCATCTTTGGCCCAAATCTTGGATGCATTTGATTCTAGCATCAATATACTTGACCCAAAGGATTGAAATCCATCTTTGTACATTAAATAAATACCATTAGAGCTTGCATTTGACATTCATAAATGAATTGGAAATCTGAAAATTTCCTTTATGAAATGATGTATGTATCCTGAAGCATTTGATGTATTCAAGTTAGTCTTAATCCTTATGTTCAAGTATGCTAAGGTCAAAGTGAGAAGGCTTGTATTCCCCTTCCGTACCTAAATCATTTCTAAACCCCGAATCTTATTAAAACCCAATCCATTTTTCATTTCTGAATCTTGAATCCTAAACTCTTCTTCTGCACTAAAAGCCCCGGTGGTAGACCTTCAACTCTTAACGCGACGACACCACCGCGAGAGGTCTCTTCGTTGAGCGCTACTTGGAGCAGGAGGACGCTTGGGTGCGAAGGGGGCTCTGGCCGTAAATCCCACACCTTCTGAGTCCTGCACAAGAGGCTTATGTGACTCGGGATTGGATCTCGAGGCCCGCATACTAGTCTACGGGTAGAAACTTGGAATAGTAATCCCTATGGATTGCTGGATAGCCTTCAGGTGGATTGTTGATAAGCCTACGGGCTAGACTCTTTGTATTTCAAAGATAAATATGGTAACCTGTTAATAAGGAACTTGTCTGATATTTTTTTTAATGTCAAGTAATCAGATTATGTGAAGGAATCAGTACCTAAAGGGTTAATTAAAGAAGCTGGTTGTTACACGTCCAACTATTGTGTTAGGTAATTAAATAACTAAAACAACCCGAGGAAAGTGCAGAGGATGGGTCATAGGTCCGTCCTACGGATGGGTGGTCCCGATTTGCCGGGAACTTTTCTCAAATTCATGATGGACAGCAGGAACATCGAACAACTAATGCGTTGAGCTAGAGTTAAAAGTGAACCTGATTTACATTGTTTTAGGGGAATGGAATGGGACTATGCCTTATGGCAGAGAGGTTGAGCTTTGCATCCCTCTCGTTTCCCATTCTCCTTGAACCAAGTGCAGCGTGAATCCGCTTTGGACCTGGCATTTCTACGTAAAGTAGTTCGCTTGGGTCCGATGCTAGTTGCTGTTAGGAAATGACCAATAAGAAAATTCCTAATTTAGGTCGATCCCAAGTGGGAACAGCCGGAATACTTCTGCTACATGGCAGACGCAGAAAGCCCTAGATCGCAAACCCCATAACATTCCATGGGAGTACCAGGTGGAGCTTTCTAGACATCCTTTCCGATGGACTGCTAAGACGTGTCCTGGATGATACTAGCGAACACGTTATAGTTGGTATCAAAGGCAACCAACAATGGAATTGTTTTATGAAATCTTGATAAGAAGAAGTAAAGAAAATGTTGATGTTCCTAAAAAAATTTCCTTACCTTCAATGCTGTCTTGCAGAATAAGGAAGCGTGGAACAAGTTCTTAGTATTTCAAATCATGTTTATGACTGTAATGCATTCTCCGCATTATCGACAAAGGGTTGAGAATAATCCATCACCTTTGTACATGGAACGAAGATGGACGGGTGTTTCAAGAATCTACTATATAGCTGCCCACCGGTTTGATAATCTACAAACCAACCTAAAGAGGATCAAGTGGTTGGAAGACCTGAAAGTCGTGAAGCTGTTCATTTTTGTAGAAGCTCATGTAAACTCAACTTTACATATTCGAGGTCGGAGGGTTGAGATGAACTCATATGTATATGAGGAAGTAACCCGTGTAATCCCCGCCGACAGGATTAAAGTGTTGGGCCGCCATGAGAAGTATGGATTCCAATGGAAAGGATATACTGAACTTCCAATGACTTACCGATTCTTGAAGATCCTTGACCCGAAACCTTACTATTATACAGTTCCTGTAGATAAATGTAATACAATGTTGTTCTCCCCAAACTAAATGTAACAGTTGGCTTATCATCGCAAAAAAAAATGTTGTATTCGAAAGGGCTATTAGACAACACCATATTCATAGAATGCCCCTTGGTATTTATGCTAGGAGGTTACCCAATAATTTTATACATCTAGTGTAGGGCTTAAGTGGCCCATCCCCTGGTCTAGGTTTTGTGCTTTATGAGAGTTTCTATAGGGATCAAGGGTTTAGATCAACATTGTTTTGTTGAGTTTGGGATTGTCTTAACATATCTCATTAGGGCAAGAGAGCAAGTTCATTTTCTTCCTTTGATGCAGGTGCTTTGACATGTGTAGTATTGATTAAGCTATACTAATTAAGTTAGTTCATTTATAATCAAGGGAGGTTTCAAGAATTTCAACATGGATTCTTCTTCGCTTCCAGGTGCCTTTGTCACCTTATTTTTTAATGATTATCCCTTTATGTGTTGAGAGAAATGGATAGTGATCACTTGTGCATGATGCCTCGATTACTATTTTTGGCTCAAACAAAGCCCCTCGGTAGGGTCCTAAGTGGCAAGTTGGTCTTCTTGATGGTCAATAAGATGTTGAGATATCAAGAGGTACCAATTGTGATTGTGAAATGCTACATTGGATGGGACAAAAGATTAAAGGGAACACCTTGCTTAAGAGGGGGTGTTGAGATGGAAAGCTCAACATATGTAGACTTTGATGATGGACCACCTAGTTAGATGGGTCCACACATCTACACTTAGCATACCAATGGTCATTATGATACTCCCATGACCACTAACTTATCACTTATTATATTTAGTTTGTTGCATCTACTTATAGCTAGCATATTTATAACTCCGATATATTAAGAGTAGGTAGCAATTGCAGTTCTGTAATGCTACATTTGATGGGGGAAAAGATTAAAGAGAACACATTTCTTAAGAGGAAGTGTTGAGAATGTAAGCTATAGTGTTTGTGGGTGTGTGTGTGTGTGAAAAGGCCATGTACAAGAGATTGTATCGTGTGAGGAGCCTTATATGATCGAAGTTGGAAATAGATATTTGTTATAGTAGATGAGTGGAACCATCACCTTCAATGAAGTTGTCATGAAGTCAAAGAAGGTATCATGATAATTGTTGGCTCAAGGCTCAAGTTCAAATTTTTCAATTAGTAAAAGGATGATGTGTATGGGATTATAAATTTTGTGTCTCTTGTAAGAGTAAGTAAAAAGGGTGTCAAAAAATGCTTTTCTCAAATTAATGCTCCCAATAGAGGGGTAGAAAGTGAAAAGGAGGAGAACCCAACTACTATTGTTGGTCAAGGGAGTAGAGATATTAGCTCTTTAATGGGCTCTTCAAAGAAGCTCATTGATACTAGTACTAGTATAGTGGTAGAAGCTTCTTACAAACATGGTGTTTCAGAGAGAAAGCCCATGAAGATGCATTGTTAAGAGAGCACGTTACTTTCAAAGACTCAAGAGAAAAAGATAGATCATTAAAGGTTTCTTCTATTTGAGTGGGAAATGAAACAACAAAGGGTTTCCTACAAGCAATGTACTCCGTGTGTATTGCTAAATTGAGTTATCTATATCAATAGTAGAATGTGAGAATTAATATGTGAGTAGTGGCATATGGCATGATAATGATGTAATTCTCATCAAAATGTCAGAAGTTAGTAACAAAAGGCATGAGCAACTATGGAAAATTTTGTACACATCCATTGATAGAATAAAGCATCCCAATGGGCATAGCCTAAAGTTACCATAGTGGATGCAACAGTAGTTGCTCGCACTATGGGTGATGAGAGGAAAATATGAAATTTTTAGTCAAATCAAGAAAAATATATAAGGAGAAGATAATCAACATCATTTATAATAGATGACACATAAGTAGTGTGCAAGATGAAGCTCCAAGTTGGAACATGCCAATAGAAGTGGCATGCAAGTAGCCAAATGTCAGTTAAAGAATGTTACTCTTATTGGATTTTAAGAGAGTGCATAGTGAGGTAGGGGAGGTTGGTCAAGAGATTTGTTAGTAGGATATTATTGTCTTGATTGACATGGACAATAGCTACATGTAGCCTACTAGGGGAAATATTAGGAGTCAAACCAAGAGACCTAGTCTTCTTCTGCTACAACATGGGATGTAGCTACCTACAATTATGTGAGAAGAAGACAACACACGCTCTGACGATTGCATAGTTTTTTGTGACATTAATATGATTAGCAATGATTAATTCTATTTTTTTGTGGATAAAGTTATTGGAGCAGTAGCAAAATTGACAATTGTGTGGGACTCTGCCACAATGGCAAGTTGGTGGATCATTCTAAGCAGTATAGTAGGGAGAAGGCCTCCTCAATTGTGTGCAAGAGCAAAAAGATGTTGTTATAGCTACAATAGCCAAAGAGAATAAGTGGAAAGGGACGTTTCTAGCTTCTTGCCAATCAAGAGGGAAAGAAGTTGAAGAAGAGAAGGTTGCATGCAATACAAAAATGTAGTAGAAGAACAAAGAAGAAACGTGTAGAAGAATAGAAAGAGAATGCAATATGTCTCTTTGTTATCGGATAATGATTTTGTGTGTGTGTATCACACACCAAAAAAACAAAAAAACAGTGATAACATTGTAAGTGTTGGTTTGTTTAAAGAAAACACTTGTGTTGTGAGTATAGGTATTTGAGCTTGAAAGCTCAAAGCAAAAATCATAACTCACCCACCACCACATGAGGGTACCTCTACCTGAGCCTCGTATAGCTCAAAAGGGGTTTTGTATATGCATGTAAATCTTGACATGTGTTTGAGATTTGTTTCACAAGCATTGGCTTGTCCAGGGTTCTCTTCTTGAGATTGAGATCTCAAAAGGACTTTGCAAGTGTGTGGTATGTGAGTTCTGCACATGGTTGATGCACATATTGGTTTTTCATGCACATTGTGGTAGTTCAAAAAGGAAGGGGTGGATTTTCCCAAGCAAGTGGTGATGCTTGAATGAAAATTGTACATGCACAAGAGACATGCATATGGTGGATTAGATGTGTCTAGTCATGTAAACACTCTAGTATAGCATTGAGGGGGAGTGTTGAGATATTGAGATGTAGCAATTATGGTTGTGGAATGCTAGAATGGATGGGTGAAACAACTAAAGGTAACACCTCTCTTAAGAGAGGGTGTTGAGAATGTAAGCTGCGATGTTTGTGGATGTGTGTGTATCTATAAAATTATTTTACATGCTAGAGATTGTATGGTGTGAGGATATGGATGTAAGGTGTGAAGAGAAATGTGCCACATTGGTGCACACATGTAAAGTGGAGGGAGATTGTATGGTGTCACATGGGGACACACATGAGAAGTGTCTCTTCACCACTTAGTTGTACTTTCATGTTTTTGTGTTTTAAAGATTGACTTAGAGGCACACTCCATGGGATTTTAGAGCACTTTGGACTTATACATAATATGTTTTTTATGAAAATTGAAGACTTAAAGCTTCAAAGTGGCCATTCATGCAAAGTGTTCAAGGCACAAGACATGGAACATTTAAAGTCAGAGGCATAACAAAGCACTAATTCAAGTTTTTGGTCAAAAAACGTCCCAAAATCATAAGGGCATACCTAGTTTGAAAGGACACTTGTGGTAGGATTCAAAAGGGCTGTTTTTTTAAAATGTGTCTTCTCATTATGAAGATCAGAAGAGAGGGAAAAAATGTACAAAAAATTAAAAAATTCATTTGTGAACTCCTTGTGATGTTCTCCTCCTTTTGAATCTTCATTATTTGGCACTTTTGATCATAAATTCGAAGCCTACTCTCCTTCCTCTTCACAGTGATACGTTTATGTGGATGTTGCTAAAGAAATGACAAATATAGAAATTAAGGCTTTCTCTCTCCTTGCAAATGTTAGTCTTTCTCTTTTCTCCCTTCCCACACACATAATGACAATTTTTATGAGAAAAGGGGAAAGGAAGTGTGAGCATGAGAGATGGAAGTCATGTGATGAAGGATGATCATGAGATAGTGTTGAAGCATTATAGAGTCCTATCATAATTTTGTAATATATCAAATGGAATAATGCTATTTTTATTTAAATTTTCCCTCCCCAAGATCGATTGTCGTGCTGTAAGGGGAGGGAAATAGAATGGAGGACTAAGCTCGTTGGTGGAGCTCGGCACCTTCCACCGCCATGCACATTGACACATAAGGAGGAGGAGGAGGAGGATTCCTCTACGGAGGAGCTGAAGTGAGGAGGAAGAGGCGGACGAGGAGGAATATCGCTAAGAGTGCCATCGCCTATAGCCCTCGACCCCGGTTTGCAGCGCCGCCTGCCCATTGCCAACGCTGTGTTGAAATGCCCCCCCTTCCATGTTGAAGCATAGAAGCTTCTTAAAAGAAGCTTCTTAAGGGGGCTAATTAAGCCCCCTTTCACCCCCCTCGTGTCCCCTTTTATTCCCCCCACCTCTGGGTTTTTAAGACACTTAAGCCCCATTTATTTCCCCCCCCCCCCCCCCCCCCCCCGATTTTATCTTCTTAAGGGCCTTTCACCCCCTTGTGTTTCCCTTCATCTTTCCCCCCTGGGTTTTAAAACCCCTAAGGCCTTTTCACCCCCTGTGTCCACACACCCTCCCCCCGTGTTTTGAGCCCCCTCATCCCATGGGTGTTGAAACCTCGTAATTTAAACCTTTCCTCCCCCGTATTTAACCCTTAATCCCCTTTCTTTTGGGCTTGTTACTTTCCCCCCCCCCGTATGTAAAACCCTATAGAGCCTTTTCCTTGGGCTTTGTAAGCCTTTCCCTCCCAAAAGAACTAAGACCTTAAAGGTCTTATTACCCCCTCCTCGTGGTTAAACCCTTAAATGTTCCTTGCCTTTCCAAAATACCCTTGGGACTTGTTTTTTTTTTCCCTACTTGAAAAATAGAAGAAGAGTATTGACATGCAAGGGAGCGATGGTGGAATTCCGAAAAAGAGTGTAAAGCTACTTCCACGTTCGAAGGACTACAATTGCGATGCCTCCTAAGAAAGTCCAAGGAGTAGTTGTGGGAGGGTCATCTCCCGGTATCCATGTGGATATCTCACCCCAAACCTAGGTTTTTTCTTCTTAATTTTATATCGTTGTAATTCAATCATGCAAGATGAATTGTTAGGAATAGGATATATTTTGTCCTAGTTGTTCATGACGAAGGAATTTAGTTTAATGGAACATACAAAATAGATAAAGCATAAGCGTAAATTTTTTTTTCAAATAGCTTTATGCATGGAAAATGCAAATCATGAAAGGACTCTTACGATGCATAAACTCTATGAAATTATCATTGTTAACTGCATAACTTAGCAAGGCAAAGGTTGCTTATTTAGCATGAGTTTGTTCGCAAAGAAAAGGGAAGATTAGTTGGATTTAACCTAATCTCAAATCGATGAAGTATAAGATTGAAAAGTCAATTGACACGTAGATAACAAATCATACGGAAGTAATCTCGAAATTACCTTCTAGAGTTAACCAAATTAAAATGCTACGAAATATTCGTTGGGAATGAGTTAAAATTCCAAGAAACGTCTATACCTTAAATACTTGTCCACATTCCCTAAATGTAGGGTCAGTATATTGTAACCGAAAAAGGAACTAGGGTTTGTCCCTGAGATTCTTACAAGAATGAAGCTAGGAGACCCTAGGTCTAACAACGTCAGCTTAAAGAACCCGAAACAGATTGATTCCTGATTCCATTATCGCATAGTACGATGTGGCACTTGCACAACAAGTACAAAGTCATATGGTCTTGTGATTGGATCACAAGAAGGAAGGCCAAATTCTCGCAACGAGGATGGTGGATCCTTATGCAAAGTTATCTTGCAAGAGGATGTGTACTTTCATATCCTCCTTGGGTAAGGAAGATTAATTGGAGATTAAACCAGAAACTGAAGTACCCAATGAACTTTAGAATTTGACCAAGTTGGGCTAATAAGGTACGCCTTAACCCAGAATATAAGGGATCTTGATAAGTCGCAATTCACCCCGGATCGAGTGTTAGATGCATTCGAAAGGAAGGATTCCTTCCTTAATAGTTTGCCAACAACAAAATCGATCAATGGAAATGTTTGTGCTTGCTAGAGATTTTAGAGCATTGTTTGACTTGTTTGACCAATGAATTACAAAATAAATAAGTATCTTTACTTCAAGTTGAAGGCCTGAAGGTGAGAGGCAGCTTCAGTTACCCCCAACTGCCTGCCTGACCCTAACCAAGGGGGTTGTTGAGCGCGCCGGGAACGTGGACTGAACCCGCCGTGAGAGGTCTCTCCGTTGAGCGCTACTTGGAGCAGGAGAATGCTTGGGTGCGGGGGGGGGGGGGGGGGGGGGGGGGGGGCTCTGGCTGTAAATCCCTTGCCTTTCAAGTCCTACACAAGAGGCTAACATGACTCGAGATTGGATCGCGAGGCCCGCATACTAGTTGTCGGGCGGAAACTTGGAATAGTGATCCCTGTGGATTGTTGGATAGCCTTCGGGCGGATTGTGGATAAGCATACAAGCGGAACTCTTGTATTTCAAAGTTAAATATGATGACCTATTAATAAAGAACTTGTATGATATTGTTTTTCTATGTCAAGTGATAAGATTATGTGAAAGAACCAGTGCTTAACAGGTTAATTAAAGAAGCTGGTTGTTACATGTCCAAGTATTGTGTTAGATAATTACATAACTAAAACAACCTGAGGAAAGTGTGGAGCATGGGCCATGGGTCTGTCCTACAGTTGGGTGGTCCCGGTTGGCCGGGAACTTTTCTCAAATCACGAAGAAACAGCGGGATGATCGTCAAAGGACACGAATAACAAAAGCGTTGACCTAGAGTTATGTCTTATCCCGATTTACGATGTTTTTGGGGAACGGAATGGGACTATGCCTTATGGCAAAGAGGTTGAGCTTTGCATCCCTCACGTTTCCCATTCTCCTTGAACCAAGTGCAGCGTGAATCCGCTTCGGACCTAGCGTTTCTATGTAAAGTAGTTCACTTGGGTCCGACGCTAGTTGCTGTTAGGAAATGACCAATAAGGAAAATCCTAATCCAGGTCAATCCTAAGTGGGAATGGCAGGAATACTTCCGGTACGTGGAAAACGCAGAAAGCCCTAGATCGCAAATCCCGTAACATTCCATGGGAGTGTCGGGCGGAGCTTTCTAGACATCCTTTCCGATGGACTGCTAAGACGTGTCCTGGATGATGCTAGTGGACACGTTACAGTTGGTATCAGAGCTGACCAACAATGAAATTGTTTTTATGAAATTATAATAAGATGAAGTAAAGCAAATGTTGCTGTCCAAACATTTCCTTACCTTCAATGCTGTCTTGCAGAATTATGAAGTGTGGAACAAGTTCTTGGTATTTCGAGTCATGTTTATGACTGCAATGCATTCTCTGCTTTATAGACAAAGGATTGGGATGATGAACATCCTGGAGCAGATCTATAATCCATCACCTTTGTACATGGAATGAAGATGGAGGGGTGCTTCAGGAATCTACTATATAGCCATCCACCGGTTTGCTTATCTACAAACCAACCTAAAGAGGATCAAGTGGTCGGAAGACCTGAAAGTCGTGAAGCTGTTCGTTTTTGTGGAAGCTCACGTAAATTTGACTTTACATGTTCGAGGTCGGAGGGTTGAGATGAACTCATATGTATATGAGGAAGTAACCCGTGTAATCCTCGCCGACAGAATTAAAGTGTTGGGCCGCCATGAGAAGTATGGATTCCAATGGGAAGGATATCCTGAACTTCCAATGACTTACCAATTCTTGAAGATCCATGACCCGAAACCTTATTATTATACAGTCCCTGTAGATAAATGTAATACAACGTTGTTCTCCCCAAACTAAATGTAACAATTGGCTTATCATTGCATGAAACGTTGTATTCAAAAGGGCTATGCCCATATAAATATTAGCTATATATAGTCTGTCTATATATAGTGTTAGCTATATATAGTAAGGAGGAGGGAGGACCTTCTCCCCCCCGCCCCCAAATACGCTGCAAGCTAGAGCCCCTATCATTTGTCCCTTTATCAATCGGTTGCAGCAAAAATTTCAGCACTCGAAGGGGTATGAAAGGAATTAGGAACTTGACTGTAGATCACATGAAGCTTAAAGGTGTGGCTGGCCTTGCATAATGCCTTTCTCTTACTTGAAGAATGATGTTCTCATTTGAGTATCTTTTGTTACAAAGTTGTCGACCTCCCCTGCAAGTTTTCATGTATGTTAGAGTTGAGTCGTATAGCCTGACTATTGCTCTGCATCGGTTCTATCACTCAAGTAATCATAGCGATTTGAAGCTGGACCAATTATCAAGCACCCGTATTTGCAGTGTTCGAAAGCTGTAGGGGCTGATTCAATTGATTTGGCAGTAGCTTTCAGTAGATTTTAGAAGCCTGTGTGAAATAGATGAACAATTCGCTCCAACGGGTAAAATGCATCCGCTTTGTTTTTTGACGCATGAGCATGGGGTACAGCCTGAAGAGTGCTCTGTATCAATTGTATCATTTAAGCAATCATAGCAATTTGGAGCTGTACCAATTGTCATGCACCAGAATTTGTAGTGTCCAAAATTTGTAGAAGCTCATTCAATTGATTTGCAGCAGCTTTGAGTAGATTTTCTAAGCCGATGTGAAATGGATAGAGGTAAAGATGCATCTGCTTTGTTTTTTTGGTGCATGAGCATGGGGTCACAGCCCGAAGAGTGCTCTGCATCGATTGTATTGTTTAAGTAATCATAGTGATTTTAAGTAATCATAGTGATTTGGAATTTGCAGTGTCCTAAAGTTATAGGACTTCATTCAGCTGATTTGGCAGCAGCTTTCAGTAAATATTCAAAGCCTGTGTCAAATGGATGAACAATTCATTCCAAGAGGTAAAATGCATCCGCTTTGTTTTTAGATGCATGAGCATGGCGTTGAGCAAGATGTTACTCCGTTTGGATGGATAGCGTAGCTTCTGTTTATGATGTACATGTTTCTGCTAGCTTCCTTTTCCCATCACAAAAGCAGCAGTTCCTGCTATCTTTCTCGATAAAAATGCTTTTATTATGGATCATGAAATTAAGTGATATTGCTATCAGGAATAGATGGCTCACTGGTCTGGATTGTGGTTTAATGCGTATGGATTTGTGCATTGAGTCTAATGATTAGGTTGGCGTCCAAACCCACATGGCTGGGGCAACAAGCTTGCAAATGAGTTGGTTACCTCTGAAGAAAAGGAAAGGTGGACATTGGGGCTCAAGAATCTTGGAAACACTTGCTACCTCAATAGTGTCCTGCAATGCCTTGTTGATATTGCCATGCTTCATGATGATCGTCCTCGTTCGTTATTCCATTGATGAGCATCTATATTCTAGTTGATGATACATTGTTTCGTTTATATTATTTCCAGCTGATGAGTGTCTATATTCCAGCTGATGACAAATTATTTTATTTATATTCCATTGATGAGCGTCTATATTCTAGTTGATGATACATTGTTTCGTTTATATTCTTTCCAGCTGATGAGCGTCTATATTCTAGCTGATGACAAATTTTTTTATTTATATTATGTTATGGGGCCCCACATGTGTTATGTTGTCTATAGAGCGGCGTCGCGAACTGTCTCTATAGACCTTGTGTTGTTCTAATGTCACTATAACATTTTTCTTTAAGTTTTGATGTGACAGATATACTGCTTACATCCCAAGTTCAGTTGAAGGAATTTCTTGGAGATTTTATCTTTTGCAGTGATGTTGCTTATCCTTATTTTACATGTTTAGGAGTGATAAAGCTCTTTTGATGCCTCTGAATAGGCTGTTGTAATTCAGGAGTGATGTAGCTCCTTCTCCCTTGATGTTGTAATTCACGAGTGATGTAGCTCCTTTGATGCCTAAGAATAGGCTCTTGTAAGTTCAACTTTGTAATTTTATATTTTGAATATTAATATAACGGTAGGCCTATATAGAGCTGTGGGTTTTTCCCTTGAGCCCCCAAGGGCTTTTTCATCCATAGTAAGGGACCTTTATTTGAGCGGGGGTATTATCTATATATAGTCTATCTATATATAGTGTTAGCTATATATAGTCTGTCTATATATAATGCCCTCTATATATAGCACCCTAGGTCCCCTATATATATTCCTATCATGTGTGCTCAGTTGACACACTTCTGGGGTTTCACTTTCGATGTCTCATGTCTCTCTTCTTCTCTCTCTTCCTTTCGTCTCTCGTCTTCCTCGCAGTTTCCAACAATAAATACAAATAAAGACTTCTTTTTATGTCTGATTGTGCATAAGAGTTGATAAAAATTTAAGTAGCTACATTGGTTACATGATAGCGGAATTGAAGATGTAATATAAGTTAACGACGATTATCGTATAATAACGTTAAGAAAACCTTTAATCAAGCACAACCCCAGGTACATGTTCCTAATTCACCTCCTACATCAAGTACTGCTGTAATCCAGGAGAAGAAGTTCCTTGTCAAGCAGATTAAGCCACCCGAGTTTGACGGGAGAGGCAAATTCGTCCAAGTTGATGCTAAAATTTGGATTGAATCCATGAAGGATTACTTCGAAGCAGCCAGTACTGCACCCGCCAATCAGGCTATGCTCACCAAGTTAAAGCTCACCAACGAAGCCAGACTTTGGTGGAAGCAATGGTGCAGGGATCAAGGGATCACAGAGGGATCCATTACCTGGGAGAAGTTGAAGAAAGCCGTGCAGGGAAGATACTTGCCACCAACATATCGCACTCAGAAGATGAATGAGTTCTATGAGCTAAAATAGCTAGGACTCACTCTTAACGCATACTACTCTAAATTCGTCTCACTTTTAAAGTATGCTCCACAGATGGACATGACACAGCAACTGTCCAAATTTTGTGCGAGTTTAAATCCACCAATATATACCCGTCTCCAATCTATGAGTCCATGAGATCTTTAGGATGCACTCATTCGAGTGGCGCCTATAATTCAGGAGGTACAGTCTAGACCAAGGGGTAACAAAGCTTGGTCTTACAATGACCTGAACAGAGGAGCATTCAGACCTCAAATTAAGAGAGTTCAAGGTCATAATTAGGGACAAAGAAAGAAAGCAAGGTCAAATAATGTCAACAACTTTGTTCCTACTAATTGCCGAAACCTCCGTTGTCTCCACTACAACGAACTCGGTCACTTCAAGAGGCAATGTCCCAAGCTTGGTGGAGGACATCGCCAAGCGCCTTTCCAAGGAACAGGTCGTGGTCAAGGAGCCGCTACCCGAGGAAGAGGAAGAACCGCCTGCATTGCCAATAGGAAAATGTGCGAAGAAGAAGAAGAGGAAGATCCGACCATGGAAGCAGAATTCGAAAGAGTGACAGTCCATGCCGCTTTACACAAGAAAGGCCCGAATCGCCAGTTCTCGGTGATTCAAACACCGTCGGACTATCAAGGTAAAGGTTTCAAGACCTTGATTGATTGTGGCAGTACACATTCCTTTATCTAACCAGCATGTGCAAAAAGATTAGGAATAACCACGGTAGAAGCACCTACCCTACTTGTGGAATTGGCAAATGGTTGTGAGGTTACTTGTACCAGGCAAACTGCTAAGGTGGAATTCTTTCTGGGAGGAAAGAAGACTTCGATCAAATTCAGAGTCATGAATGTAGGTATCCATGAGTGTCTACTCGGAATGGATTGGCTTAAGCTAACGACGCCCACATTCACTGTGGAAAGGGTGAAGTTTCCTTTCAAAACTCTGAAAGGGAATTAGTCACAACTCAAGGTGAGGCTAGAGTGTCGAGAATCCAATTGGCCAAAGTATCTCGGATCATAAAAGGAGTCAGAAAAGGATTACCTGTTTACTTGATCAAACTCAACAAATTAGATCAGAAGTAAGAGTCTCATGAAGGACCTTCTTGGCTAAAGGAATACGCGGACGTATTCCTTGAAGAGTTGACTGAACTTTTGCCTCAAAGAGAAGTGGATCATAAAATTAGGTTAGTACCAGAAGCTGCGCCAATTGCAAAGAGACCTTATAGAATGTCCATACCAGAAGCAATTGAGCTGAAGGAACAACTCAAGCAGCTACTAGATCAGGGCTACATTCGGCCTAGCAATTCACCGTGGGGAGATCCAGTACTATTCCAGAAAAAGAAGGATGGGACACTTCGACTATGTGTTCATTACCGAGGGTTGAATCAATCGACAGTCAAGAACAAGTATCCTATTCCTAGAATAGATGAGCTTCTTGATCGTCTCCAGGGTGCGAAGATCTTCTCCAAGATTGATCTCAGGTCACGTTACTATCAAATAAGGATCAAGGAAGAAGATATCCCAAAGACGGCCTTCAATACAAGATATGGGCACTTTGAGTTCCTAGTTATGTCATTCGGGCTTACGAATGCACCTGCCACCTTCAATAGGTTAATGCAGGATATCTTTAGGCCATATCTTGATGATTTCATGCTCGTCTTCTTCGATGACACTTTAGTCTATTCTAAAAAGGAAGAAGATCATGAACCCCAACTTCGGATTGTCCTTGAGACAATGAGGTCACATAAGCTGTATGCTAAAATGAAGAAGTGTGCATTCTTCAAGCGTCAGATTGAATACCTGGGATTCATAGTATCAGTAGAAGGAATATCAGTGGACCCAGCCAAGGTCAGAGATGTGTTTGAGTGGCCAATACGAGTATCCGTCAAAGAGATACGTAGCTTTCTTGGATTGACAAGATGGTATAGGGTCTTCATAAAAAACTATGCTTTAATTGCAACACCTCTGACGGACTTACTGAAGAAGCAAACTTCCATTACATGGTCAAGGCACGAACAAAATAGCTTCGACAGATTGAAGCAAAGTTTGGTATCAGCACCTATTCTAAAACTTCCAAACCTCAACAAGGAGTTCGAGGTAGTAACTAATGCTAGCATTCTTACCTTGGGTGTGTGTACTTATGCAGGAAGGTCATCCAGTAGCATACTCTTCAAGGAAATTGAAGAGTCATGAAAAGAACTATGCTACGCATGATCTGGAATTACTAGCTGTCATCCATGCTCTAAAGATTTGGAGACACTACCTCTTGGGTAACAAGTTTACTCTAGTAATTGACCATAAGAGTCTCAAACGGATCTTTATCCAGAACGAGCTCAACATGAGGCAACGTCGGTGGATTGAAGTGTTGGAGGAATATGACTTTGAAATCAAGTACCGACCAGGGAAAGAGAATGTAGTTTCCGATGCACTTAGTCGCAAGGCATTCCTAAATTTGCTAATCTTTCAGAATCCATCAACGGCCAGATCTCTAGCTACAAAAGTATCTATGCCAAACAACCCTATACTTGAGTTAGCTAGAGAGGAAGCATGCCATGATTTGGCCTACCAAACAATGCTAAAGGAGATCTCTATCAAGGAGCAGAACCAAAAGTTGCAAGCTAAGTATCAGGAAATTTCCATTAATAGTGGACTTGTCTACTTCGCAGGACATCTTGGCTATGCTAAGACTCTTAATGCAGTTAGGAAGAGCTACCATTGGGAGAGGCTCAAAGGTGACATTCTCAAATATGTCACTAAGTGTTTGTCTTGCCAACGTATCAAAGCCGAACATGTCATGATGCCAGGGAAACTGCAACCGCTTGACATTCCCCAAATGAAATGGGAATTCATCAGTATGGATTTTGTTGTAGGCCTACCCCAAGTCCAAGGAGGATACAACTCCATCATGGTTGTGGTTGACATGCTTACTAAGGTTGCACACCTTATTCTAGTAAAGACAAACTATAAAGCCTCAGAAATTGCAAGATTGTTTATCAAGGAGATATTCAAGCTACATGGTTTACCCAGAAGAATCATTAGTGATCGTGATTCTCTTTTCACATCACACTTCTGGAGAGCTTGTTGAGTGTTGAAATGACTTGTTTTTTGGCTGATTTTTGTTGTTTTTGAGAGCTGAATGATTGATTTTGTGGGATGATTGATTGATTAGGAAGTGGTTTGAGAGTGTTTTGGATGATAATGATTGTGTTTTGGAAGATCATGATGTTTGTTGGTGATTCTGTGATGTTCTGATAGGTTTTGTATACCTTCTGTTTTGTTCTGTTTTGGTCTGTTTTGTTCTGATTATCTTCTGTAAGGAGGGATGAAGTATTGATTGATGAAGAATGAGATATTGTGAAAGTTTATTGAATGGTTTGTGAGAGTTTGGAATGGTTTGAGAGTGAGTTATGAGGTTTTGATGACCTTCTGTAACCTTCTGTAACCTTCTGTAGAGCTTCTGCTTCTGTTCAGTTTCTGTTCTGTTCTGTACTGTCTCTGTTCTGGTATTGTTCTGTAGACTGTTCTGTAAGTGTTCTGTGGAATGTATGTGTGACTTTGGGGAAAGTTTTCTAGCCTTAGAAAGAGGTGAATACAAGTGCAAAAGAGCTGAAAGAAGTGGAAGAAGTAGTTGCTGAAGACTCAAGTGAAGACTAGAGTGAAGTGACAGTAGTGAGCTGTGAAGAGACACTGTAGTGGCTCTGGTGACCCTTCATATCAGACATACCTCTTGGGAGGGGTATCCACGACCTAAGAGTGATTATTGAGAGTAATTTTTGAGAGATTGTAGTGAGGAGATGATGTATTATTGATGGAGTGAGATAGAGAGAGTCAGAGATAGCCAATTCTACTCAAACAGAGTGATTGTATATGAGAGATTGAGAGAGAAGACTATGAAGATATTGAAGATGAATATTATGTGATGTATTTCCATTCAAAGATGGTGTATTCCTTTGTTTTCTTTGTTCTATTGATGGATTTTGTGAAGATGTTGAAGAATATGGTTGATTCTATTAAAACCGTGGGAGATTTACATGATGCTGCATGAAGATTTGTTGTGCTTGGTGTTCTTTTCTTCATTGTGATCATATGAAATATGAAAAACAAGCTTGTTGATGTTACAAGATAGATTTTCTTGCAAGAGAATTCCCTTTTCCTTGGTGTTCCTCTCGGGGCTCCATGTTTTTGGTGCGCAGCCGGGGAAACTTGCCATCAACAAGCACCAAAAGAGGCTGAAAATGAAGGAATTGGCATTGCCAAGAAGAGAAGAATTCAATGGATGATTGTAAAGTTCCTTCTTCCACTAAAGAGTTGGAATTTCTCATAATCAAAGCCACTTTCCATAAGAAGTTCATCCCACAATGGCGGAAACACATCACCATCATGATGCATGCTCTATGTGATGGACAGTTTCCTCTTCCTATTGAAGCAGCAGAAACTTGCATCTTGGTGGCAAACTGTTTGGGAACAAACTGAAGAGCAGAAACAGAGAGAATGAACATCCATGGAAGATTTGGCATTCATTGAGAAGTTTCCAGACAACATCAAGTGGGAGATTGTGAAGAAGCTTCAGGAGTCTTGGTCTGTAGAGGTTCACAGGGACAAGAAGGGAAAGAGTTGGAATTTGTTCGTGGACGCTCAACAGCAAGATACATGGGATGCTTGGTGTACTGATAATCTTCTGTTTCTTCAATTAGCAACCCACTGGAAGTTGGTAGACAGAGTGTTTTTCACAACATACACTGTTGAAACCATCAAAAGCTGGCATTACTATGATGATGGCACCACCACAATGCTCAGACGTATGCATTTTGACACCTTCAGAACCGAATACCTTCCTCTGTGCAGTGGCATGAAACCAGAATTCAGGGACGTTGAAAAGAAAGAAGTAGAAGAAATGTTGGCAAGAGAGTCCTCCAGAGACTGAAGCCTTCTGTTAACCCTCTGTGGAGCACTAACAACATAGTGGAGCCAACCCCCTGATGAATGACGCAATAAAAAGGCAAGCGTTAGAATGAGTCCAGAGGTACGTGAGAAGAGAGAAAGCAAGAATCAGAGCCGAGAGCGAGCTCGCAGCAGAAGCCGCCTTTGACGCCCTTGCGGAACTCTTTACAGAAGTCCCAATGGCACATCAAGCCCTTCCTCCTCCTGCTGGAGGTCCACTTCCAAGCCAGATCCGTCCTGGAAATATTGATGATAGACCAGCGAACGTAGTCCCATTGCCAGTTTTTAAGGGAGAGTACAATGAAGACCCCGATCTTCATGTAGCAGAGTTTATGGTAGCATGTGTGGCTAACAATGCCAGAACCCCTGAGCATTGGTTAGCGATATTCCCCGCCACTTTCAAGGGCGCGGCGTTTCAGTGGTATGAGAGACAAGCAGCAGGAACTTTTGGCACATGGGACGACCTGAAGTTGGCCTTCCTCACTAAATTCAGGCGTGAAGGTTTTGAAGAGTGGATGAGAGAGGAATTTATGAACCTAAGTCAGTCCTCTGGAGAAAGAGTGGAAGCCTATGTCTCACGAATGGAATCCATCCTGAAGAGATGGACTAACCATAATCTAGATGATGGCATTCAGAAGGGAGTGTTTCTCAGAGGATTACAACCAGAA